>NC_140943.1:42328170-42928170 GCF_014529385.1 Adiantum capillus-veneris | reverse complement strand
AAAACCTTGATAAAAACTGAAATCTGTATTGAGTGTTGAGAACTTGAGTGTGACTTGATAAATCTTGTTCAAATTTAGTGAAAATTGACTCATAGGCTTATATTGCTGTGTTAAACAAGTATACATGCTCAGTTGACCAAAATTATGCAAAAAATTACCAAAAGTAAATAATCGTGATTATTTACTTTTGAGGAAAAAAATCCCTATAGTAAATAATCGCGATTATTTGCATTTTCTCCAGAATCGAGAAATTTTACACAACTGAATATACCACAGGGTCAAGCACATCAAGTAGACTCCACAAATCAATTTTGATGAAATTAGGATCATAAAAGTGAGACTTAAGCCATATTCTTGAAATCAGAGTCTGTAGACACTAAACAATTGATAACTTGGACAAATCTTGATCAAACTCAAACAAACTTGTCCAGAGATCACAACAAGGTAATTACTTGGCAAAACAAGCTTAAAATGTGTAGAAACTGAGAAAAGTAAATAATCGAGACTATTTACTTTTGAGCCCCAGAAACAAGATTTTGGACTTTTGAGCTTGTACAATGCTAGAACAACATAATACAAGGCCTACAAGGCCACTGGTCAATTCTGGGTTCCATCGGATCCAAATTGGTACCTGTTAACTCAGTTTCAAGTTGCAGATTAGTACTTTAGCTCCTTGCAAGGATAGAATTTGGAAATTCATTTGCTGACTCACTTAGGTCAGATTGAAGAACCAAGTTGCAGGCAAAGAATTGGGAGCTTGACAAGAGCTGAATTCAAGTCAAGTGGAAAAAACGGATAACAATCTAATCTGTAGGTTAGGTTATTCAAGACCTAGATTTTCATCATTTCAAAGGCTGCAATCAATTTTGACACTTTCGAGCTAGAGTTAATCAACTCTTGTGAGTCTAAGAGAAATCAACTGCCAAAAGTACTTTGGCAAAAGCAGTCTTATCAAACCCGAGCAATTTTTTTTTGCTAATCAATAACAAAATGTGCTAGGAGATAGTTTTTACAGAACCAGTCAACGTGGACCCATCTCGAGCTGAGAGTTCAAGTATAGTAGAGCAAGCCACTAGCAGTTGTAACACATGTACAAGTGCAACATAGAAGATTTTACAACTATATGGCTACAATGGAGATAAAGTCTTATATGAAGATTTAGAAGGCCATAGATATCTAATGAGCTGTAAAAGCAACACAGGAGCCAAGATCTTATTGATCAGAGTAAAACCAGATTCAGAGAACTCCCAGATGTTCACAGACTTCAGTGGAGCCAGGTATTGGAAGCTCAAAGATGAAGTGCAGATAGAGGTGCAAAAAATCAACCCAAGTGTTTATCTAGAAATCTGCACAAGTCCGCAAAGCATCATTTAGTGTATATGCAATCAGGGTCATTGTACATAGACTACAATGGTCAAATCTATAATCAAGAACCAGAAATGAAAGATCCAACAGATCAACCAATTGAAGCCAGTCTAATTGGAAAACCAAGCCAAAGATGGTACAAAGGTCACGATGGAGCATTCTACAACTTGATGCTTAATGTTTTAAAAGAAGATGCCGACAACTTGGCCAACATAGAAGTAGAAACTTATCAACTAGAGATTGACATGATAGAACCAAATGAAATACCACTAGTCATGGCGTATTGCCCAGATTGTGGACAAAAAGGTGGACATTTTTTTGAATATTGTCCAAGAAACCCAGACAACAAGGACACATCAACCACCAAGCAAGGTATAGAGCAAATTGGAAATGCGAATCTCGATGTAAGTGCATCTAACTTGTCACTTTTAATGCAATTAGATGATTCTGCATTACCATTAGAAGAACCAGGCAAAGCAATGCAAATCAAAATCATCATAAAGATGCACAGGCACCTAAAAAGCTTAAAACCGATTCTTTGAACAACAAATTCTTGCATGAATTTAGTCAAGGTGTCGAGATATCACCAAAGGTTAAAAGAGCTGTTACGTTTGCAAATGATTTTGCATCCACTAACACAAGTGTCAATTATTCACGAGTCTAAGAGACACATCAAACAGAAAGATGTTAGCATTGTATGGCACCCATAATTCATATGCACACTATAGACCAAAAAGAGAAACTGTACAAAAAGGATCAACCAGTGTTTGAACGGCCCACATACCAGCTCATAGAAGTGCGTCGAGTGATAGATAAAAAAGGATGGTTCATTTTAGAGGAAAGAATATATTATATCCCATCATCTCTAAAGCTGAAGGATATTACCCGAGTGAACCCATAAATCTGTTCAGAGCCAAATTCTCCTCCATTAGAAATCAAGCTTCGATGTACGGTGACCAAACGGGCATATAATTTGACCAAAACAGTCGTAGATATAGACGAGAGTCTAGCATCTATGATGCCTTGGGTCTTGAAACCACAGAAGCTCATATCATAGGAGACCCATGTGATAGACAATATCAGGGCAAAGATAATGCTATCTACAGCTTGACTTGGGGAATAATTTGTACATAGTGTTCAAACAGTTACATGAGACCAAGCTCGCATATGCATATCAAGACGCACATGGTAACAAATATCAGCAAGATCCTGACCTTGTACAAACCCATGTGGATGGTACGACTGAAGTCAAAGACTATCTAAAGATGATGCAAATCCTCAAGTTGCCAGAACAGGTGACAAAAAAATCAAGATCAACGAAAGCTAAAGTCCAGAAAGATACACAAAGGTCACCACCAAAATCTCCTCCGAAGAGACAGATTCTACCAGAAAGTATAGGGGATCTTCTAAGATCAAAAGTTACTCAAATGCAGACACACATTGCTCAAAACTTGCAAGGAAAAGGTGCGATATTACAACAAAACGAGCCAACATCAATTGAAGCAGGTGATCAAAGAAAAGAAGATGCAGATAAAGCTCAACCAAAGGACACTGCCACAACAAAAGCAATCAATAAAGAAAGAAATCCTGAGACGATCAAGTGCAACATTGTTGGTGAGAATGAAGAAAAGCTGTCAAAAAAAGTAAAGCTAGAATTTCAACTAGACAAAAACCTCATGTTTTTTTGCACTTGGAAAACATGTGGACAACCAAAGCTGGAAGATGCTCCTGAATTTGTGAGCATATCTGGAGACAAACGAGCAGAATCTGGGGAATCATCTCTACCACCATTGAAGTTCACAAATCATAAAAACTCAATTCCACGTGATCACAGCAAAAGATACGCCAGACGACATCATAATAGGGATTCCAATGGCCTAGAAGATGTTAGAGATACACGATGTAAATAGGATGCAGTCTTCAGAGACAACAAAGAATGAAGACCAACACTGGTCACCCGTGGATGACAACACAAAGTCCTCAAGTACAGTTGAAATGGAGACAGATATCAAAGCAGATCTTATTGAAGACGATCCATCTCCATCAAACAAAACTTCACAAGAGCTTAAATCAAATCAGACAATAGTAAGTGCAGATCAAATAGAGCAAAAAGCAACCACGAAAGCTACTGGGCAAAGAATGTCACCGAGACCAGAGGTAAAGAAGAAAAATATTGTAGACAGAGGTAAAGCTAAAGTGGAACTTCCACCGATTAGCAAATAAGGTGTGAAAGCATATGCCTCTACATCAAAACATCCTCATGGATCAACTTCTTCAAGCAAGTCAGGATTTCAAAACTTCAAGTCAAGTGCTGATCCAATTGAAACCTCTAAGGAGACACCTAGAAAAGCAAAGATATTTTAGCCAAAGTACTCAAGCAAGCAAAAAGAAATTCAAGCAAGTGTTTGTTCAGAGCAATTTAGTCAAGGTCAATGATCTGGTTTGGATTAAAGACAAGAATTCAACACAGAAAGACAAACACATGGGATGGATAGAATCACAATGGAGCTTAAAGGAACAAGAGTACTATAGAGGTAGCAGAAAGATATGGGTACCAAAACCGCATGTTAGAGCATATGAAGTAACTTCAAGCTCCTCCCAAGAAAGAAGGCCCACAAGGTATCAACCTCGACAATATCCTAGGATACTTAAGAAGCAGGCATACAACAGAAGAACATCAAAAGATGCTAAAGTCTACCAACACAACTCTCAAGAGGATACAGAAAAAAGACGGATCTCAAAGAATGTTCCTCTTAGACAGAGATTTTACACAGGGTATACAAAGATTTCTCTACCAATCAACCACAACACAACTGCAGCTACAACAGATCTACATAAAGATCTCAAGAATTCAACAAAACCTAGAGTAAAGCAAAGTCAACAATGGAGATACAAAGGTCATCAAGAGATTTGGATTCCTAAGTCTTCCAATGCTCCTAGTCACAAGCCAGATGTCGACAGTAAAAAGAGGGCTACAACAACATCAAAGACTTCTATCAATAGGCCTAATTGGAGAATCAAGATAATGGAGTCTTCACAAACAAGAAGGACAACCCAACCAATGAGAATGCAGATTCAAAGATGATAAAACAAGTATGGCAAAAGAAACCTTCAATGCCAACTTGGTCCTTCATTAATCCTCTTTTTGAGGATTCAAGCTTACTTTTACCTGAAGAAATGTTTGTAGTGAGCACAAGAATGTAAAACGTCAAGTTGCCAGGGTGCAAAAGAACACTCTTTGGCATAGTCAAAGTCGGTCTGCTGAGCCATAAAATGAGCAAAGCATTAGTCCCAAAGATGCAAGTCATAGTAAACTCTGTGCTAAGAGTCGTAATTATTAGGCTTACGCTCAAGATGGAAGATTTGAGCATATCATGTCGCTCATGCTAAATGAGCGAGCATAAGAGTCAAAGTCTATTAACTTACAATTGATAGAGTGTCGTAGAGTCCAACACTCATGCACAATGCACAATAAGATGAGAGCACATATCCTCGTCAACAAAAACCATTCTTAAAGGGGTGTCTGCTTGCAAAGCTATGTCATATGATTTTAAAGCTACACTATCTTTCTGAAGACCCCTCAAAATCCTTTTGGCATAGCATATTGTTTTTGATGCATTTCTCTGTATGCATAATTAGGATGTCCCACCATTGGACATATGCATTAGACACTCTTTTTTGCTTCCACCTATGCACCTTGAGTGGACTACAACATGCAACAAATGTTCCATCATGCTACCCTTTCATATTTGATGTCTCTTTATTCTATATCTATCAGCAAATAATCCTTTCAATACTTAATTAATATTTGAGTACTCCAATAATGCGTGTATCCCAAAGGCACTTTTTTCCCAATGGGTTTTTTCCCTTTGGTCATCCAGGTTTTAGATAGAACCTCATCATTCTATTTCCCTTGTACATACTTTTTGTAAACAAATAGAATCCTCCTCATTATGCTATTACAACGGACAAATGCAACATCATCTCTCACATCAGACATATTCGGACCAATGAAGATGCTACAGCAACTTGAACCTCATCAACAAATTCAAAGACAAATGTAGACGGTCATCCCATCAACAACCAATCAAAACCTTCCATATCCTCCACAGACACTTTTCAACAGTGTCCAAGGACGGGCACTAAAATCAGAAGGGGGGAATTTTAATTGAGTCAACGTCAGTTAATAGAAACTGTTGAAGACCAAAGACATACGGATGCACATCGAAGATCAAAGTGAAGAAGCAGTAAAGATTGGAGTTACACATTTATCACACGCTTTCCCAAAATGGTCACGTATTGTAAATTCTTGATTTATTTCAAGCCATTGTAATATTTTAATGTCTTACAGGCTCAATAAGAGTTCCAAGATGTAGAGTGTAGGTCACTTAGTGTACCTTGGTTGCAAATACAAAAAGTGTGGAGCCTCAAAGGTCTTGGGTACTGGACATTATACATTTTAGACCTTGGCTAAGGTATAAAATCCAACTTTGTAAAGCTTTTATTACGTTTTGGATAATGAAATACACAACGTGATCTAACGGCGCTCACTCCTCTCCTTCTTGCGCTTCCTACTCCCTCCCCGGTTGTCACATTGCAGTCGTGTTTGTTGCATTGCAATCGCGGGTAAGAGCTCTATGCATTGATGTAAGCATATCACAATAATTCGTAGGTTTTGGCGTCGCTAACCCGCGGCCTAATTTCATCATAACTAGGAATTTACACTTTCAAATAAAAAACTAAGCATAGGTGGGGTATTGGGGCATCATTGCTAAGCATTTAGATGCATTCTGGGTCGAAAACAACTAGGCAAAAAATCCACTGTTGTTAATAATCACAATTTTGAAACTTGACCTAAAGTGGGGTTTGAGACCATAAGCATATATGCTTAAGTCTTATAAACATATGCTAGAAGTTTTGCTATGTTTGGATATCATCTGATGCTGTAACGGATGTGATATGTTTGCCAATGAGCGATTGGCTTTTGTTGATTTCAGTCACTTGAGTGTAGCTTGAGTTAGATGCGAGTTGTTAGTTGCTTTCCGAGAGATTGAAAACCTCTTGTAGCCTCTATGCACTAGTCAAGTCAGCTTCGTCCCATGGATTGACAATTTAATCGTGGTTCTCGCTAATACTGCAATAAGATAGGATGGTGAGGTTAGACATGCGTCCCACAGTATATTTGTAGCTGTAGTTGTCATCTTTGATACAAACAAGGAGGAGGAATACTTGAGGGAAAGAAAGTGACAAAAATAGAAGGCAGAGAATGTGTATAACACTCAAAGAAAGTGTAAAAGCATGCAACTGCAAAAAGTTAATGCGTTCATTGAAAACTGTTTAAAATAGATTTGAAATAATCTCTCTTAAAGATATGCACAGTCATAGTCATTATATTACATTCCAATCAACATTTTGTCAAATCCATCTCTTAACTTACCGAGATTTCAAAATCTCCCCAAATACGCGCATATAAAAAAATTGGAAATAGTATATATACAATATATGGTATATAAAACACACACACACACACACACATATATATAGTATAGAGTATAATTTTATATTATATTATATACTATACATACTATACTCATACTTAGAGTTATATACTATATAGTTATATATAATATATATTATACTTTTATTAGACGTATATAGAATATAGAGCTATATTGCACTATATATATACTTAAATATAATAAATATATATTATATTATATATCTATATAGTATATACTTATATTATATAGCTATACTATACATATATATACTATATAGTTATAATATACTAATATTATATAGCTATATTATATACTATATATACTATACGTTTAGTATGTATAGTATATAGTATATACTTATTGTTATAGCGATACTATACTTATACTAAATATATATTGTAATGCATGTTATACTCATAATTATAATTATAGTTACAATTATATTTATACGTATGTATGGTATATAGTTATATTATATACTTATATAATATAATAGTATGTATATAATATAGAGTATAATATATATATATATAATTATAATATATATTCTACGTGTATTTATAGTTATTCTATACTATAACTGTATACTATAAATCTATAAAAGAGAGAAGTAGCCCAACGGTACGCATATGCCATTTCACAAAAAATTAGAGTGTCCCTCGCGTGCCGTTAAACTAAAATCCCTTTATAATATATATATATATATATATATATATATATATATATATATATATATATATAAACCCATAAAAGGGGTTGTAGCAAAACGACACGCAAAGGCCATTTAATAAAAAATTAGAGTGCCCCTCGTGTGCCGTTCTGCGATAAACCCCTTCCTCCTTTTAGAGGTTTTTTTTGGCATTTTCTATTAATAATATATACTTATTGTTATAGAGATACTATACTTATAAAATATACTATATAGTTATAATATATACAATGCACCTTATACTTATAATTATAGTCATAATTATATAATTATAATTACATTTATATATGTACATATGTATGGTATATACTTATATAATATAATAGTATGTATATAATATATATAGAGTTATACTTATAGTTATAATATATATTATATTTGTATTTATTATTATACTATACTTATAATATATCCTATATATAATACTATACTATAACTATATAAATCTATAAAACAGAGAAGTAGCCCAACTATAAATCTATACGTTTAGTATGCATATTATAGCAATCAGTTGGACTTTGTTTGTTTGGTCATAGTCAATCAGACTTTGTCCGCTTGTAATGTGGATAACCTTAGTTACGGTTTAAACTCTGCAACTTCAGGAGGGACTGCTCAAGTTTGAAACCTTACGCAACACAAGTATGGCATTCCTTCCTCTCTCTCTCTCTCTCTCTCTCTCTCTCTCTCTCTCTCTCTCTCTCTTTGCAACAGAAAAAACCGTCAATGTATTCAGTCAATCGCAATAAATGAGGGGGGGGGGAGAGCCCCCCCCCCCACACACACACACACAAGTCTGAACATGGAACAAGGACGTAAATGGGTATGGGATGCCAATCCTTGTCAAGGGTACTCATAATGAAAATACATGATAGGGATTCCAAACAAGAATTTGGAATCCGACAGAAAGCTCTCATCTACTGAGGGTAAAACCAAACGTTCATGTTTAAATGTGTGTGTGTGTGTGTGTGTACGCTTGTAAAAGTGGATGATGCTCTAAAATTTGTGTAGATGGGTAATGCAATGCGTTGAGGCATAGGAATTGAATGAAGCCCCTTTTTTCACTAGCGATTGGATTGATATAGGTGATGAAAATACAATGTTCTCTCCCTCTTTTCTTGAAAGGAGTGTGACAACTTGGGAGGCCAATGTTTGTCCTTGGTGGTTGGATTATCCACTAGGAGTTATTCCAAAGCAAGAGACTGAATGAATTACGAAAGAGTAATTACCTTAACACTTGTGGCTCTTTTCTTTTGAGAATGTGTATATTACTTTAATGCTAATGTATGTGATAGTGTGCTATATCGTTGTTGAGTGAAGGGTTTCAAAATGAGAGTGATGAGTACTTAGAGGAGACACAAGAAGAGTCTCTCCCTGCCATTTCTCGTGGAGTTACTCAAAACACCGTTGGGAGTGGCTCTCAAGGTACTCCACTAGGAGTAAATGCACTCAAGAAGGGTAAAGGGATAATGGATCCTCCAAGTATATCAAGGATACCCACTCCCTCTTCTATGCCTCCCAATGTGCCATCTACGGAGCCCGGCATGTCATATTTGGAAATCACTATACCCCATATGACACCCTCTTCTAATGTGCCTACTACATCCTCATTGGTGCACACTACTTTGTTTGTTATAGGCTCTTCTCTTGGGCTAGAGGCTTGGCCGGGAGAGAAGGCCGATCACACGATTTGTTTGTAAGTTTAAGATAATTGTTAGCAATTTTGTCTTCCATGGTTTATAATTCAAAGCTAATTTGGATAATGTTTGTAGGGTTCCATTTCTAAACCATTTTAGATGTCTTGCTTGTGGATATATCACAAATTGGTAAGTTTTCCCTTGATATGTAGATCTAAATAATGTCTATTTATTTGCATTTTCTTCTTGAATTGCTCCATGGTTTTGAACATAATTTATGTTTGGTTTTCTTGTAGTATCAATAATTTTTTTGCGACACACAAAACAAATCGTGTTGTGTCATGAGGTTGCTAGGCTTATCTTTGCAGATTTTTCTACAAGTTTGCTTGTGGATGGTCTAGGACCAATCCCATTGGGTAAGTAACTTTTCTAGTACCTACAACTAACTATGGTTGTATGCTTACATGTCATCATTCACTTTTGTAGAAGGCATGAGTGTTCCCAAGTGGAACATATTTTTCAGGGGTCTAGTGACAGGGTGCATGGATGTTGCTCGTGAGTTTTTGGCCGATGAGGGGTTTTTAGTCACCATGTGCATGGCTGAGCATATTGGAGATTTCATTGCAGATGCAACTAGGGTAGAAATTTTGCTCTTACATACATGGACCTTCATGTGTAATAAGAAGGCATATCGGCATCCATGCACTAGAGAGGTGATGAGATAACAAACTTAGTTTCATAATTTAATTTCCTAGCTAAAAACATTGTAGCTATGACATTCATTCTTTGAGTTACTTATTTATGCAGGTACTTGATCTTACCATGTGTCTTTGGTATCGTGTTGGCCATCATGTACCACACTATGATAAGAGAGACAGGGGAGAAAATTATTGAGAGATTGTTTCCAGAAGATTGTAGCTACATGATAGATGATGTAGCCTTCCCCATTGATATTGATGGTGTTATTCTTAGAGGCGGGGTAGAGCGGTCTTCTTTGTTCTTAACTTCCTTCAGTAAGATTAGTCCAAACTATGATACTAGTGAATGCTATAGTATATATCTATTTGGATTAGGTTTATAATTTACTTTTTATATGGTCAGGTGGTTGCTGGAAACATTTATTGAGCCTCAGGACTATGTTTTGGACTTTTTTGCGGGGGGTGGTGGTTTGGGCCGAGCTTCTACAGAAGATATGATCAGGCATTGAATGTGTCTTAGATCTAGATGATGTGCTCTATGAAAGATTCTTGTCCGACATTTTATGTGGACTTGTAAAATGTTGATTGCAAATGCACACTTGGTTGAGGAAACTCTATTCTAACAGTACACATCTTGATGTTTTGATTTATGTTTTTATGTACATGGCAGCCAGATGACATTGACATGGCATGTTTGGAGCTTTCCTATATAGTTATATTATGTTGACACCGTTGAGAATGTGTTGATTTTTGTGAGATAACAAAATCGTTAAAGTGATGAAAATAAGAGTTTATGCAAAGGAAATCCCATGAGGGAGCCCAAGAAAGGGTGTATGGTTCTTTTTGTATGAAGGTCTCCATACAAAGGAGACTCTTGCAAAATTTTTAAGAATCACGTTTTATGTACTAGCTCAAAAATACATACAAATGGTTCTTTTTATAAAGTTTCATTTTACATAAGCATAGACATGCTTCCATATTTCTTAAAACTGTTTGGTACTTGAAGGATTGTACTATGAGGTTTTGAGTTTTTCCATGACATAATGATACGTAAACATATCATTACTGTAAAATCACGGTTCAAAAGCTCGAAAAAACAGTTCCAATTGTAAAAGCTCAAAACTGAATGCTTGCAAAAATAAAATCCCCCAAGTAAAACTTGTCACTCTACTTGGGAGAATAAAATGGACTAAAGAGAAAACATGATTGCGATAGCTATGTCTCCCAAGAACCAAATGGATTAGTCATCCATCTTGGAATGATGTCGTAGGGTAATAAGGGATCCTCTACCCGCTAAGAAAGATTGACTAATGACTACGACTTTATCTCTTCTACCTCATAGTTAAGGATGACTATGATTTCAAGAGAGAGGTAATGTCATAAAATCTAATATCTAACCAGCCCAAATGATTTTCTCATTTGTGAGAGAATAGACATGTGCTTACTGGTCTATCTCAACACAATGGAAAGGGGAAGAGGGAACAAACCCACCACACTCCAAACTTGCCTCTCTATAGCCCAGGGATTAACCCGCACCCCTAACCACACAGAATCACACACACTGATACACAATTTGCAAATTACAATTGCACACACACGCCTTTTGAACACCACTGGTTGCACACACTCACACATGAGCACTTCAACACAATAGACCCATCAACAAACCGTCACCCGTATCCCACACATTGATGCACACACTCACAAAATCCTGTAAACACACTCACATCGGGAGGCCTCACACACCTCGACCACACACAAACCCACAACCAATCTACAACCACAATCACTCTCTGCCTCTCCCTCTCTCTCTCTCTATGCACACCCACACACCCTTGTGGACCGGAGCCAATGCTACAATGGCCTAGCACAAGACAAGACGAAGGAATAAAATGATTTGAGTCCAGCAATCACCATAAACCATAGAAAAACCATGCATCAAAACACATATGCAGGTACAATGATGACATCAATGGCCACGAAAATCCTTCCTGTTCGCTTGCACCCATGGAGGCTCTCCTTTAACCTCTTTTTTTTACTATCGGTCACCCTTGTTGGTGGATATTCACTTGTCTCTTTAACTGCTCCCAATGCAGCCCTCAGACTTGTTGATGGCCATCACCCTTGCAGCCTCCAATCTCCTCCTGTGCTATGTATCCTATAGCATCTTTCTCTCCATCGTCTCGATAGCCACCCCTACAGCTTCTGGAACAACCTCCCTTCACTTCATCCCTCTACACTCCCCTCAGCTCGCATGTCTTCCCTGCCCTCCTGCAAGTGTCGCTCCTTGATAGCCTTCGACTTCAATCTCCCTGCTTACGGCCAACCTTCTAGCAGCCCTTTATGCTCGTGCCCCTCCTTCTCTCGGCCTCACCTTTCCTTATGCCGTGCCTTGCCCTCCATCACTGGCGGTTCCCAACCCTCCTACCACAACACTGCCATCCAACATCTTCAAGTCCTCAGGCCTTCCTCAGCCTAGCCCACCATGCCTTCTGTAGATTTCGGAGTTCCCATCTGTACTTCCCCTAAGCCGGCTCTACACAGCCTCTACAACGCCACCCAAACAACTTCCTTCACACGGGAACCTCTCCTCTATCTTTCTCAGAGGCAGTCCCTCTATTGCAGCTCTCCTGAATCCCTCCTCCTCCCCCATATGGAAGCCTCCTGTCAGCTTTTGACTCCCAATCTTCAGCACCTCGACCCCCAATGCAAGGGAGCCGTCCCCTGCCAAAACTCTCCCTACTGCCCCCCTTGGCGATCCTTTTTCCAACCTCTAGCGCACCTCCCTCACCCTACTGATGGCGCCACATCGCCATGCCAACTGCAGCCCACGTTAGAAACCACCACCCACCTATCCTCTTGCTCCTTTGAGTCGCCCCTCATGCATGGCTCTCCCATTCCCCAACTGGTGGCGCTTCCCTTCTCTTTTTGGCGAGCTGGCTGCCCCTGGCCCCCTTTGCAGTGCCCTCCTTATCCATGCAACTGGCGGTCCACCCATACGCATGTAGATCACCCTCTTTGTGCTCACCATGCAACAGGAGACCTTTCTCAATAGGTGGCGTTCCACCACCTTTTTCTGCAGCTCATGCGCTCCTTCTCTTGCAAACGAGCCAGGCCCGACACCTTCTATTTTAGCTGCACTTTATACCTTACCTTAAATAAATTTTTCAGTGGGCCAGTTATCCCATGCTCCCACTCTTCCCATGAACCTGATCCTCAAACTCTAGCAATTTGATCCTCGAAAAGGTCACATGATCGATCTTCCCACTTGTTGCACTGCAGGACGCCTCATCAAAAGAGCCTGATCGTGCCAATTGCTAAGGGATGCAAACCCAACATCAAAAAACCTGAGCCACCATAATGGGACATAACATTTCAATGGAGAACTACTTGACAATGGTCTTCAAGCACCAAGAGATCAAGCACCCTGTATACATTAGAGCACTCTCTAAGGAAGATATCCACCAAATTTACCATCCTTAAGCTTCGACTAAAGAAGCTTGAAATCCACATCTGGTTTGTTAAATACCTCATTTGGCATACACATCCTAACAATAGAGTGTCCTGCAGACATCTGGATCCAAATCCCATATCACAAACTTCATAGCACCTATATCCAGACCCCCTTGTCCCGCTCCCAACCTTGTGGTATCAACATTTGATCATGTCACCTGTGATAGCGAGAAACACTTGCAGTTTCGACTAGAGAGTGCTCCATCTCTGTGTACCTATCTCTCGACTACATGGAATACTTGCTCAATGTCCTTGTAATTTTCCTGCAAACTAGTATGCCTGGGCTTCTTACACTTCCATTGACTGACAGGTGTAAGCATGTTAACTTGTCATGCTTTTTGTGCTAGTTATCATGTGGCAACAAGCATATCTTGTAAGCATAATGAGAGTGTAAATTTTCAAACGTGTGGGAATCCATCAAATATTTCAAAATAGGGAGATCACCCTGAATCCACTTTCCTGACCATTTACGCAGTGTTACTCTGAGGGGAGTGGGGCAGTCCATTAGAAAAAATATGGACTCTCCTTGGGCCTTTTTTTATTAGTGAAGGCTTAAGGGAGAACCAATGAGAAGGCTCTTGGGATATCACCTAGAGGGGGAGGAATGGTAGGGGTGCAGCCTAATTGTCTCCCTCTTCAATGCTTGGTTCTTAGAGAGAGGTGGGAGGTAGGCGGGGGGGGGGAGAGTAAATAGGAGGAGAGAGGTGTCATAAAGGAGGGAGGGACCCCCCAAAAAAAAACGCGCATGCTTAAAAACCCTAAAAATTGAATTTCTTTTTAAAGTTCCAAAGTTGACCCATTTGCCTCCAAAACTGCCCCAAAACATAAACTAACTTTAAAATGTCAAATTTTCCCCCCAAAATCCACTTTTCTCTCTCTCCCTCATTACTTTTCTCTCCCACACTCTCCCTCTTCTCCCTCCTCCCATTCTCTCTCTACAGTCAAGGCAGCCATAGCCAAAAGCTTTCCACCACTCTCTTCCTCTCTCTCCATAGCTCCCCCTTCTCTCACACCTCCATCAACCCTCTACAGTCGCACACTCCATAGCCCACAACTCCACTATCATCTCTACCTCTCTACCTCTCACTCCTCCTCTCTTTCTCTATCTCCACTATCAAAGCCACCATAGCCACCATAGGCAGCTCACCTCACCCTCCCCTCAGCTCCTCATTCTCTCTCCACAGTACTCAACTCTTTCAAATCCCTTCCTAAGCTCAACTTCCCAAGCATGCACTACAAGAGGTTGTGTGCTCTTGTGACGCTCTTAGCGACGGAAATACACTGGGTTTTTATAACCCCCGGCGTCGCTATAACCGTCGCTAAAAGCGTCGCTACGAGAGCGTCGCTATCTGCGTCGCTATAGGCGTCGCTATAGGCGTCGCTATGAGCGTCGCTATATAGCGACGCTCATAGCGACGCCTATAGCGACGCAGATAGCGACGCTCTCACAGAAGAGTATAGCGACGCATATAGCGACGCTACAGAGCCATAAATAGCGACGCTTATAGCGACGCCTGAGAGAATATTTTTTTGGTGGCAGGGCATTCAACCCATCAACCATATTGTACTTGATTCACTTTTTAAAAAAAGTGAAAAGGTAAATAATAGACCCAAAATAGTCACCCACAAGACGCATTGTTTGCAAAATTGACAATTGTACACATCATAGACAAACTGAATTGATTGGCAAATGTAATAATGACAATTGTACAACATCATAGGCATAAAGAATTGATTGGCAAAAGGAATTGCGGTGACAAATGTAATAATATACATGGTTCAAAAAGACGTATAAAATCCGTCTCATGATACATAAGCTATGAGAAACCCTAAACTAATGCTATCTAGCTACGGCTAAACTGACGTCGTCTAATCAGACGTCTCATCGCGTCCAAGCGGCGTATCTGTCGGATTCTGAAAAAAAAGACAATAAGACAGTTTTCAGTAAATATAAACATATAACGACATTTATAAAACAATACAAAAAATAAAAAAGAGTAAACCCTAATACTAACCATGCCGCCGCGAGAACTGAGAATGTCCATCAGGGCGTTTAAGCCCTTCCTGCCTGCGTACTCGTGCTCGTACGGTGTGGGATCACGTTCTGTCATCGACCACTGTCAAAACATACAAAGATTTCATTATGTTAGAACTAAAAAACTCATAAACCCTAAACTATCGAACATGCATAAAGAGCAATGTGAAAAGACTTACAAAATCGGCCTCAAATGATGCCCATCCACCGCTCCCCAAGTGGTGCGAGCTCCCTGCCTCTACTCGCGCTCTGGCTGCATCCTTTTGTTGCTTCCACTTGTCGGGATTCTCGCGCGCTGCTTTCTTCGCATTCTTCCAATCTTCTTTGGCCAGCCAATCTGGCCTATTCCACCCATTCTTGATTGCTTTTTGCACTTCGGAACGCTTGTGTTTGCAGTATTCGCGCATTCGAATCTTCATCAGGTCTTCATTGAAGCGCTGATCCCGTGTTGGAACGGGAAACTCATCATGAAGTATGCTGATGACTCTGTTTTTTAAATCACTTGGTACTTCACTCCATTTGTTTAGTATATAGTGTCTAAACAGCTGAGAGCAAAGACCACGCATGCGCGAGATCACCTTCTTGCCGTCATCATCCATGATGATGCCGCCGCTGATGTCGACGGAGTAAGGCAAGCCCTCTGGCCGGTGACGCGTGAACCTGGGTGTCCCGGCAGGGGTCTCTAGCGGCGTGTCGATGGGGGTACGGACGTCAGGTGTCTCCATCGGCGTCTGGGCGCCGAAGCGAGGAGTGTCGAGTGGGGTGGCTCCTGGCGGAGTAGGTAGAGGTGTGTAGCTTCTAGGAACAGTCAGCCGTGCAAAACCTGGCGTAGATGGCGATGCTGTGGCTGGTGTGGGGGCGGGCAAAGAAGGGGAGGGTAAAGAGCCTCGTCGAACACGAGGCGGTGTGGAGGCATCGGTGGCGGAATCCCCACAACAACCGCCACCGCCACCACTAGAGCGCCGGTGTCTAGACGAGTGTGACGCTCGTCTCGTCGACGCCGAAGCTTCGGAGCGCGCCGAATGCTCCGAAAGAGAGGGAGATGCGGATGGTGTAGGAACGCGCGATGATGCGCCAGAGCGATGACGCTCCAAGTACCACTGTCTCTGCTGCGGTGACAAAGAAGAAAGAAACTCCTCATCATCCATACCTGCATTAAACACACGAATATTTAAACTTAATATTGAATGAATAGAGTAGACAATGACGCAAAGACCATTAAATACAATGACGTAATGACGCATATAAATACAATGACGCAATGAATCGAGTGATAGAAGAGGCAAGTCGAAAACTCAGAATTTTCAATCAAAAGATGTGAGCGCGAGTAGAAAAGAGCGTTACACACCATGGAAGCTACTTAGAGAGCTAGAGCTTTTACAGCACGGAGCAAAATTGTTCAAATACAATATTTGTGGCTTTAAGAGATCTCTCTCTCATCCTCGCATAACTCAGCATAACTTCCTATATCTATATAGAGCTCTCCGTTTAAACACATATCCTCTGTTTCATTTTGTAGCTCCTCTGCATGCACCCCATATAGAGAAGTAGCATCTTGATGCTCGTCTGGCACCACCGCAACGGCTTCTGATTGAGCATCTTCTCTGATCTCCTCCATTGATGTCGTTGTGATTGGCACATGGTAGCCTTCATACGTCCTTGCACTACGAGGGGCTACCTCTATGACGTACCACCAGTTTGATGTAGACTTTGTAGGATGAAATACTACCTGCCAGAGCCACATAACTTACATGAGAGCCACATAACTTGTAAAAGGGGGATGTTAACTATTTATATACTTACTTGTTCACAATGCTCGGGTAGTACGAAAGTGTCTCTTAGGTCAGTCCATTTCTTAGTAGAATCCACCTCAAGAAAACCAGACTCTCCTCTACGCACAGTAGCGTTTCGACCCTCCATGATTATCTTGAACCATTGCACGTCGAACAAGTCGACAAAAAATCCTCTGTAATCGATCCTCAAAATCTCTTGCAGCGTGCGAAGTAAGTGAGTTCCGCCACCACGGGATCTGCATCAGAGGAACGTCGTCGACTAGACTGTTCAAATTTTGCCATGATTCCACAATCTTGAGTAAAACGCTTTTTGTCGATTCGTTCCACCCTAAAATGTCGACCTTTACACCATGCTGCTGTGTATGACTTATACTACAACGAACAAAGATTATGAGTGGCCGTTCAAACGTTTATAAATAAAGTCACTTGCTAGTCGTACATTGCAAACTTACCTTGGTCGCGCAACCCCGAGAGTACTCCCACTCTTCTTCAGTCACTTCGTCACCGCATTGTTGTGCGCTTTTCAATTGGTTGTGCAACCATCTTAAGCTCATGAAGGTTGGTAGGCTCTCCAGAACCGCTGGATAGTGCATCGGTGGTCGTCTTCCCCGTCTCCACTCGATTCGTGCCCTTTGTCGCTCTTGCTTTGCATCCTCATATTGTGAAATCCACTTTTGCATCACTGGATTGTGAAGCATGCAAAATCGGTTGATTTTAGCCTCTAGATCTTCCGTCATCTTCTTCTCAACACCGAGATTGCACATGACAATCCCAGATATGCGCTCATCATCTATGGTTCGCCATAGCGTGTCCCGGATTTATCAAATCCGTCTAGCCACTCTCCAATGTACACTAGGGACTCTGATACCAACCAACCTTCTGCCATGCTACCCTCCGGACGTGCCTTTTGACGCACATATCCCTTAAGCGTTTTCATGAAACGCTCTAAGAAGAACATCCATCTGGAATGAACTGTGCCAGCTATTTCCACCTCATCAACTATGTGAATAAGAAGATGCACCTGAATGGTTAGTATTGTAGTAGGAAAATGTTTCTCAAACATGCACACAAGCTCCGCAGCATTTAGTTTGGCGAATGGTATGGAGTCTACGTCGATCTCCTTTTGTGAGATCCATTGCACCAGCTTTGCAAGTTTGTAGATTGTGTTACGGATGTCGAGAGACAAACATCCCTCAATGGCAACCGGTAAAATAAACTGTAAAGTATGTGCAGCAATGATATTAAAGTCCACATTTTATGCAATGATATTAAAGTCCACTATGAACGTACCTGACACATTTTATGCCAATCGTGTGACTTCAAACCGGTAAGCTTTCCTTCTTTAGTAAAACACGTTCGGAGCGAGTGCATTACGCCAGTGGGGGTCCGCAAAGATCGAATGGCCTCTTTTACTTTGCGTTCTTGGGCTCCTGTGAAAATCCATGGTGCTTTAGGAAGTTTTATCGATCCATCAGACGCTGTTTGCGGCCAATATTGCTCCATACGATCCACATTTCTAAGGTCAACTCTGGCTCCCAAAGTATCTTTCTTGCCGGTCAAATGGTCCCATAGTAGATTACCCACATTCTTGAATATGTGCATTGGATCGAGCAAGTGATTGATCACGAGTTGGGGCCAGTATGGTAACTCGTACCATAGAGATAGTCTCTTCATCCCTGGAGGCAATCCGTCATCGCACATCTCCTTCTGCTCTAACCATGCTTGTGCAGACATCCTTGGTGGCTCTCTTCCCAAAAAGCCGTCGCGTAACACATGATTCTCCGGAAGATACGCTTGATGACCTTCGTAGATTTGCTTCTTCAGTGAGGGTGCCCTACGTGCATTCAGTCTAGGTCCACATGTGACACATGCTCTGTATCCGCTTGTTTGAAGCCCTGCATGTATACACATGATAATAGATCAACTATGGGGAAAAACAAGATTTACAGTGTCTGAGAGAGGAGTGTCAATAGATCACCTGAGCATTTTGTTAGCCCGGGATAGTCATGCATGGTCCACATTAGAATACCTCTGATCAAAGCATTCCGTCGTCCTGTGTGTCGGCTCATATCCACCACCTCTATGCCAATCCACAATTGTTGTAGCTCTTCCAATAGTGGACGAAGATACACATCCATATTCCCCACTTTATATCGCCCTGGCACAATCAAGCTTAGCCATAGGTGCCCCTTCTTCGTAGTCAACCACGGGGGAATGTTGTAGTTGACGATGACAACGGGCCATACACTGTAAGATGTTGATCTTTGACCAAATGGATTTACGCCATCCATAGCCAGGCCTAAGCGCAAATTTCGAGCTTCCCTGGCAAAATCCGACCATGTTCCATCTATATGTTTCCACGCTGCGCAATCTGCAGGAATTCGTAGCACACCATCCGAAGATTTATTCTCCTCATGCCATGATGCTAGGGCGGCCATGGACTTACATTCGAAGAAATGCTTGATGCGAGGAAGCAAAGGAAAATGTCGCAAAACCTTTTGTGGAATTTTTGTCCCGTGGAGATCTACTCGATATCTTTCGGAATCACATTTCGGACACTTCTCCATGTCTGTGTATTCCCCTCTGAAAAGAATGCAGTCATTAGGACAAGCGTGGATAGAATTGTAATCCATCCCCAAGTTTCGCAAAATCTTTCTTGCTTCATCTCGGGAATCTGGCATCACATTGTCAGCTGGTAGAATGTGCTCTTTCAGCAATCTACACAACATAAAAATATGATACAGTCGTGTAAAAATCTATCAGATCATTATACATTTAGAGTTCTATTAAAGTAAACTAATTGTAATAGATCACCTGAAAAGCGCTGTGACGCTAGTGTCACTCCATCCAAACTTTGCCTGCATGTTGAGAAGAACCAGGAGTGCTTTCAATCTAGACATACGTGCTCCATTATACAATGATGTATCGGCTTCACTTTTCATATCATCATAGATAAGCCTTTCTGAATCCATGATCGTCTCGATCATTTCATCAATCTCGGGCTCAAACATTGCCTCGTTGGGAATGTGCTCTGCATGATCATCCCCCGAGCTGTCAGAGGCTACATCTTGTGGCCTCACATATGCTGCTTGACCAAAGCGCCTGCGAATACGTCTATTGGGTTGCAAGATTGCTGCTTGTTGGCCAGCGTCAGAGTCCGACGAGTTATAATTGGCAACAACTCGATCTATAATAGATGGATCGAACTCGCCAAATTCGCGAACGTGCTGCAAAGAAACACGTCTTGTCCGTCGCACAGCATGCTTGCATTGATTACAAGGACATAAGACCCTCGTTGAGAGATAGGTGTTTCGGTTGGACGGTCCCACATCCTCGTCGCTACTCATAATGAGGATAAAAAACTTATAACCTGGACAACAAATTTAATATTCTATTGGCATTCTTCGTCTTATCTCTCTCTCTCTCTCTCTCTCTCTCTCTCTCTCTCTCTCTCTCTCTCTCTTTACCTCACATTCTCTAGTCATGTCCAATCCCCGCACACCTCGGTCTAGAGGTGCACGGAGATCAGAACCACCGGGTTATAATCTCGTCTTTATTGGTCAATACCTATATTTGTGGGTACAAGAAATCTAGACACCCACGTCTACATGATACTGCATGTAGTGGACAAAATCCCTTTGCCTCTTCTCTAGCTGTAGCACTTCACTTCATCTTAACATCTTTTCACAGTAGATCTTTTCACTGTTCGTCTAACTCTAAACCCTAAACCGTAAGTAATTCTTGCGTGGACTCGATCTAACGTAAATAAGCGTAAATCTAAATAAACGTAAATCTAACTAAAAATAAAGCTAAATCTAATTTAACGTAAGTCTAATGACTAGAGGTTGTCTAGATGGTCATTGTGTCGGGGATGTAGTGACTCTTGCCGCCCTGAAGATCCACCTTCTTCCCTATCTTCTGAAGACATTTCACCAGTACTTTTGGATCGACGGAGCCCACCATGAGTGAAGGCAGCAATACCCTATATTCCATTGAGGGCTTTCTTCACCCGCTTCATGCAGGCATCGCAGTCTATGGAGACCCGCATCTAATCTAATATAACGTAAATCTAAATCTAGCTTAAATAAACGTAAATCTAGTTAAAAATAAACCTAAATCTAATTTAATGTAAGTCTACATATAACCTAATCTTTAACGTCTTTTAAGATAGCTTCCTACGACGTTATAACTCTCTTCTTCCTGTGTGTGTGCGCGTGTGTGGATGTGTGTGCCAATAAAAAGAGATAAATGGTATTAACCTTTCTATCACCCATGCCAAGTATGATAGATTGATTATGCCATTTCTCTCTTGAATAATAGGTCTTCAATTCAACTCCTCGTCGGCTAGATCTTTAGGTCTTTTAATTTTAATTAGTTTCCGACGACGCTCCCTTAGTTTCTCTTTCTTTCTCTCTCAATGTGTGTGCGTTTTTTTGGATCGTATGCATGTTTTCTTTCTCTTTTCCTCTCTCAATGTGTGCGTTTTTTGTTTATGCATGTTCTCTCTCTCTTTTCCTCTCTCAATGCGTGCGTTTTTTGTTTATGCATGCTCTCTCTCTCTTTTTCTCTCTCAATGTGTGTGTGCATTCTTTGTTTATGTATGTGTGTGCGTTTTTGCACTCTCTCTCGCTCTCTCTCTCTCTCTCTCTCTCTCTCTCTCTCTCTCAAAAACACTATGTGTGTGTGTGTATGTGTGTGTGTGAGAGAGAGAGAGAGGGAGAGAGAAAGAGGGGAAGGGAACATGAGAATGAGAAGAGGGAAGGAGCATACCTGGCTCTCCTTCCTCTCCTCGTGTGTGTGTGTGTGTGTGTAAAAGAAAAAGAGAGAGAGAGAGAGAGAGAGAGAGAGAGTGAGGGAGAGCGTTACCTGCTCTTTGCTTGAGGGCGCCGAAAAACTCAGATCTGAGATCTGAGTTTTTGGGCGCGCTCGGTTATTTTTTTTACCCCAGCTGGCGTCGCTATGAGCGTCGCTATAAGCGTCGCTATGAGCGTCGCAAATTTCTTTGTAAATTTGCGACGCTCATAGCGACGCCGGGAATTTTTTTTTTTTGAGCGTCGCTGTGTGAGCGTCGCTAATGTGAAGAGCCTCTTGTAGTGATGTCCACGCATAAACGGCCCAAACCAGAGATAGAGGAGATTGTGTTGCACAACACAAAAGACTTAGAAGGGGTATGGATCCCACAAGTACTCAAGAAGGGTGCATGGGTCTACATGCAACCGTCACGTGCTGGACCTCATCGCGTATGGTGTCGAGGCGTATTGGAACGTCATTGGAAGGGCCGGCTATTGGCATTCAAAGAAACCAAGTCCGGAATGGTGGCCATCGTACAACACATCTACAGTGCAGTTGAGATCCACCTCAAGAGAGCTTCAACTCAATTCGCACCTCATTGTAAGTTTCATGGTTTAGCTATCCCATGCATATGTCATGTTTACGTTTATGTGATCATTATGTTTAACTAAGGGCATTTGTAAAGATGTTTTTCCATCCAGCTTAGTTGAGGAGCAGCCGCTTGAGTGCCTCTCAAGCACGTTCATGGTTGTGCATGCTCACATTGGGGAGCTTATGTTTCCTAATGTCTCATCGAAAAAACTTACCGAGCAGCGAATATTCATGTACTTCCACAAGTACGTGCACTACAAGAGGTTGTGTGCTCTTGTGACGCTGTTAGCGACGGAAATACACTGGGTTTTTATAACCCCCGGCGTCGCTAAAAACGTCGCTAACAGCGTCGCTATAGGCGTCGCTATGAGCGTCGCTATATAGCGACGCTCATAGCGACGCCTATAGCGACGCTCTCACAGAAGAGTATAGCGACGCATATAGCGACGCTACAGAGCCATAAATAGCGACGCTTATAGCGACGCCTGAGAGAATATTTTTTTGGTGGCAGGGCATTGAATGCCCTGCCACCCATCAACCATATTGTACTTGATTCACTTTTTAAAAAAGTGCAAAGGTAGATAATAGACCCAAAATAGTCACCCACAAGACGCATTGTTTGCAAAATTGACAATTGTACACATCATAGGCAAACTGAATTGATTGGCAAATGTAATAATGACAATTGTACAACATCATAGGCATAAAGAATTGATTGGCGAAAGGAATTGCGGTGACAAATGTAATAATATACATGGTTCAAAAAGACGTATAAAATCCGTCTCATGATACATAAGCTATGAGAAACCCTAAACTAATGCTATCTAGCTACGGCTAAACTGACGTCGTCTAATCAGACGTCTCATCGCGTCCAAGCGGCGTATCTGTCGGATTCTGCAAAAAAAGACAATAAGACAGTTTTCAGTAAATATAAACATATAACGACATTTATAAAACAATACAAAAAATAAAAAAGAGTAAACCCTAATACTAACCATGCCGCCGCGAGAACTGAGAATGTCCATCAGGGCGTTTAAGCCCTTCCTGCCTGCGTACTCGCGCTCGTACGGTGTGGGATCACATCCTGTCATCGACCACTGTCAAAACATACAAAGATTTCATTATGTTAGAAACTAAAAAATCATAAACCCTAAACTATCGAACATGCATAAAGAGCAATGTGAAAAGACTTACAAAATCGGCCTCAAATGATGCCCATCCACCGCTCCCCAAGTGGTGCGAGCTCCCTGCCTCTACTCGCGCTCTGGCTGCATCCTTTTGTTGCTTCCACTTGTCGGGATTCTCGCGCGCTGCTTTCTTCGCATTCTTCCAAATCTTCTTTGGCCAGCCAATCTGGCCTATTCCACCCATTCTTGATTGCTTTTTGCACTTCGGAACGCTTGTGTTTGCAGTATTCGCGCATTCGAATCTTCATCAGGTCTTCATTGAAGCGCTGATCCCGTGTTGGAACGGGAAAACTCATCATGAAGTATGCTGATGACTCTGTTTTTTAAATCACTTGGTACTTCACTCCATTTGTTTAGTATATAGTGTCTAAACAGCTGAGAGCAAAGACCACGCATGCGCGAGATCACCTTCTTGCCGTCATCATCCATGATGATGCCGCCGCTGATGTCGACGAGTAAGGCAAGCCCTCTGGCCGGTGACGCGTGAACCTGGGTGTCTCGGCAGGGGTCTCTAGCGGCGTGTCGATGGGGGTACGGACGTCAGGTGTCTCCACTGGCGTCTGGCGCCGAAGCGAGGAGTGTCGAGTGGGTGGCTCTGGCGGAGTAGGTAGAGGTGTGTAGCTTCTAGGAACAGTCAGCCGTGCAAAACTTGGCGTAGATGGCGATGCTGTGGCTGTGTGGGGGCGGGCAAAGAAGGGGAGGGTAAAGAGCCTCGTCGAACACGAGGCGGTGTGGAGGCATCAGTGGCGGAATCCCCACAACAACCGCCACCGCCACCACTAGAGCGCCGGTGTCTAGATGAGTGTGACGCTCGTCTCGTCGACGCTGAAGCTTCCAGAGCGCGCCGAATGCTCCGAAAGAGAGGGAGATGCGGATGGTGTAGGAACGCGCGATGATGCGCCAGAGCGATGACGCTCCATGTTACCACTGTCTCTGCTGCGGTGACAAGAAGAAGAAAACTCCTCATCATCCATACCTGCATTAAACACACGAATATTTAAACTTAATATTGAATGAATAGAGTAGACAATGACGCAAAGACCATTAAATACAATGACGTAATGACGCATATAAATACAATGACGCAATGAATCGAGTGATAGAAAGAGGCAAGTCGAAAACTCAGAATTTTCAATCAAAAGATGTGAGCGCGAGTAGAAAAGAGCGTACACACCATGGAAGCTACTTAGAGAGCCGGAGCTTTTACAGCACGGAGCAAAATTGTTCAAATACAATATTTGTGGCTTTAAGAGATCTCTCTCTCATCCTCGCATAACTCAGCATAACTTCTTATATCTATATAGAGCTCTCCGTTTAAACACATATCCTCTGTTTCATTTTGTAGCTCCTCTGCATGCCACTCCATATAGAGTAGTAGCATCTTGATGCTCGTCTGGCCACCACCGCAGCGGCTTCTGATTGAGCATCTTCTCATGATCTCCTCCATTGATTGTCGTTGTGATTGGCACATGGTAGCCTTCATACGTCCTTGCACTACGAGGGGCTACCTCTATGACGTACCACCAGTTTGATGTAGACTTTGTAGGATGAAATACTACCTGCCAGAGCCACATAACTTACATGAGAGCTTTCAAGCACATAACTTGTAAAAGGGGGATGTTAACTATTTATATACTTACTTGTTCACAATGCTCGGGTAGTACGAAAGTGTCTCTTAGGTCAGTCCATTTCTTAGTAGAATCCACCTCAAGAAAACCAGACTCTCCTCTACGCACAGTAGCGTTTCGACCCTCCATGATTATCTTGAACCATTGCACGTCGAACAAGTCGACAAAAAATCCTCTGTAATCGATCCTCAAAATCTCTTGCAGCGTGCCGAAGTAAGTGAGTTCCGCCACCACGGGATCTGCATCAGAGGAACGTCGTCGACTAGACTGTTCAAATTTTGCCATGATTCCACAATCTTGAGTAAAACGCTTTTTGTCGATTCGTTCCACCCTAAAATGTCGACCTTTACACCATGCTGCTGTGTATGACTTATACTACAACGAACAAAGATTATGAGTGGCCGTTCAAACGTTTATAAATAAAGTCACTTGCTAGTCGTACATTGCAAACTTACCTTGGTCGCGCAACCCCGAGAGTACTCCCACTCTTCTTCAGTCACTTCGTCACCGCATTGTTGTGCGCTTTTCAATTGGTTGTGCAACCATCTTAAGCTCATGAAGGTTGGTAGGCTCTCCAGAACCGCTGGATAGTGCATCGGTGGTCGTCTTCCCGTCTCCACTCGATTCGTGCCCTTTGTCGCTCTTGCTTTGCATCCTCATATTGTGAAATCCACTTTTGCATCACTGGATTGTGAAGCATGCAAAATCGGTTGATTTTAGCCTCTAGATCTTCCGTCATCTTCTTCTCAACACCGAGATTGCACATGACAATCCCAGATATGCGCTCATCATCTATGGTTCGCCATAGCGTGTCCCGGGATTTATCAAATCCGTCTAGCCACTCTCCAATGTACACTAGGGACTCTGATACCAACCAACCTTCTGCCATGCTACCCTCCGGACGTGCCTTTTGACGCACATATCCCTTAAGCGTTTTCATGAAACGCTCTAAGAAGAACATCCATCTGGAATGAACTGTGCCACCTATTTCCACCTCATCAACTATGTGAACAAGAAGATGCACCTGAATGGTTAGTATTGTAGTAGGAAAATGTTTCTCAAACATGCACACAAGCTCCGCAGCATTTAGTTTGGCGAATGGTATGGAGTCTACGTCGATCTCCTTTTGTGAGATCCATTGCACCAGCTTTGCAAGTTTGTAGATTGTGTTACGGATGTCGAGAGACAAACATCCCTCAATGGCAACCGGTAAAATAAAATGTAAAGTATGTGCAGCAATGATATAAAAGTCCACATTTTATGCAATGATATTAAAGTCCACTATGAACGTACCTGACACATTTTATGCCAATCGTGTGACTTCAAACCGGTAAGCTTTCCTTCTTTAGTAAAACACGTTCGGAGCGAGTGCATTACGCCAGTGGGGGTCCGCAAAGATCGAATGGCCTCTTTTACTTTGCGTTCTTGGGCTCCTGTGAAAATCCATGGTGCTTTAGGAAGTTTTATCGATCCATCAGACGCTGTTTGCGGCCAATATTGCTCCATACGATCCACATTTCTAAGGTCAACTCTGGCTCCCAAAGTATCTTTCTTGCCAGTCAAATGGTCCCATAGTAGATTACCCACATTCTTGAATATGTGCATTGGATCGAGCAAGTGATTGATCACGAGTCGGGGCCAGTATGGTAACTCGTACCATAGAGATAGTCTCTTCATCCCTGGAGGCAATCCGTCATCGCACATCTCCTTCTGCTCTAACCATGCTTGTGCAGACATCCTTGGTGGCTCTCTTCCCAAAAAGCCGTCGCGTAACACATGATTCTCCGGAAGATACGCTTGATGACCTTCGTAGATTTGCTTCTTTAGTGAGGGTGCCCTACGTGCATTCAGTCTAGGTCCACATGTGACACATGCTCTGTATCCGCTTGTTTGAAGCCCTGCATGTATACACATGATAATAGATCAACTATGGGGAAAAACAAGATTTACAGTGTCTGAGTGAGGAGTGTCAATAGATCACCTGAGCATTTTGTTAGCCCGGGATAGTCATGCATGGTCCACATTAGAATACCTCTGATCAAAGCATTCCGTCGTCCTGTGTGTCGGCTCATATCCACCACCTCTATGCCAATCCACAATTGTTGTAGCTCTTCCAATAGTGGACGAAGATACACATCCATATTCCCCACTTTATATCGCCCTGGCACAATCAAGCTTAGCCATAGGTGCCCCTTCTTCGTAGTCAACCACGGGGGAATGTTGTACTTGACGATGACAATGGGCCATACACTGTAAGATGTTGATCTTTGACCAAATGGATTTACGCCATCCATAGCCAGGCCTAAGCGCAAATTTCGAGCTTCCCTGGCAAAATCCGACCATGTTCCATCTATATGTTTCCAGGCTGCGTAATCTGCAGGAATTCGTAGCACACCATCCGAAGATTTATTCTCCTCATGCCATGATGCTAGGGCGGCCATGGACTTACATTCGAAGAAATGCTTGATGCGAGGAAGCAAAGGAAAATGTCGCAAAACCTTTTGTGGAATTTTTGTCCCGTGGAGATCTACTCGATATCTTTCGGAATCACATTTCGGACACTTCCCCATGTCTGTGTATTCCCCTCTGAAAAGAATGCAGTCATTAGGACAAGCGTGGATAGAATTGTAATCCATCCCCAAGTTTCGCAAAATCTTTCTTGCTTCATCTCGGGAATCTGGCATCACATTGTCAGCTGGTAGAATGTGCTCTTTCAGCAATCTACACAACATAAAAATATGATACAGTCGTGTAAAAATCTATCAGATCATTATACATTTAGAGTTCTATTAAAGTAAACTAATTGTAATAGATCACCTGAAAAGCGCTGTGACGCTAGTGTCACTCCATCCAAACTTTGCCTGCATGTTGAGAAGAACTAGGAGTGCTTTCAATCTAGACATACGTGCTCCATTATACAATGATGTATCGGCTTCACTTTTCATATCATCATAGATAAGCCTTTCTGAATCCATGATCGTCTCGATCATTTCATCAATCTCGGGCTCAAACATTGCCTCGTTGGGAATGTGCTCTGCATGATCATCCCCCGAGCTGTCAGAGGCTACATCTTGTGGCCTCACATATGCTGCTTGACCAAAGCGCCTGCGAATACGTCTATTGGGTTGCAAGATTGCTGCTTGTTGGCCAGCGTCAGAGTCCGACGAGTTATAATTGGCAACAACTCGATCTATAATAGATGGATCGAACTCGCCAAATTCGCGAACGTGCTGCAAAGAAACACGTCTTGTCCGTCGCACAGCATGCTTGCATTGATTACAAGCACATAAGACCCTCGTTGAGAGATAGGTGTTTCGGTTGGACGGTCCCACATCCTCGTCGCTACTCATAATGAGGATAAAAAACTTATAACCTGGACAACAAATTTAATATTCTATTGGCATTCTTCGTCTTATCTCTCTCTCTCTCTCTCTCTCTCTCTCTCTCTCTCTCTCTCTCTCTCTCTCTCTTTACCTCACATTCTCTAGTCATGTCCAATCCCCGCACACCTCGGTCTAGAGGTGCACGGAGATCAGAACCACCGGGTTATAATCTCGTCTTTATTGGTCAATACCTATATTTGTGGGTACAAGAAATCTACACACCCACGTCTACATGATACTGCATATAGTGGAAAAAATCCCTTTGCCTCTTCTCTAGCTGTAGCACTTCACTTCATCTTAACATCTTTTCACAGTAGATCTTTTCACTGTTCGTCTAACTCTAAACCCTAAACCGTAAGTAATTCTTGCGTGGACTCGATCTAACGTAAATAAGCGTAAATCTAACTAAAAATAAAGCTAAATCTAATTTAACGTAAGTCTAATGACTAGAGGTTGTCTAGATGGTCATTGTGTCGGGGATGTAGTGACTCTTGCCGCCCTGAAGATCCAACTTCTTCCCTATCTTCTGAAGACATTTCACCAGTACTTTTGGATCGACGGAGCCCACCATGAGTGAAGGCAGCAATACCCTATATTCCATTGAGGGCTTTCTTCACCCGCTTCATGCAGGCATCGCAGTCTATGGAGACCCGCATCTAATCTAATATAACGTAAATCTAAATCTAGCTTAAATAAACGTAAATCTAGTTAAAAATAAACCTAAATCTAATTTAATGTAAGTCTACATATAACCTAATCTTTAACGTCTTTTAAGATAGTTTCCTACGACATTATAACTCTCTTCTTCCTGTGTGTGTGCGCGTGTGTGGATGTGTGTGCCAATAAAAAGAGATAAATGGTATAACCTTTCTATCACCCATGCCAAGTATGATAGATTGATTATGCCATTTTCCTCTTGAATAATAGGTCTTCAGTTCAACTCCTCGTCGGCTAGATCTTTAGGTCTTTTAATTTTAATTAGTTTCCTACGACGCTCCCTTAGTTTCTCTTTCTTTCTCTCTCAATGTGTGTGCGTTTTTTTGGATCGTATGCATGTTTTCTTTCTCTTTTCCTCTCTCAATGTGTGCGTTTTTTGTTTATGCATGTTCTCTCTCTCTTTTCCTCTCTCAATGCGTGCGTTTTTCGTTTATGCATGCTCTCTCTCTCTTTTTCTCTCTCAATGTGTGTGTGCATTCTTTGTTTATGTATGTGTGTGCGTTTTTGTTTTTGTTTGTACTCTCTCTCTCTCTCTCTCTCTCTCTCTCTCTCAAAAACACTATGTGTGTGTGTGTATGTGTGTGTGTGTATGTGTGTGTGTGAGAGAGAGAGAGAGGGAGAGAGAAAGAGGGGAAGGGAACGTGAGAATGAGGAGAGGGAAGGAGCATACCTGGCTCTCCTTCCTCTCCTCGTGTGTGTGTGTGTGTGTGTGTGTGTGTGTGTAGAAGAAAAAGAGAGAGAGAGAGAGAGAGAGAGAGAGAGAGAGTGAGGGAGAGCGTTACCTGCTCTTTGCTTAAGGGCGCCGAAAAACTCAGATCTGAGATCTCAGTTTTTGGGCGCGCTCGGTTATTTTTTTTACCCCAGCTGGCGTCGCTATGAGCGTCGCTATAAGCGTCGCAAATTTACAAAGAAATTTGCGACGCTCATAGCGACGCTTATAGCGACGCTCATAGCGACGCCGGGAATTTTTTTTTTGAGCGTCGCTGTGTGAGCGTCGCTAATATGAAGAGCCTCTTGTAGTGGTGGTGCCGAAGTCAAGCCAAAGCTATGGTAGTGATCCGAGCCTATCACAAATTTTTGTTTATTATATTTTGTTGGTTTTCCTTGCTTCTAGAGGTTTACAATAAAAGAAAGAGTGAGAAAAACCTCTTGGAAAAATTTAAAAAAAATGATTTGATAGGAATTTTTTCTTGACTAGTTCACCGGAGGTGAAAGGTAGAGGGAGAACCTAGTGGTAAAGGGAAGGGAAAATATGTAAATGTGAAAAGAAAAGATATGATGTGGTTGTGGAGCCATGCACCCATGATTCAAGGGTCACGAGTGGCTCATATCATCATGGCTTTGGAGCCATATGATGATTCAAACAAATGGGACCCAAGTGGAAGACTTGGTAAAGGAAGGAACCAGACACATGATTTTGCTGAGTTTTTAAAAAATACTTCCACTCCGATCCAAGAAAAGTTGTCTTCATCAAAGTTGTAGCTGATGAGCTGGAAATTCTGGCCATATTTTTTTTATAATTTTTGCATCTACGGTCTAGGAGATATGGCCAAAATGGCGGATGCCAATTTTTTCAACTGTGGTGGAGACCACCCCCTGTACCTTTACACACACACACCCTTCCTTTTCCACATTGAGACCTTCTCTAAAAATCAGCCATTAGTCTTCTCACCCTCCTCTCCTTCCTCCCCTCTCTCAAGCTCAAAAACCCATCAAAATTCCTCTTCTAATCACCTCTCAAGTCATGCTTAATCTTGTTGTAATTCATAAGTTCTCATTCAGCCCCTTTCTATTATTACTAGATATGTATTGATTTTATGTAGATTCTTTACATTTTAAAATAAGGAAGCTCTTGGACTCAAGCTATGGAGGAAGGAGTGAAGACAACACAAGTGATGATGGAGCTAATTGGTCAACAAATCACTTGGAAGGAGCTTCTTCATTGGTTGAATGTCCCTAATCAAGCTTCATTTGTACAAATTACACTTGGATCTTAACCTCACTCCTAATCACTCTCTTTCCTATATAAAGAGGCCTTCCCCTTTGTAATTTCAAGCCTCCCTCAGCCCCATTGAGTCTTTGTATCACTCACCATGAGCCCATAAGCTCATTCATTCACTCTATTCTTGCACATTCTAGAGTGCAAATTGTTTCATGCTAGTATCTCTCCTTCTCTTACTTATGTTAATTAAGAGAAATCTTTTACATATGTGTGAGAGTGCTTGATGTGATCTTGGCTAATCCTTGAGTGGTTGTTTGGTAATCTACATGCTATTTGTGTTGGGAGTGTTTGAAGTCATCCATTCCTTGTACACACTAAGGTTAATGCTTCATTCATAGTGATCTCTCTCTCTCTCTCTCTCTCTCTCTCTCTCTCTCTCTCTCTCTCTCTCTCTCTCTCTCTCTCTCTTCGTGTAGCGGTCCTAGCCCACGCTTCCAAGACTAGGTGGTGCCCTTATCTCATTTCCCTTGTGGCGCAATGGAGTTTGTTTTGGTGTAGAGGCCGCCATTCCAAATTTCCTTCGTCATAAATTGGTGCCCCCACTGAGGAATTCTCAAGCAGCGCTCTGTCAATCCTATGAAGGAAGATCCATCAAATTCTCCGAGACTTCCACTATGGTCTCCCTAAGAAGCTCGAGAAAAGAAGCGTCTTTATCGACAAACGGCACGTATGCGGGTAAAGAGAGTTAACTACACACACCCTTCTTTGCTTCAAGGAAAATCTTGTAGTCATCAAGTCCCTAGGTCAAAAAATTGTGTTGAGTGCTTTGTGGCTAGTGTGAAGACACTTCCTTTGAAGCCTCGACTTCAGGTGGTGAAAGCACTCTCACACTCGGGTATTAACAAGTTTTTGGAGGGGGAGCTACACATCAATGGGGTGCGGTATTAGCAAGAGGCTACATATGGTGATGCACTCCAATTACTACTAGCAAAAAGGCTCAAGGTGGTTGAGAGGGTAGCCATCGAACCCTATGAACTCTACAAAGCTGAAGATGGTCACACCAAAGCTAGGCTAATCACTGGTGAGCAAATTCTTCGCATCTCTCAAATGGTGGGATCCAAGAGAGCTCAACTTCAATGAAGTGCTTCATGGAAGTTTGTAGTTAATGCACCAATGAATAATCCCATTTTCTACAACTTTCAATCAGTTCAGAATGTTAGGGTGAATGTGCGCATTGATAGAAAGATTTTTTTCCAACAAAGATTGGTCTTCTATTTTGGAGCTGAGAGGTTGAGAGAGATATTGTTGTCCCCTGACCCTATAACATTTCCTATTTTGGAGTATAATGTATCTTTTGATGTTCACATCTTCATCTTGCTTTAAGCATGCTCCATGAATCATAGGGATTTATATGGACCTTTCCAACCTCTTGCTAGACAAACTGTGCATATAATAGCTAGCACAAAGCTTAGGTTCCAAAACATCATAAGGAACTTACTAGGCCCTCGTCGTCTAGCTGAGATTAATACATCTATCAATCCATTTATTCTACCCTTAATAAGATATGATTTGGGCCTAGACGTTTTCATCTTTGTGCTGTATTGAGAGGAAGGCAACCCATTTTTATGATGGCTTTCCCAGATTTTTTTGGGCGTAGTGGGGAAAATGCTGGGGATTTTTTGGATAACTTGGAGATGGCTTTCCTTGTCTCTGGGAGGGATGACGAAGCATTGAAATTGAGAGCTTTTCCTTTGGTGCTCAAAGAAGAAGCTAGGGTATGGTTCCAAGCTCTAGATCAAACCCAAAGAATTTATTGGGAGGGATTGAAGGCGGATTTCCTACGAAGATTTCAACGAGCCAATTCGGCAGAAGAACTATGGCAACGGCTTCTGGCCCTTCATCAAGTTGACCCTCATGGTTATGCAACCTATGAGGAAGGGTTTCTGAAACTTTGGGGGCAATGGTCAGACTCACTAAACCCTGGTGAGCGAGCTCCCAATTGCCTCCAAAAGGATCGATTTATCTCAGGTTTGTACCCCTTGCTAAGGGAGAAGGTAAAGAGAAAATTTCCAAATGCTTTTGAAGATGCCTTAAGAATTGCTAGGGAAAAGAATAGAAAGATTCTCTATCAAGCCCAAGCTGGCCAGCTAGCTTTGGGAGGCAATATCACAACTATGGAAGCTTCTCACATACCTCCAAATGTGCCTAATGCACCAGACCTCAATAGAGGTCAACAAGAAGATATGCTCCAACAAATAAACAATCTCACAAACCAGCTAGAGGGGTTGAGAGTAAATCTTGTGCAGGGTGCAAGAAGGCCTATTGAGGGAAATGGTGGGAATCGGCCACCAATGCGACGTCAAGCAAGGGAAATGTTGTGTTACAATTGTGGGGAAAATGGCCACGGCATGTATAATTGCCCTCATCCCAGAAGATATGACTACCCTGTCAGAGGTCCTCGACAACAAGTAAGTCCTCCCTGTGCTAGAGCTCAAGCACAAGAGCAACCGCAACCTCAAATTTTGCAGCCACCTCGTGCTCAAGCTCAAGCCCCTTCTACTCAACCAAATGTGAGCATCATAAGGATGGAGGAGGTCCTCAAGGGCAGAAGCAACCAGGAAGAAATAGCTTAAGGGAAGATGAAGATAGATGAAGTGGCTACAATGCCTATCAAACGTGTGCGTGTCCAAGATGAAGTAGGTAAAGAAACAAGCAAGGATGCAAGCAATGAAGCAAGTACATCTCGGGCAACTAAAGATGAAGCCAAGAAGAGAAAGACCCGTACTAGGTCTCAAATTGACATCTCTGATTTCCCTACGGGATCTCGGACACAACCTTATGACTTGACAGCTGATGTGAGTTCCCAAGGACCAAAGATTACTTGGCCACAACTACTTCATATCTCCCCAAAGCTTCGACGACAATGGTCAAAAATGGTGAGCACGAGGGCAAAGCGAAGTAAGCTAGTAAGTGTAATCAAAGCATATGGTCTCAAGGATATAGTGCCTTTGGTGGAGGCTCAAATCAAGGGACAACGGATTCCAAAAACTTACATTGACAGTGGAGCAGAGGTTTGTGTCATGACAGAAAAGCTAATGCATCAATTGGGTTTAGAGGTAATGGAATCATCAAACTTTAGGGCAAAAATGGCCAATAATGTCTCTGTCACTTGTGTGGGTGTAGTGAAAGCTTTGAGAGTTTCTGTTTTTGGAATCACTACAGAGGTTGATGCTTATGTGATGCCAGTAAAGGGAGAAGGATACCCCCTTATTTTAGGACGACCTTGGCTCATGGGTATAGGAGCTAGGCAAGATTGGGCAACAGGAAACTTGGAGTTGAGGCCTCGTATGGGTGGCCATAGTCGGAAGGTGGTTTATAACCTAAAGAATGGGCGACAAGAGAACCTTGAACTAGAGACGTCAGCTGATGAGTGGAGCTCAAGTGGATGCTCCTCATCTATGGACGAGGAAGAGAGTTCAAGTGAAGAGAGTGATAGCACTCTTGAAGTCATGGGCGTCACCATAAAGAAAACTACCTCATCAGAAGACAACCCAAGGATCCAAATGGAGAATGTGTGGGATGCCAGCCTAGAGGAGATGTTATCCAAGGATATAAAGGAGGAAGAAAAGGAGGGTTATGTAAATGTTCTCAAGAAGCATGCATCATTGTTTATTTCTGATTACACTCACATTACAGGTGTCACGGCAGTGAAGCATCATATCCATCTAAAAGAAGGGAGCAAGCCAGTAGTACAAAAACTAAGAAGATTAGGAGTTGTGCAACAAAATGCACTGTTGTCTGAGGTGAAGAGACTCTTAGAAGCAGGATTCATATACCCAGTAGAAGATTCAGAATGGGTCTCCCCAGTAGTGGTGAGGCCAAAGAAGAATGGTAAATGGCGAGTGTGCGTGGATTACAAGCCACTAAATGCTGCAACAAAGAGGGACCACTTCCCTCTCCCATTTCAAGATGAGATTCTAAATGAAGTAGCAGGCCATGAGAGATACACAGTGTGTGATGGCTACTCTGGCTACTTTCAAATACGCATTGCAGAGGAGGACCAGAAAAAGACTACTTTCATCACACCATGGGGATGTTTTGCATTTCGAGTCATGCCTTTTGGTCTCACCAACGCTCCAGCCACCTTTCAACGATTCATGAACATGGTCTTCCAACCTTACTTTGGTAAGTCCATAAGGGTTTTCATAGATGACTTTTGTATTTACAGCTCCAAAAGTATGCATCTCGGCAAGATTGATGAAGGATTTACTCGTTTAGCTAAGCTGGGTGGACAACTAAACAAGGACAAATGTCACATTGGGGAAAGCAAGGTTACACTATTAGGGCATGTAGTGTCCATTGATGGAATCGAGGTAGATCCTGAAAAGATAGAAACATTGCTAAATCTACCTTCCCCAACTTCCATCAAACAATTAATCTCTTTCTTGCAAAAGCTAAGATATTTGAGTAGATTCATACACTTACTCTCCCAAGTGATATTTCCTCTACAACAGCTGACTCGTCAAGAGACGCTTGTTTGGAGTGAAGAAAGTGATGGGCATTTTAGAGAGATTAAAAAAATGTTAGGGTCACTCCCTGTAATCCTCCAACCTTGTTGGGAAGAAACATTCTTTGTAAACCCTAGTGTGGGAGAAGAGGCCATTGGTGCTGCCCTCCTACAAAAAGATCCAAAAACATCCTTTATGAGGCCTGTGTATTTTGCTAGCCGCCTCATGGAAAACACAGAGAAGGCCTACACCCTGATGGAACAGCTAGTGTTAGCTCTCATGTTTGCGGTAACCAAATTTCGGCCATACTTGCTGCCGAAGAGGTTTGTAATTATCACTGTGGAGGATATGTTTCCCTATGCACTACAACATATGGAAATCTCTGACAAAATAGCAAAGTGGGTGGTGCGACTTCAAGAGTTTGATTATACAATACAGGTTGAAAGAACAACTCGAGCATGCTTAGCCAACATTTTAACAAACAAGTGCTATGAAAAAGTTTTCCATTTGAAGAGAAAGGAACTTCCACCACCTCCAGCTCCAGAGGCTTTGGTCAATGCTTATAGCCTCTACTTTGATGGAGCATACAAGAGAACCAAGGATAAGGCAGCTACAGGCATCGTGGTCTTATCTCCATTGGGAGAGAGGATCCATGGTGAAGGGATCACTATAGAAGATGTCCACTCCAACAATGAAGCAGAATATCATGCTCTAATTCATGGCCTTTGTTGGTGCCTCGATAATTCAATTAAGAGATTAAACGCTTTTGGTGACTCCATGCTTTTGGTAAGGCAAATGCAAGGTACATGGGCTTGCAAAAATACCCGTCTCTCTACTAAAATGAGAGAAGCCAAAGCTCTTATGAGGAGATTTAGGGAGGCACAAGTACATCATGTGCCAAGAGACCAGAACAAGGATGTAGACCACCTAGCATCATCAAAGTTAAATGAGTCAATAGTGGGAGCAGTGGCCATCAAACTTCCACTTCAGCAAGGCAAGGAGGACTTGGAAGATATTATGCACATTCTGGAGCAAGGAGAGGCTCCTAAACACTTGAATGTAGGGGAAAGGCGATGGTTAGCTAGGAAGGCTACCAGTTATCGCATAGTAAATGATGACTTGTATTGTCTTGGTAAGGATGGTGTGCTTAGGAGAGTGCCTTTGAAGAGTGAAATTGAAGAGATTTTAAAAGCTTGTCACGATGATATGTGCGGAGGACACTTTGCACACGATGTCACTAGTAGAAAGGTTCTACAAGCTGGGTTTACTTGGCCAAGTCTTCATCGTGATGTCAAATACTGGTGTCAAACATGTGATGAATGTCAGAAAGCAGGACCACGACGGCTCATAGCTGAACCTCAGAACCCAATAAAGGTATATGGGCCCTTTGAGAAGTGGGGAATTGATGCCATAGGGCCTCTACCACGCACTCAGTCGGGTAAATAGTACATCATCATGGGAGTAGACTACATGACTAGATGGGCTGAGGCTATTCCGACCAATAGAATTACTGCTAAGGATGTGAGTCAGTTCATCTTTGACCACATCTGTTGCCAGTTTGGCACCCCTCTTGAAATACTATCTGATAGAGGACCAGGGTTTAGAGCAGACTTGGTAGGAGAACTCATGAAGAAGATAAATATTCAGCATCAACACTCTATTCCTTACTACCCTCAGTGCAATGGTTTGGTGGAAAAGGTAAATGGAATCATTTGCAAAATTCTCACCAAACAGGTACATGCCAGGCGCCAAGATTGGGACAAACACCTGAATGGAGCTCTATGGGCCTATAGAAACTCCTTCAAAACCACATTAGGGTACACACCCTTTCATTTGGTTTATGGAAAGGAGGCGCTTTTGCCCATTGAAGTGAAGTTAACAAGTCTTCGAATATTGGGTAGCCAGGTAGGCTCTCAAAAGGAGAAAGTACATCAAAGGATCATGGATCTAGAGAGGCTGCAATTGGATCGTGAAGAAGCCATCAACCACTATTCTCAAGAAGCAGAGAAGCGCAGAGAAAAGTTCAACAAAAAGCTAGCATCCAAAGACATCAAAAAGGGATCTCTGGTGCTTCGATATGACAATCGCTTCGACACTCATAAGGATGGAAAGTTTCTTTTCCGATGGGAAGGCCCGTTCTTGGTCACCAAAAAGTTCAAAAATGGCTCTTACAGACTTCAAGACATTGATGGTAAATTGCACAAGACCAGGAAAAATGGATGGCGTCTAAAGCCTTATCACATCAGGATAAGGTCAGCTCAAGATCAAAGAAAGTAGGCTAGAGGCATAAATACCCCTAGCCAGGTTTGGGGGGGCTATGATCCGAGCCTATCACAAATTTTTGTTTATTATATTTTGTTGGTTTTCCTTGCTTCTAGAGGTTTACAATAAAAGAAAGAGTGAGAACAACCTCTTGGAAAAATTAAAAAAAAATGATTTGATAGGAATTTTTTCTTGACTAGTTCACCGGAGGTGAAAGGTAGAGGGAGAACCTAGTGGTAAAGGGAAGGGAAAATATGTAAATGTGAAAAGAAAAGATATGATGTGGTTGTGGAGCCATGCACCCATGATTCAAGGGTCACGAGTGGCTCATATCATCATGGCTTTGGAGCCATATGATGATTCAAACAAATGGGACCCAAGTGGAAGACTTGGTAAAGGAAGGAACCAAACATATGATTTTGCTGAATTTTTAAAAAATACTTCCACTCCGATCCAAGAAAAGTTGTCTTCATCAAAGTTGTAGCTGATGAGCTGGAAATTCTGGCCATATTTTTTTTATAATTTTTGCATCTACGATCTAGGAGATATGGCCAAAATGGCGGACGCCAGTTTTTTCAACTGTGGTGGAGACCGCTCCCTCTACCTTTACACACACACACCCTTCCTTTTCCACATTGAGACCTTCTCTAAAAATCAGCCATTAGTCTTATCACCCTCCTCTCCTTCCTCCTCTCTCTCAAGCTCAAAAACCCATCAAAATTCCTCTTCTAATCACCTCTCAAGTCATGCTTAATCTTGTTGTAATTCATAAGTTCTCATTCAACCCCTTTCTATTATTACTAGATATGTATTGATTTTATGGAGATTCTTTACATTTTAAAATAAGGAAGCTCTTGGACTCAAGCTATGGAGGAAGGAGTGAAGACAACACAAGTGATGATGGAGCTAATTGGTCAACAAATCACTTGGAAGGAGCTTCTTCATTGGTTGAATGTCCCTAATCAAGCTTCATTTGTACAAATTACACTTGGATCTTAACCTCACTCCTAATCACTCTCTTTCCTATATAAAGAGGCCTTCCCCTTTGTAATTTCAAGCCTCCCTCAGCCCCATTGAGTCTTTGTATCACTCACCATGAGCCCATAAGCTCATTCATTCACTCTATTCTTGCACATTCTAGAGTGCAAATTGTTTCATGCTAGTATCTCTCCTTCTCTTACTTATGTTAATTAAGAGAAATATTTTATATATGTGTGAGAGTGCTTGATGTGATCTTGGCTAATCCTTGAGTGGTTGTTTGGTAATCTACATGCTATTTGTGTTGGGAGTGTTTGAAGTCATCCATTCCTTGTATACACACTAAGGTTAATGCTTCATTCATAGTGATCTCTCTCTCTCTCTCTCTCTCTCTCTCTCTCTCTCTCTCTCTCTCTCTCTCTCTCTCTCTCTCTTCGTGTAGCGGTCCTAGCCCACGCTTCCAAGACTAGGTGGTGCCCTTATCTCATTTCCCTTGTGGCGCAATGGGGTTTGTTTTGGTGTAGAGGCCGCCATTCCAAATTTCCTTCGTCAGTAGGTTAGAAGCCTTGGAGACACCCTCATTGCAAAGTGCAGAATGGCGAACTCCAGACCATTGGGCTTTGCTTTCTTTCAAGCGCAAGGTGCTGCAAGATTTCCAAGGGTCCCTAAAGTTTGGTAAGGCAACCAGATCGGTGGGTCTCAGTTGGCATTGTCCCATTTATTTGTTTGTGCATGCATTTCGCTCTCTGTCGATTGTAGAAACACCAACAATGATTGTTTGCAAAGAAGTTGACATAGATGCAATGGACACCATTCTAGGTGTCAATTGGGGCTATGTTGACAGTTTGCATGATGGTGACCGTTATAAGTGCAATGTGTCTCCCACACAGCTTTGCCTTCGGTATTTGAAAGCAAGGTGCACCTTGTATGCACGGTTTAGCTACGAAACGTGGATGCACAAACGTGGCACATGGATACCTTTGCAGTTGACAGCCGAAGAGGTTCAATCCTTTGAAATTCGTGTCCGCATGCCCAATAACGAGGTGGAGGTGGTTGCAGTGAATCCGCATTGGACTCTTGCCAATCTTCGGGAACACTTTGTCATAATGGGATTCAAGGATGTCTGTAATGCAAGTTTCAAACTGGAACAACGCAAGGTCTGCTTTGTGCTTGCTTAGCTACCTTTTCTTATTTTTTGTGGGTTTTTGTATTTTGATTGCCCTCTTTTTGGTTGTATAGATTGGAAGGCAGATGGAGGCCACTATGCTTGTTTACAAAGATTGGGCTACAGACGAAATCGTCTTGTCTAAGTGAATTGGCTTGTAAATTTAATCGTTTATATATTGGATATTTTATTAAAGATTTTGAAAAGTTTTAAGGTGTTGTACTTGATTTTGTACTTGAGTTTCAAGGTGGTGTAAATTTATTTTTTAAATGCATTTTTTTTCCGAGATGGAATATGTCTACATAAGGGGGACCACCTCCTCATTTCACCATTTTCATCCCAGCATTGCAGAGAGACCTAGCATACCCAATCACGCAAAGAGAAGAAATGGCTGCTATTAGTGCTTTAGATGCATTCCTTACTGAGGTTGGGCATGCAAATCGCCCTGAGCTTCAAGCATTTTTCACAACCCAACCCGATTTGGAAACCACCTCGACCCTCCACTCTCAATCTCTTGAGCACATTACTTCATACATTTCCACGTGCATGGGGAGATTCATTGTTGAGTTACCAAACCGGCCAGGGCAATGGGTCCCTGAAGGCCTTCTCCACCACATCTACCAAGGGGACAGGCCATTTCATCAGTGGCTTGCACGCTTTTCCACCATAGCACAACCCGCCGGACAATATGTGCGGCTTGAAGCTGATGATGTGCGAGCAATGCGTAAGGGAAGGATCGGAAACACTTTTTTCTCTGTTCAAGCCATAATGATCTTCCTCCTTCACGAGTGCCCAGAAGGCCCTAACGTAGTGCTACCACACTTGCAGATCGACGGGGTACTGGCTGATGTAATGGACCCCAAGCCCGCGGCCATTGACTCATCCGCAGAGGAGAGGACGCTTGCCTTGACCTACCCTATAGGGATTCAAGGCCTCTCCATCTGTCGGTTCATCCTCGGGACCGCCAGAAGGAATCACCACTTGGGATGCCATCCCTGAGGTAGAGATTACCCGCTTCTCCTCCATTGTGGTGGGTGGGGAGGAGTTTGTGTTTATGCACGATCTGGAGAAATCCTTTGAGCTTCGCATGGAGGTGTGTTTCGCCATCCTCGATGCCCATGGCAAGTTTGAGGTTGATACCACCACCTCCCATGACGATGATCTCCTACTGCCCATGGGGAATACGTTGGCGGACACAGTGGCGATCGCACAAGCCGAGGTGGCAGCGGCCGAGCAGGCCAAGGTCTCTGAGGAGGAGTTTGTGGCCGTGCAAGCCATGTGTTTGGCTAAACGCGCAAGAGTGGATTCACCACCACCTGCTGCAACACCTGTTTTGCTTGATCCAAAGGGTAAGTCAAGTGTGGATCTTTACTTGCACCCGGATGCCGATGAGGAGGATCGTAGACAAGAGGTATCGATGCTCACTTACATTTGATTGTTACAAATGATTTTGCTAATGTTTTATCATAATTCTGTGCCATATCTCAAAAAACCTATGTTTTGCAGGATGTTCTGGAGGTTGACGCCTGGGCACAACGGTCAGGGGGGAGGAGGACGCCGTTTGGACCTCAAGCGGCACTTGCTCACTACCTCGGCACACTTCCCACTGGTGTCCTGGTGTTTTTCCATGCCGACTACTCTCCCAATGGTCGCTACAACATTTTTGCTCTCCGTTCACTCTCCAAGGCGTTGTGTTTAACAACACTTGCCCAAACGGCCAACCTTGTAGTGCTTGTAAAGAAAGATTTTGCAATATCCACTTTCGGTGTTAACTTTCGTAGGCGCCTTATTGCCCATGTCGGCATGAACCAAGCTGTAGGGGTTAATGACACCCAAGAAATCACAACCACTTTACTTAATAGGGAGCCACCCCAAAAGGCCAAGCGCCAGAAAATTGTAATTCGAAAGATCCTAAAGCAAAATCCAAATATCATGTAAAGCATTGATTTCTTTAATGAAACTACTTTTTGCTGTATATGACTCTCTTTCTTGCAAGGTTTTGAATTTCTTATATATTGGGCTTCCATTGTGTATGAGAAGCACCATAATTTCTGCTATGACTACTAAAGGGTTTGGCAGGCATTAAAATTAATAAAATGCATACTTTGTTATATCTAGGCTTCCAAAGTTATGGATGTGCCTAGTAAAGGGCTTGGAAGTCCCTAGAATATGCTGCCACAAGGGCGCGCATTGGGGCCTTCCAATAGCATATGAAGTGTGCAAATGCGCACCCTTGTGGAAGATAATTTTGGACCCATCTAGGAGCATAGCCAGGTGCAAAACAGAGTGACAAGACATTAATACCCAGTTGCAAAACAGGAAGACATGCATACCCAGGTAACCTTAAACCCATCTTGCCCTAGATACCTAAAGTTGTATTAACAAACCACAAGAGTAAACTATGTGGCAATATCTAGCCCATTTTGGAGTATAGGACTGACATGGACTAAGGGGGGATGATTTCCAGAAGCATCTATGCTAATTGAAGCATTGAAGCAAACAAAACATACTTATTTCTTGTCAAAATTGTCTGGAAACCACTGGAAAGTGTTTGGAAAGCACTAGAAAAGGCTACCACAAGGGCGCGCATTGTGTCCATCCATAGGCCTCTGCAAGCCCCAAATGTGCGCCCTTGTGGCAGCCAGTTTGGGGGCATTCCAAGCCATTTTCAACACTTTGTAAATGCTTTGCCATGCAATAGTGAGTCACATAGCATGGATACATCAGGAAGTGCATGCCCTACTTGGCCAAGGTGCTAAACGTAGGCAATTTTTCACAATAACAAGCTAATGGCTACATACATACAATAGAAGGTAGACAAAACTTGGACCAGTGCTACATCGCATGGTACAGAATTAAAACAATACAATGCGCAGTGGGGTATACAATAAAAGACGCTTATATTCAAATTCTTCCCAATACAATGCACAGAGTGGGGTATACAATCAAAAGACGCTTGTATTTAAATTCTTCCCAATCTTGGAGTTCCGTAAATACAAAAAGGTTTGATGCCTAATTACATGCTACTCCTCATGGCGCAAACGGCGAGCAAGCTGCATATCCTTGGGCATAATGGTTACACGCTTTGCATGGATGGCACAGAGGTTAGAACCCTCGAATATGCTAGTTAAATATTGCTCTGCTGTCTCTTGGACTGCCTCTATGGCCACGGCGCCCATCCGAAACTGAGTGTTGTACAATTGCAAAACCTCCCTGCATAGCCTTGCAAAAGGGGCCCTCCGAATCAAGAGCTCGGTGCTCTTTTGATAGTGTTGAATCTTCGCAAAAGCAGGGCTGCGCTTTCGTACCTTCTGAGGTCGACGTGGAGGTGCATTTTTGGCACGAGTTGGGGCAGCTTGCTTCCTCTTCTTGTAGACAATGCTCTTTCTCTTTTTTTTTCTGCAGAGGCACTTCCAACACCTCATAATCTAATTCCACCCACTCTCCATCTGATTCGTGCTCTTCACTATTGAGCGGATGTGATGGTGTAGGTCCACTCCCTTTAGAAAGTGTCTTACCCCCAATAGACATGTGAGCCTGATAAGTTTGTATTTGGACGCCAACCCATGAGGCATCTTCATCCGTTTGCGTCTCTTCAGAGCCTTATGACGGTTGCTTTTGGCTGTTTTTTTCTTTGCCTTGGTCGCTCCCATCCTCCCTGTTGCCATCAGAATCGTTGGAGTCCGATGAATAGACAACAAGGCGATGCTTCCTTCTCTCTTTAGAGGACTGGCCATGCTGATTTGAAGCTCCAGCTTCTTCTGTGTGGACTTCACCTTGAGCTTGTGAAGTTTCAACTTTTGTTGTTGTACCTTTGAGTCGTTGGCCATCCGGCCCCTCTGGATATGCAATCCTAGCCGTTTGTTTTGTTCTTGCCATGGTAGCACCTAGCAGGAAAAATGACAAAATGAGCGCCTTCAACCTTTAAATAGGTTTTTTTGAGATTTGGGCCCTTTCACACTATGCGGCCAATTGAGTGAAACTCAAATAAACCAATTGAATTTAACAACTAAACCTGGATCATGTGGACGGCTGACGTGACGCCCAAATGCTGCCTTTTCGATACTTAGTTGCACGCCAAGCTTCATGGCCCAGGGACGCTCATGAGCGTTTCCACTTCTCGGATGTTGCAGTATGGGAGGTGTTGTGTAACTTCTTTACTAACATCGACTCTCTTGCTTTCTCAATAGTACCAGTTCTCCCAAAGGTGTGCCTAAAAAACCAGTTAAACATCTCTTGGAGGTAGTTGGAGTGTGAACTACCACCACCATGCCGAGTATTCTTGAAGTAGACTCCTTTTTCTCGATAGTGGGACTTCTCCATGCCTTGTGTACTCCATATATCAAGCGAACCATAGCGGTCCATGAAGTATGCACCATGCGCATAGAGAATGTGCTAAAACAACCAAAAAGGAGATAAGCCAATAGAAAAGTTGCATTTTCAAACATTGCATATGTATTAAGTCCGTTAAAACAAACCATGTAGTTTGTAATCTTGCTTTCAGATCATCCGTCCTTAGCGGCCTTTGTGAATTCATAAAGCACCTTCTTGAACTCCTCTCGCTGCTCAACAGTGGTGCTTGAAAGATTCATCAATTGCACAACCTTTTGAAAGGATGACCATACTAGCTTGCGTTGGTTAGTAACCTCCACATTGGGATCTTTGTCCGTCGTGCATGAACACAAATCTTTGCACAACTCCCACCGCTTCTCACTTGCTAGATCGACACTTGCCTTGGATACCTGCATTGGAGACTTTGACATCTTCTTGAAAAATCGACGTGCCTTGGCTCCATTCATGGAAACCTTCTGTGCCACCTCATATGTCTTCTCCCTACAAGTCTCTGCTACAATGTTCACCCTTGATCGGTCCTTAGGAGAAATATGAACCTTGCATGGGCCTTGTAAGGAATCCTAATTTTTAGGGATTAAGGCTAATGTTGTGTGGGGTTTAGGGGGCAAGGGCATTGAAGAAGGTAGTTTTGAGTAGGCTTTTCTAGCCTTTTTTTTAGACAAATGTAGGATGTGGACCTAAAGGGTTACTTTCTCTCTCTAGCTTTTTTTAAAGTGAAGGAAGCATAGGGGTGTCACATCAGCAAAAACGTGGGTCACAAAGAGACAAAGTTTGACTTTTTTTAAAAAAATTCATTTTTACTTGTTTCTAACTTAAAACTCCCTCCCAACATATATACATATCCAAAAATCATTTTTTGACCCATTTTTTAACCCACAAGCTTAGAAAGTCCATTTTTTCAAAACTCTTTTCCCCCAAAAAGTAATAAACATTTTGTTCTCTCCTCCTCCTCCCTCCTCCCTCCTCTCTCTCTCTCTCTCTCTCTCTCTCTCTCTCTCTCTCTCTCCCCGTCCCTCTCCTCTCCCTCCCTGCCCCTACCTTCCTCCTCCTCCCCAATCTCTCCCTCCCCCCCCTCCCTCCTTCTCTCCTCCCATCTTCCTCAACCTCTCTACCCTTCCCCCTCTATCTTTTCATCATTTTCTTCCTCACGCAACAGCTTCCATGGTGCTCACGGAAATCACAAATGGTTTGCGTCCACCACCATGTACTCCGCACACCAAAAGCATACATATTCGCTTACCCACGGCATTTGCACCCAAGACCACTAGTGAAGGTGATCAAAGGTCATCACAGGAACGTCGCACCGCTTGTGAGACCAATGTTGACATTTGGGTGGATGGCCATTTGTACCCTTACGATCCTATAAGCCTCTTCCATCCACCGTTTAATAGCCTTTCCACATTTCTTCAATTTCTTGGGAGGGGAGAAGCAGGCTTGTTAGGCTATTGCAAGCGGTTGTGTATGGGTGCAGGTGCTTCTTTGCATATGTGGATGCACGAATGTCAAGCTCTTCACCTCAAGACGACAGCATTAGAAGAGAGTGTTGCCTCTTCGGAGAGGGTAGTTAAAACTCTTGAACAACAAATGCAAGAAAAGGAGTCCCACATCCAGAAGCTTACCAACACCATCACATACTTGAAAGAAACACCCCTTGGTGCAAGGGAACGCAAATGCACGTATTCATCCATTGAAACTCTTGCAAATTCGGGAGGAGCACGCAAACGACGAGTTACAGCCACAAGGTGATTTGGTCTTTACTTGCATGATGCATTCTTACTTCACACTATTTTCTAACATTTATGTTTATTTGTTGCTAGAAACTTCATCCAGGAGGCATGCGGTGGAACAAGCCAAGATGATCGAGTCCACCTTCTCACTAGTTGTCTCAATACCCAGGACGTGATTTCTATCTTATAATCACCTAGAGGTAAGCATATTAAGGATGCAGTCACCAAGGACCTTATGTGTAAATTAAGAAATGTGGTTAGTGATGATGACGTTCAACATGCTTGTGATGAGGCTGGAATCAGCACCAAAGCCTATCATGCTATTTTCCAACTCCTAAAGGATGCCCTCAAAGAACATGGCATTGTGGAAAACCTATTTCCCGTTCCTCACAAGGTCAAGCTCGCAAAGAAGGCCACAAATGAAGATGTGTTCTCCCGCATTGGGACATACCTACACATTGAGGACACAATGCTAACTTCCCTTTATGCTTCGTGCGCAACAAAGACAAGGGGAGAAGGTAAGAAACAATCCATAAGACCTTTGGAGAAGGGCTTTCCTTACACAATGTGGAACAATATTTTTGTGGATCTTAGAAGGCTTCAAGAAGCCATGCTTAGATTTTACGAGTTACCTGAAGAAGGTGACACACTTTACTTTTTTCTTTGGTATTATTCTTATCATAGACTCTGAAGTTTAAGGTCTTAGCACTATTTATTTTGTAGTGCTTGGCACAAAAGTCGCTTTTGTGTTGAAACTCGATGAGTGTCAAATAGTGAAAGGCCGAAGGTTAGAGAGGCTAAGTGTCACTCTAATGAACGAGGCCCTTCTGCAAACCAAGCGAAGGGATTCAGTCGAGCCATCTCCCACCCCATCTTTTACCGTGCAATCAAAGAAAGACATTTGGTGGTTGGGTGCTATTGAGGTGTCCAAAGAGACCAATGGAGTACTTTCATGGATTTTTGAGAGAACTCCATGGATCACAGAAGTAATACACTCCCAAATTGCAGGTCAGAAGTTAGAGATTGAGGGTTTTGGTAGTTATGATGTGGAGTGGCACTTAGGTGGGGATTTGAAGACCATAAAGTGTTTGCTTGGCTGCAAACAAGGGGCTTCTTCTCTCATGCCTTGTCCATTTTGCACTCGAGGGTACAAACCTAATGGAAAAAAATCACATAAGAGCACTGCAAAGGCCGGATCCATGCTTCCATGGCAAGGGCATGGAGAACAAGGGTTAGATTGTCGTGATGTCGGAGATGAAGGTATAGAATGGGAAGCGTCTATTCTGAGATGTCCCATGCTCAATGCCCCAGACCGTGATCAAAAGGACCACGCTTGGAATCCAATCTTTCGATTTTCTCTATCGAATGTACATTTTTGTACATTACACGCATTCATGCGCATTTTTGATAGGCTATTGAAGCTCCACATTGACTATGCTTTCACAATGAAACCATTGGAAAAGTCCCAGGAAGCGATCGAAAGAGTGGAGGTACTCTTGAATTCCATTGGCTGTCACGGTGGAAATGTGTCTATCGTTGCTGCAAAGAACACAGGGGAGGCCCATGAAATTGCTCAACAAGTGTCAATGAGTGGACAAAAAGCTAGACACTTTTTGAAGAAAGTTTCCCAAGGAAAGCCAAGTCGATATGATGCTCAAAACAGCTCCAACCAGCAGGCAGGTAACCTTTGGGAGCTTTGGAAGGATTTATGCAAAGCTACTACCGACAATGATTCAAATGGCGAGCTTGCAAACAAGCGCAAGCAAGTTTGGGCACATTTTCATAAAATGGTCAAGCTTATGGGCCTTAACAGCACAACAGAAGAACAACACCAATCATTTCAAGAAGCCTTGGCGGATTTTACCAAGGTCTTCATCCTTTCTTGGGGTGAAAATAACATCACACATTACATGGTAAGTCATTTTACATGGTGTATTCATTACAAGGGATTGTTTTTATTTAATTATGTGGATAGTTTACTCATGTTAACAACATATCTTGTTTGCGCATGGTGCATTTTTTATGCACAAGTATGGATCGCTTGAAATTTTTAGCACTCAAGGCATGGAGAAGTCCCATTATCGAGCAAGGGGAGTGTACTTCAAAAATACTTGACATGGTGGTGGAATGGTGCAATCCAATTATTTGGAGGAGATGTTCAATTGGTTTTTTCGCACAACATTTTCTCGTAAGCTCACAATGGAGCGTGTGTGACAATCCAAGATTCCTATTGAAGTGCGGAAATGGAGTCGTCAAGAGCATAGCAACAAGTGGCAAATGTCGCAAGGTCCCACCAAGCATGCTGCATGGCAGTGATGCAGAGTGCGACAAGGATCAAAGTGGATACTGCACGAGTCACTAAACGTGAACGCAGGGTGTAACTCTTAGCGACATGTTTATTTAAAAAATAATACTTAAAAAAAAAATTAGTGTGAACAGGGCCCTTTTTAAATGGGCCCTTATAAATATTGCATGCTCTCATAAACCACTCATTTCTTAAGAACAAGTGAGCTCTTACCAACGAAATGGCGTGCACCAAACAAACCACGAAAGAGCATCCGCCTACCAACAAAAACACTCTCCAAGGATGTGAGAAACCTTCATGGCTTAAAGGCACAAGAAAACGGCCATGAACGCCTAGCGGTTCCAGGAACTCATCTAGTAGTGGGCATGGTGGTAGGGCATGAGAGTCATCGAGGATTGTTGAATCTCCACCTCCTCAAGATATAACACCTAGAAGGAGAATGAAGCAATGTGCCCAGTGCTGGAGAGAGGAAGAGGGCCAGTAAACAACAGAGTCCGATAGGGAGCAACCGTCGCGCCACCAATCACAAGCAGGACCATCTAGGACTCGGGTGGTCCATACAGACACTGAATCAGAGAGTGAGCCACCATGGCTACAAGAAAAAATACCGCGCATACACCGGGTGGCCCTTGGGGGGAAGACATTGCCTGGAGGCCAGGGAGCTCTCCCCACACAACAAGATCGGCAGCCAAGGGAAGAGGAAGAATCAGAAGAGGCTACAGAACCAGCCCCTAAGCATGTAAACAGGCACAAGTCTAAGTTTTTCAAGAAGCCTAAACGCCGCCCGCCAGGAAATGTGCAAGTGCCCCCAAGACAACCACAGCGGCGCCGAAAAATAGCAAGGGCATTTGCAGAAATCCACCACTACGAGAAGACGACGGAGCTTTTGATTCGACGCGCCCTCTTTGCTCGCACTATGAAGGAGGTTCTTCAAAGCTATGGAAATTAGTATAGAATTCAAGCAATAGTGCTAGAGGCTATTCAAGAAGCTGCAGAGGCCCACATCATTTCGGTGTTGGAAGATACCAACCTATGCGCCATACATGCAAAGCGAGTGACAATACAGCCAAAAGATATGTAGCTTGCACGTCGATTGCCACGAGACTTCGAGTATTAGCCAAAGTTACCCCTCTTTTTGTATTGCACACCCTTATCTTTGTAATGATTTGACTTTCCAATGACAATATGATCAACAATTGTGTCTACTGTGTCTACTATCTTTGTAATGAAATGACTTTGTAATTTCAAGTTCTGTGTGTAATTTCAGTCAATTTCAGTAAATTTGTGCTTTTTAAGTACCCTTGGGGGTAGATAAGCCTATAAGGGGCAATAAAAAGCCTGGCCACAAGGGCGCGCAAATGGCCCATCCATCAGTTTTGGATGGGCCATTTGCGCGCCCTTGTGGCCAGGCTTTTTTTTGCCCCTTGTAGGCTTATCTACCCCCAAGGGTACTTAAAAAACACAACTTTACTAAAACCTATTGGTTTTGCAAGATTATTTTACATGGATCCTTGTGGACACCCTTTTTTGGCCATTTCAAGCTTTGAATTCCCTATAGGATATCAAAAAAAAAAAACATATTGTGAAACCAAGTGTCTATGCAACATTAATTTGGATTTTTCAAATGTCCAATGTAATTGGACTTTTTGGTGCAGGGGTGTACTAGGTAGAGCTAAAGCAGGTGATAGTGTGCTGAAAACTTCATTTCATAATTGATTTCACCTTTTCTAGTGTCCTTGAGTGTGAACATATGCTGGAATTTCCATAGAAAGGGTGCATCAAAATTAATGATGCAAAACCAATTCATTTCAATAAATTTGTGTTTTGTAAGTATCCTAGGGGGTAGATAAGCCTAAAAGGGGCAAAATAAAGCCTGGCCACAAGGGCACGCAAATGGCCCATCCAAAACTGTTGGATGGGCCATTTGCGCGCTGTCGAGAAATTTGCGGTCTTGCCAGGAAAGCACCGGGCTTATGGCTGTGAGAGTTTGTGAGAGAACTCGACAAAAACTATATGAAGGAGTTAAACCATAGATGCCATGAAGACTAGGGTTTGGAAAGAAGTACAATCAAAGAAGCCCACCCATTCTCTCTTGCACTCACACGCACAAAGAAAGAACACAAAAGAAAATGTCGAAATAACACAAAGATGAAAACATCAAGGCTATGGTCATATCGTATCATGGGTAATATGAAAGGGTTAATGGATGAGTTAATGGCATTCAATCTTGGCTGACCAAATAGGCTACGAATTGTTCTTTGGAATTGTAGTTTTGTGCTTACCATAATATACATATTTTGTCTAGTGATTGGGATTAATTGTGTGTACAAATCCTCTTGGTTCATAGCAAGATAACTACGCTTACATCAAAAGAAAAATTATAGTCTATGAGAGGTAGTATGATGGGATCCGGTGATAGAAGTATTTCATTGAGCCTTTCAGGGCCAAAGAGAAACACTATACGTTGTTGAAAGTGTATTTTACGGCTAATCCATACGTTAATTCTAATAGATTGTACAGAGTGAAAGCGATAGAAATGATCATCATGTGGGTTATTCATCTAGGATAGTATGTGAGAAATGTAGATATGAGAGAAGTGAAGAGATGAGAATTTTCCCTCCCAAGCCCTATTCTTGCCCGTAGACAATAAGGATACTGCGGGGAGAGATGTACCTGTAGCAAAGAGAACCTAAAATTTGTAGAGAGGATGAATTACTAAGAGTGAGAGAGATAGATTTGGTTAAGGAGATGAAATTAGATACATATATATATATATATATGTCGGATTAGAGATGAAAAAGAAAACAATAAGAAATCAAGAAAACATCAATGTAGAACACATCTTACTTAACAAACCCTTCGGCACCATTATTGATGGAGAGAGAAGAAGAGGGAAGCACTCCACTTTGATTGATACGCCAAGTACAACACCTTCTTTGATTAGAGTTGATCTTCCAAGGATAGAGTACAAGAATGGCTAGTCTTCCTCTAAGAGAAAGTGTAGGCTTGGGCTTATGTTAATGGGGCTAAGTACAATTAGGCATTACTACTCACTCCCTCAAGAATTCCTCTCACTACAAGAGGCTATTCATATTAGCGACGCTCACACAGCGACGCTCAAAAAAAAAAATCCCGACGTTGCTATGAGCGTCGCTATGAGCGTCTCAAATTTACAAAGAAATTTGCGACGCTCATAGCGACGCCGGCTGGGCTAAAAAATAACCGAGCGTGCCCAAAAACTCAGATCTCAGATCTGAGTTTTTCGGCGCCCTCAAGCAAGGAGCAGGTAACGCTCTCCCTCTCTCTCTCTCTCTCTCTCTCTCTCTCTCTCTCTCTTTTTCTTCTCCACACACACACACACACACACACACGAGGGGAGGAAGGAGAGCCAGGTATGCTCCTTCCCTCTCCTCATTCTCATGTTCCCTTCCCCTCTTTCTCTCTCCCTCTCTCTCTCTCTCACACACACACATACACACACACACATAGTGTTTTTGAGAGAGAGAGAGAGAGAGAGAGAGAGAGAGAGAGAGAGAGTACAAACAAAAACAAAAACGCACACACACATACATAAACAAAGAATGCACACATACATTGAGAGAGGAAAAGAGAGAGAGAGCATGCATAAACAAAAAACGCACGCATTGAGAGAGAAAAAGAGAGAGAGAACATGCATAAACAAAAAACGCACACATTGAGAGAGGAAAAGAGAGAGAAAACATGCATACGATCCAAAAAAACGCACACACATTGAGAGAGAAAGAGAGAGAAACTAATTTAACGTCGTAGGAAACTAATTAAAATTAAAAGACCTAAAGATCTAGCCGACGAGGAGTTGAAATCAAGACCTATTATTCAAGAGGGAAATGGCATAATCAATCTATCATACTTGGCATGGGTGATAGAAAGGTTATACCATTTATCTCTTTTTATTGGCACACACATCCACACACGCGCACACACACAAGAAGAAGAGAGTTATAACGTCGTAGGAAACTATCTTAAAAGACGTTAAAGATTAGGTTATATGTAGACTTACATTAAATTAGATTTAGGTTTATTTTTAACTAGATTTATGTTTATTTACGCTAGATTTAGATTTACGTTATATTAGATTAGATTTAGGTCTCCATAGACTGCGATGCTTGCATGAAGCGGGTGAAGAAAGCCCTCAATGGAATATAGGGTATTGCTGCCTTCACTCATGGTGGGCTCCGTCGATCCAAAAGTACTAGTGAAATGTCTTCAGAAGATAGGGAAGAAGGTGGATCTTCAGGGCGGCAAGAGTCACTACATCCCCGACACAATGACCATCTAGACAACCTCTAGTCATTCAACAGCAACTTCAAAGTTAGTAACAAGAGCAAGAACGGTCTAAAGGGCCAATTGCTGTCGTCAGATGTGGATGGAGATGAGGCAGCGTCACCGCCGGAAGTTAACTCTCACATCTTTAGTGATGAGAATGGCAACTCTTGCCGAGTTATGTGAAAAATTATGTGTTAAATCAGTTTTAAGGTTCTTATAATCCCTGTTAGTTTAGTTCTTTTTTTTTAATATAACATAATTTACGTTGGATTTAGATTTATGTTATATTAGATTAGACTTAGGTTTATTTAGGTTTACCCACACACACACACACACACACACACACACACACACACACACACACACAAGAAGAAGAGAGTTTTAACGTCGTAGGAAACTATCCCAAAAGACGTTAAAGATTAGGTTAGATGTAGACTTACGTTAAATTAGATTTAGGTTTATTTTTAGTTAGATTTACGTTTATTTAGATTTATACTTATTTACGTTAGATCGAGTCCACGCAAGAATTACTTACGGTTTAGGGTTTAGAGTTAGACGAACAGTGAAAAGATCTACTGTGAAAAGATGTTAAGATGCTGTGAAGTGCTACAGCTAGAGAAGAGGCAAAGGGGTTTTGTCCACTACATGCAGTATCATGTAGACGTGGGTGTGTAGATTTCTTGTACCCACAAATATAGGTATTGACCAATAAAGACGAGATTATAACCCGGTGGTTCTGATCTCCGTGCACCTCTAGACCGAGGTGTGCGGGGATTGGACATGACTAGAGAATGTGAGGTAAAGAGAGAGAGAGAGAGAGAGAGAGAGAGAGAGAGAGAGAGAGAGAGAGAGAGAGAGAGAGAGAGAGAGAGAGAGAGAGAGAGAGAGACGAAGAATGCCAATAGAATATTAAATTTTTTGTCTAGGTTATAAGTTTTTTATCCTCATTATGAGTAGTGACGAGGATGTGGGACCGTCCAACCGAAACACCTATCTCTCAACGAGGGTCTTATGTCCTTGTAATCAATGCAAGCATGCTGTGCGACGGACAAGACGTGTTTCTTTGCAGCACGTTCACGAATTTGGCGAGTTCGATCCATCTATTATAGATCGAGTTGTTGCCAATTATAACTCGTCGGACTCTGACGCTGGCCAACAAGCAGCAATCTTGCAACCCAATAGACGTGTTCGCAGGCGCTTTGGTCAAGCAACATATGTGAGGCCACAAGATGTAGCCTCTGACAGCTCGGGGGATGATCATGCAGAGCACATTCCCAACGAGGCAATGTTTGAGCCCGAGATTGATGAAATGATCGAGACGATCATGGATTCAGAAAGGCTTATCTATGATGATATGAAAAGTGAAGCCGATACGCCATTGTCTAATGGAGCACGTATGTTTAGATTGAAAGTACTCCTGGTTCTTCTCAACATGCAGGCAAAGTTTGGATGGAGTGACACTAGCGTCACAGCGCTTTTCAGGTGATCTATTACAATTAGTTTACTTTAATAAAACTCTAAATGTATAATGATCTGATAGATTTTTACACGATTGTATCGGATTTTTATGTTGTGTAGATTGCTTAAAGAGAACATACTACCAGCTGACAATGTGATGCCAGATTCCCGAGATGAAGGAAGAAAGATTTTGCGAAACTTGGGGATGGATTACAATTCTATCCACGCTTGTCCTAATGACTGCATTCTTTTCAGAGGGGAATACATAGACATGGAGAAGTGTCCAAAATGTGATTCCGAAAGATATCGAGTAGATCTCCACGAGACAAAAATTCCACAAAAGGTTTTGCGACATTTCCCTCTACTTCCTCGCATCAAGCATTTCTTCGAATGTAAGTCCATGGCCGCCCTAGCATCATGGCATGAGGAGAATAAATCTTCGGATGGTGTGCTACGAATTCCTGCAGATTGCGTAGCCTGGAAACATATAGATGGAACATGGTCGGATTTTGCCAGGGAAGCTCGAAATTTGCGCTTAGGCCTGGCTATGGATGGCATAAATCCATTTGGTCAAAGATCAACATCTTACAGTGTATGGCCCGTTGTCATCGTCAACTACAACATTCCCCCGTGGTTGACTACGAAGAAGGGGCACCTATGGCTAAGCTTGATTGTGCCAGGGTGATATAAAGTGGGGAATATGGATGTGTATCTTCGTCCACTATTGGAAGAGCTACAAAAATTGTGGATTGGCATAGAGGTGGTGGATATGAGCCGACACACAGGACGACGGAATTCTTTGATCAGAGGCATTCTAATGTGGACCATGCATGACTATCCCGGGCTAACAGAATGCTCACGTGATCTATTGACACTCCTCACTCAGACACTGTAAATCTTGTTTTTTCCCATAGTTGATCTATTATCATGTGTATACATGCAGGGCTTCAAACAAGCGGATACAGAGCATGTGTCACATGTGGACCTAGACTGAATGCACGTAGGGCACCCTCACTGAAGAAGCAAATCTACGAAGGTCATCAAGAGTATCTTCCAGAGAATCATGTGTTACGCGACGGCTTTTTGGGAAGAGAGCCACCAAGGATGTCTGCACAAGCATGGTTAGAGCAGAAGGAGATGTGCGATGACGGATTGCCTCCAGGGATGAAGAGACTATCTCTATGGTACGAGTTACCATACTGGCCCCGACTCATGATCAATCACTTGCTTAAGGGATATGTGCGTCAAAAGGCATGTCCGGAGGATCTCACAAAAGGAGATCAACGTAGACTCCATACCATTCGCCAAACTAAATGCTGCGGAGCTTGTGTGCATGTTTGAGAAACATTTTCCTACTACAATGCTAACCATTCAGGTGCATCTTCTTGTTCACATAGTTGATGAGGTGAAAATAGCTGGCACAGTTCATTCCAGATGGATGTTCTTCTTAGAACGTTTTATGAAAACGCTTAAGGGATATGTGCGTCAAAAGGCACGTCCGGAGGGTAGCATGGCAGAAGGTTGGTTGGTATCAGAGTCCCTAGTGTACATTGGAGAGTGGCTAGACGGATTTGATAAAGCCCGGGACACGCTATGGCAAACCATAGATGATGAGCGCATATCTGGGATTGTCATGTGCAATCTCGGTGTTGAGAAGAAGATGACGGAAGATCTAGAGGCTAAAATCAACCGATTTTGCATGCTTCACAATCCAGTGATGCAAAAGTGGATTTCACAATATGAGGATGCAAAGCAAGAGCGACAAAGGGCACGAATCGAGTGGAGACGGGGAAGACGACCACCGATGCACTATCCAGCGGTTCTGGAGAGCCTACCAACCTTCATGAGCTTAAGATGGTTGCACAACCAATTGAAAAGTGCACAACAATGCGGTGACGAAGTGACTGAGGAAGAGTGGGAGTACTCTCGGGGTTGCGCGACCAAGGTAAGTTTGCAATGTACGACTAGCAAGTGACTTTATTTATAAACGTTTGAACGGCCACTCATAATCTTTGTTCGTTGTAGTATAAGTCATACACAGCAGCATGGTGTAAAGGTCGACATTTTAGGGTGGAACGAATCGACAAAAAGCGTTTTACTCAAGATTGTGGAATCATGGCAAAATTTGAACAGTCTAGTCGACGACGTTCCTCTGATGCAGATCCTGTGGTGGCGGAACTCACTTACTTCGGCACGCTGCAAGAGATTTTGAGGATCGATTACAGAGGATTTTTTGTCGACTTGTTCGACGTGCAATGGTTCAAGATAATCATGGAGGGTCGCAACCCTACTGTGCGTAGAGGAGAGTCTGGTTTTCTTGAGGTGGATTCTACTAAGAAATGGACTGACCTAAGAGACACTTTCGTACTACCCGAGCATTGTGAACAAGTAAGTATGTAAATAGTTAACATCCCCCTTTTACAAGTTATGTGCTTGAAAGCTCTCATGTAAGTTATGTGGCTTTGGCAGGTAATATTTCATCCTACAAAGTCTACATCAAACTGGTGGTACGTCATAGAGGTAGCCCCTCGTAGTGCAAGGACGTATGAAGGCTACCATGTGCCAATCACAACGGCATCAATGGAGGAGATCAGAGAAGATGCTCAATCAGAAGCCGCTGCGGTGGTGCCAGACGAGCATCAAGATGCTACTACTCTATATGGGGTGCATGCAGAGGAGCTACAAAATGAAACAGAGGATATGTGTTTAAACGGAGAGCTCTATATAGATATAGGAAGTTATGCTGAGCTATGCGAGGATGAGAGAGAGATCTCTTAAGGCCACAAATATTGTATTTGAACAATTTTGCTCTGTGTTGTAAAAGCTCTGGCTCTCTAAGTACCTTCCATGGTGTATAACGCTTTTTTTTACTCGCGCTCACATCTTTTGATTGAAAATTCTGAGTTTTCGACTTGCCTCTTCTATCACTCAATTCATTGCGTCATTACGTCATTGTATTTAATGGTCTTTGCGTCATTGTCTACTCTATTCATTCAATATTGAGTTTAAATATTCGTGTGTTTAATGCAGGTATGGATGATGAGGAGTTTCTTTCTTCTTTGTCACCGCAGCAGAGACAGTGGTACGTGGAGCGTCATCGCTCTGGCGCATCATCGCGCGTTCCTACTCCATCCGCATCTCCCTCTCTTTCGGAGCATTCGGCGCGCTCCAAAGCTTCGGCGTCGACGAGACGAGCTTCACACTCGTCTAGACACCGGCGCTCTAGTGGTGGCGGTGGCGGTTGTTGAAGGGATTCCGCCACCGATGCCTCCACACCGCCTCGTGTTCGACGAGGCTCTTTACCCTCCCCTTCTTTGCCCGCCCCCACACCAGCCACAGCATCGCCATCTACGCTAGGTTTTGCACGGCTGACTGTTCCTAGAAGCTACACACCTCTACCTACTCCGCCAGGAGCCACCCCACTCGACACTCCTCGCTTCGGGGCCTAGACGCAGGTGGAGACACCTGACGTCCGTACCCCCATCGACACGCCGCTAGAGACCCCTGCCGGGACACCCAGGTTCACGCGTCACCGGCCAGAGGGCTTTTCTTACTCCATCGACTTCAGCGGCGGCATCATCATGGATGATGACGGCAAGAAGGTGATCTCGCGCATGCGTGGTCTTTGCTCTCAGCTGTTTAGACACTACATACTAAACAAATGGAGTGAAGTACCAAGTGATTTAAAAAACAGAGTCATCAGCATACTTCATGATGAGTTTCCCGTTCAAACACGGGATCAGCGCTTCAATGAAGACCTGATGAAGATTTGAATGCGCGAATACTACAAACACAAGCGTTCCGAAGTGCAAAAAGCAATCAAGAATGGGTGGAACAGGCCAGATTGGCTGGCCAAAGAAGATTGGAAGAATGCGAAGAAAGCAGCGCGCGAGAATCCCGACAAGTGGAAGCAAAAAAAGGATGCAGCCAGAGCGCGAGTAGAGGCAGGGAGCTCGCACCACTTGGGGAGCGGTGGATGGACATCATTTGAGGCCGACTTTTTAAGTGTTTTCACATTGCTCTTTATGTTCGATAGTTTAGGGTTTATGAGTTTTTTAATTCTAACATAATGAAATCTTTGTATGTTTTGACAGTGGTCGATGACAGGACGTGATCCCACACCGTACGAGCGCGAGTACGCAGGCAGGAAGGGCTTAAACGCCCTGATGGACATTCTCAGTTCTCGCGGCGGCATGGTTAGTATTAGGGTTTACTCTTTTTTATTTTTTGTATTGTTTTATAAATGTCGTTATATGTTTATACTTACTGAAAGCTGTCTTATTGTCTTTTTTTGCAGAATCCGACAGATACGCCGCTTGGACGCGATGAGACGTCTGACTAGACGACGTCAGTTTAGCCGTAGCTAGATAGCATTAGTTTAGGGTTTCTCATAGCTTATGTATCATGAGACGGATTTTATACGTCTTTTTGAACCATGTATATTATTACATTTGTCACCGCAGTTCCTTTTGCCAATCAATTCTTTATGCCTATGATGTTGTACAATTGTCATTATTACATTTGCCAATCAATTCATTTTGCCTATGATGTGTACAATTGTCAATTTTGCAAACAATGCGTCTTGTGGGTGACTATTTTGGGTCTATTATCTACCCTTGCACTTTTTTTAAAAAGTGAATCAAGTACAATATGGTTGATGGGTGGCAGGGCATTCAATGCCCTGCCACCAAAAAAAAATTCTCTCGGGCGTCGCTATAACCGTCGTTATTTATGGCTCTGTAGCGTCGCTATGAGCGTCGCTATAGTCTTCTGTGTAAACGTCGCTTGCAATCTGGATGTTTTTCTTTGAATCTTTGAAAGAGTTCAACCTGCAATATCCATATTTGATCAGTGTGTTTACTAGGAGAAATAATCCAAACAGGACTATACGCATTGCTACTTAATACATCCACCATAGAAACAAATTAGTGTGTTAAACTGCACATTGTATGGTCCTAACATGCATGTAACTGGGTATGGTCATAACATGCATGTAACTGGGTATAACATTGTATACTAAGTATGCTAGTTAGCATGCTGAGTATGGTAACTAGCATAGATGAGTATGCTAACTAGAATACTAGCTGTGCTAACAAGCACAATCAGTGTGTAGTGTAGCATACGAGGCATACTCATCAGCATGCTGAGTATGCTAACTAGCATGCTAGGTTAGCATACTAGCTGTGCTAACTAGCATACTCATTAGCATACTAGCTATCATACTCATCAGCATGCTAGGTAGCATGCTGAGTATGCTAACTAGCATACTAGCTGTGCTAACAAGCACAATCAGTGTGTAGTTTAGCATACGAGGCATACTCATCAGCATGCTAGTTAGCATGCTGAGTATGCTAGTTAGCATAGATGAATATGCTAACTAGCATACTAGCTGTGCTAACAAGCATAATCAGTGTGTAATTTAGCATATGAGTCATTGTTAACCACATGAATGTGTGCTAAGAAGAATAGAAGGTATGCTAACTAGCATATATATTGTGCTAACCAACACATGTTGAACAGCATAGCCAGCACACTATGAATGCTAACTAGCATAAATCAGCTTACCCGTTATGCTACTTACCATTCTTAGCTGTGCTAACTAGCATACTCAGCATGCTAGTTAGCATGTTGAGTATGCTAGTTAGCATAACTGAATATGCTAAGTAGAATACTAGCATAAACCAACTTACCCGTTATGCTACTCAGCATTCTTAGCTGTGCTAACTAGCATACTCAGCATGCTAGTTAGCTAGCTGAGTATGCTTACTAACATGCTATATTGCTAGTTAGCACAGCTGAGTATGCTAACTAGCATACTAGCTGTGCTAACAAGCAAAATCAGTGTATAGTTTAACACATGAGTCATGGTTAACCACACAAAGTGTGCTAAGAAGAATAGAAGGTATGCTAACTAGCATACATATTGTGTTAGCCAGCACACTTGTTATGTTGAATAGCATAGCCAACACACTAGTATAAAAGGTGTTAAAGTAGCATACATATTGTGCTAACCAGTGTAGTCCTCAAGATCACTAGGCATACTAACTAGCAGAAGATTTATGATGAACACCATACCCACCATACTAGGTGGCATACATGGCATAACATATTGTGATAGCTAGCATGCTCTGTATGCTAGGTAGATTACTAGCATGCTAGAATGCATAAGTTATGGCTCAAGTATGTCATTGATCACTTGAGACTCATCCAGGAGGTGCACAGGGTGTTTTATGTAGCTTTTCCTTCCCACTCTCTTTCGACAAACATCCTTGTTGGGTGAAACACGAGTCTCCTCTGTCCAAAATGTGTAGACCAATTCCTTAATTTCATCTGTGATAGGGCTATGACGGTGTTGCTTGTGACATTCAGCCAATGAAAACAGTCGAGCATTGAAACCAGACTTCACCTACCGTGATTTTTCTTTGAACAAGCTCCGACGGTCGACTTTTAGGACCCTGGAGAATTTGACAATAGGCATGTTTTCCTTTGAATTTATCATCATCTGCAATGCTGCATTCTTCAAAAACAACTCCTCGTTAGAAGCTGGCTGCTTGACGATAGCTAGTGTGTTGCGAACATTGGAGACAATTTCACTCTGCACAGCAGCCTCCTCCTCTAAAGACTGATCACAGATTGCCCGAACAAGCGGATGTTGAGCAACAAGATTCCAGATTTCACACTTTGCTTCTTTGTTGCGACCTTCAGTCCTGCTCTTGAAAGCTTTCACAATCTCGAAGGAGATTTTCCTTTTCTCCTCATCGTCGACGGCATGATGTCCTCGTTTAGTTGTCATCTGTCGGTGCTCCCGCTGTTTACGCTTTCTTTCTGTCTCATATTTCCTGATAGTAGAAAGAGATGGATGCTGGTAGTTGTGATTAATTTCCTGTAATGGATCCCTTCTGTAATGGCTCCCTTCTGCCTCCATTTCTAGTGGCAATAATGTTGTCTGCTGGTTTTCCATATCTGCAAGTCTGCTAAGCTTTGACAAATCAACTTCGAGGCAAGAAGCAATGCGAGAGAGAGAGAGAGAGAGAGAGAGAGAGAGAGAGAGAGAGAGAGAGAGAGAGAGAGAGAGAGAGAGGGAGGGAGGGAGGGAGTAGGAACATGGAAAACTGTAAACTGGTCTGAGAGTGAGACAAAGAGGGAGTCTGCGCCGCACACACACACACACACACACACACACACATACACACACACACACACACACACACACACACAGAGAGAGAGAGAGAGAGAGAGAGAGAGAGAGAGAGAGAGAGAGAGAGAGAGAGAGAGAGAGAGAGAGAGAACAGAGGCCACACCCCACGTCGTCGTCGTAGCTGAAAACAGAGGCCACACCCTATATGAGAGGGAAAAAATAATATATCTTATGGTTATTAAAATTTCAAACTTCACTTGCTCTTTGGTTTTGAATAGATGCTAGCAAGCACCTCTTACTAGCATTGTCCGGGACACCAAAAAGCATGACAAGTTAACATGCTTATACCCTAACCATCTTCAACTGTACCATCATTGCCCAACCCCTCGTTGAACATTCATGCTCAACCATAGCATTATTTAGACAAGAGATGATTGCATATTAAAAAAGTGATACTTAGTATGTACATAAGCAGTAGATAGATTTATCAGCTGCATAAACCTCCCGGATCAAATGCAAAGCCTTGAGCGTTCCCAAGCGCAGTGTAGGCTCTCCTGGGTCAAACTGATGGTTTTGAGCATTACCACCCATCTGTCATATACAAACCATCACGGCTTTGTACCTATAAATCTGTAATCCAACCATGCATGTAGCTTTCCGCACCATAAACCTTGAACAACTTGGATCCACAAGCCTTCCTGGTACATAAAATGAGTCTGTTCACCAACCTCCAAAGCATCTGCACCATACATCATTAGGCTCTTGTCTGCTAGAGGGCTCTCTATAACATAATCTACATCCAAAGAGCTTTGCAAACGGTGCAAAACCAACCTTCAAAAGTATATCTATCAACAACATGACACCAACCTTCGACACCCTATCATCCCGAAGCAAAAGAGAGGGTTGCCCAATCCCCTGGTCCACACAAGGGGTTTCTATACTTGTCTCATGCTGCTCTGTGAACACCTCATCTACATGCATAATATCGTAAATATCATACCTTGAGGAAGTGGAGTCCGTCTCCCATGTGCTATCTCCATTGAAAGAGCTGCCTCCACTTGACTCATGCTCTTCCCCTATCTCAGAATATGGAATCTCGTCCATCACTACTGCTTCAACCTTATCAACAAATATCACTTGTCGGCCATGAGCACACTCCCCAGGGATTTGAGCATCCATAGTTGAATCTGCCAACATATTTCCCTGGCTTGGAACCATCAGCACCTCTTCAACTCTTCAACCACTGGATCTTTCTTGTCTGACATCCGAGGCATAGGAATAACCCTGTCTCTCTGCAACCATGATATCTTCAGCTCTTCTTGAATATGCAGACCCTCTAGCATCGGCTATGCTTTTATTTCTTTGCTTCAACTGGCTTTGACACTATCGGATTGGACCATCACTTGACGTTTCTTCAAGAGCTTCTTTGTGCGACCTTTTGCAAAGGCCATTGCCTCTGCATATGACACCGGTCCATCGACTTTAACTTTATCACGAACATTCACATGGAAGCAGTCCATGAATTTGTTTAATTTCAAAAAGTCAGTATTCTCTGCAGCAATTACCTTCATGAGTTTGCTCCATAGCGCTTCGAAATCCCACACAAACACTTGAAAGTGACCAGCGAGGCTTTCCTTTACCTCATCCAACCTTTGCTTCACTTCGCTCAATTGCGCATTGGCCACATATTTGCTTCGAAATGCCACTTCCAAGTGTTCCAATTAAGCTTTTCTTTAGCCTACAAGACATCGTACCATGTTTTGGCCTTTCCACGAACCAAGAGTGGGAACACCTGAACCACTCCCTCTTCTTTCGACAAGCGGCTCTCCAACAAAAATAGACCATAGTCCTGCAACCACACTTCTACATCTTCAACATCTGTAAAAGTCAAAAAACCGGACCACATCTTACTTAGCATCACTTGCTCTTTGAAACTGGTATCACCGCAACACCGTCTTCGACATCACCGAGAAGGGGAAACCACTGATGGAAAGGGGGTAGAGGGAACAAACTCCAAACTTGCCTCTCTATAGCCCAGGGATTAACCCGCACCCCGAACCACACAAAATCACCCACACCGATACACAATCTGCAAATTGCACACACACGCCTTTGAACACCATTGGCTGCACACACTCACACATGAGCACTTCAACACAATAGACCCATCAAAAAACCATCACCCGTATCCCACACAATGATGCACACACTCGCCAAATTTTGTAAACACACTCACATTGGGAGGCCTCACACACCTCGACCGCACACAAACCCACAACCAATCTACAACCACAATCACTCTCTCCCTCTCTCTCTATGCACACCCACCCGTGTGGACCGGAGCCAATGCTACCACGGCCTAGCACAAGACAAGAAGAAGGAATAAAATGATTTGAGTTGAGCAATCACCATAAACCATATAAAAAACCATGCATCAAAACACATATGCGGGTACAATGATGGCATCAACGGCCACGACAATCCCTGTTGTTCGCTTGTGCCCATGGCGGCTCTCCTTTAAACTCGTTTTTACACTATCGGCCACCCTCGTTGGTCGCTCTCTTGTCTCTTTAACTGCTCCCAATGCAGCCCTCGGACCTGTTCATGGCCATCACCCTTGCGGCCTCCAATCCCCTCCTGTGCTATGTATCCAATAGCGTCTCTCTCTACATGGTCTCGATAGCCATCCTACAGCTTCTGGAACAACCTCCCTTCACTTCAGCTTTGTACACTCCCATGAGCTCGCATGTCTTCCATGCCCTCCTGCAAATGTCGCTCCTTGATAGCCTCCTACTTCAATCTCCCTGCTGACGACCAACCTTCTGGCAGCCCTTCATGCTCACACCCTCCTCCTCTCGGCCTCACCTTGCCTTATGCCGTGTCTTGCCCTCCATCACTAGCGGTTCCCGGCCCTCCTGCCACAATACTGCCATCCACCATCTTCAAGTCCTCAGGCCTTCCTCAGCCTAGCCCACCATGCCTTCTGCAGATTTCGGAGTTCCCCTCTGTACTTCTCCCAAGACGGCTCTACAGAGCCTCTACAGGGCCACCCAAACAACTTCCTTCACACGGGTACCTCTCCTCTATCTTTCTCATGGGCAGTCCCTCTCTTGCAGCGCTCTTGAATCGCTCCTCCTTCTCTATATGGCAGCCTCCCGTCAGCTTTTGACTCCCAATCTTCAGCACCTCGGCCCCCAATGCAAGGGAGCCGTCCCCTGCCAAAACTCCCCCTAATGCCCCCCTTGGCGGTCCTTTTTCTTGCCTCTAGCGCACCTCCCTCACCCTACTGATGGCGCCACAATCTTCAGCACCTCGGCCCCCAATGCAAGGGAGCCGTCCCCTGCCAAAACTCCCCCTAATGCCCCCCTTGGCGGTCCTTTTCCTTGCCTCTAGCGCACCTCCCTCACCCTACTGATGGCGCCACATCGCCATGCCAATTGTAGCCCACATTAGAAACCACCACGCACCTTTCCTCTTGCTCCTTTGAGTCGCCCCTCATGCATGGCCTCCAGTTCCCCAACAGGTGGCGCCTCCCTTCTCTTTCTGGCGAGCTGGCAGCCCCTGGCCCCCTTTGTAGTGCCCTCCTCATCCATGTCACTGGCGGTCCAGCCATACGCATGCAAATCACCCTCCTCGTGCTCACCATGCAACATGAGACCTTTCTCAATGGGTGGCGTTCCATTACCTTTTTCTGCAGCTCATGCGCTCCTTCTCTTGCAAATGGGCCAGGCCCGACACCTTCTTTTTTAGCTGTGCTTTATACCTTACCTTAAATAAAATTTTTCACTTGGCCACTTATCCCATGCTCCCATGCTTCCCATGAACCTGATCCTTGAACTCTAGCAATTTGATCCTCGAAAAGGTCACATGATCGATCTTCCCACTTGTTGCACTACATGACACCTCATCAAAAGAGCCTGCTCGTGCCAATTGCTAAGGGCTGCAAACCCAATATCAAAAAATCTGAGCCACCATAATGGGACATAAAATTTCAATGGAGAACTGCCTGACAATATATGGTCTTCAAGCACCAAGAGATCAAGCACCCTGTATACATTAGAGCACTCTCTAAAGAAGATATCCACCAGCTTTACCATCCTTAAGCTTCAACTAAAGAAGCTTGAAATCCACATCTGGTTTGTTAAATACCTCATTTGGCATACACATCCTAGCAGTAGAGTGTCCTGCAGACATATGGATCAAAATCCCATATCACAAACTTCATAGCACCTGTATCCAACACCCCTTGTCCCGCTCCCAACCTTGCGGTATCAACATTTGATCATGTCACCTGTGATAGCAAGAAACACTTGCAGTTTCGACTAGAGAGTGCTCCATCTCTGTGTACCTGTCTCCCGACTCCATCGAATACTTGCTCAATGTCCTTGTAATTTGCCTGCAAACTAGTATGCCTAGGCTTCTTACACTTCCACTGATTCACCATCTTCAACTGTACCATCATTGCCCAACCCCTCGTTGAACATTCATGCTCAACCATAGCATTATTTAGATAAGAGATGATTGCATATTAAAAAAGTGATACTTAGTAAGTGTTTTCGCATTGCTCTTTATGTTCGATAGTTTAGGGTTTATGAGTTTTTTAATTCTAACATAATGAAATCTTTGTATGTTTTGACAGTGGTCGATGACAGGACGTGATCCCACACCGTACGAGAGCGAGTACGCAGGCAGGAAGGGCTTAAACGCCCTGATGGACATTCTCAGTTCTCGTGGCGGCATGGTTAGTATTAGGGTTTACTCTTTTCTATTTTTTGTATTGTTTTATAAATGTCGTTATATGTTTATACTTACTGAAAGCTGTCTTATTGTCTTTTTTTGCAGAATCCGACAGATACGCCGCTTGGACGCGATGAGACGTCTGACTAGACGACGTCAGTTTAGCCGTAGCTAGATAGCATTAGTTTAGGGTTTCTCATAGCTTATGTATCATGAGATGGATTTTATACGTCTTTTTGAACCATGTATATTATTACATTTGTCACCGCAGTTCATTTTGCCAATCAATTCTTTATGCCTATGATGTTGTACAATTGTCATTATTACATTTTCCAATCAATTCATTTTGCCTATGATGTGTACAATTGTCAATTTTACGCTTGTCAATTTTGCAAACAATGCGTCTTGTGGGTGACTATTTTGGGTCTATTATCTACCCTTGCACTTTTTTTAAAAAGTGAATCAAGTACAATATGGTTGATGGGTGGTAGGGCATTCAATGCCCTGTCACCAAAAAAAAATTCTCTCGGGCGTCGCTATAACTGTCGCTATTTATGGCTCTGTAGCGTCGCTATGAGCGTCGCTATAGACTTCTGTTTAAGCGTCGCTATAACCGTTGCTATGACCGTCGCTATGACCGTCGCTATATAGCGACGCTCTCGTAAATCTGTAATCCAACCATGCATGTAGCTGTCCGCACCACTTGAACAACCTAGATCCACAAGCCTTCCTGGTACATAAAATGAGTTTGTTCACCAACCTCCCAAGCATCTGCATCTTGTCTGCTAGAGGGCTCTCTATAACATAATCTGCATCCAAAGTGCTTTGCAAACGGTGCAAAACTGCTTGTAAAGCAACCTTCAAAAGTATATCTATCAACAACATGGCACCAACCTTCGACACCCTATCATCCCGAAGAAAAAGAGAGGATTTCCCAATCTCGTGGTCCACACAAGGCGTCACTATACCTATCTCATGCTGCTCTGTGAACACCTCATCTACATGCATAATATCGTAAATATCATACCTTGAGGAAGTGGAGTCCGTCTCTCATGTGCTCCATCGAAATAGCTGCCACCACTTGACTCATGCTCTTCCCCCGTCTCAGAATATGGAATCTTGTCCATCACTACTGCTTCAACCTTATCAACAAATCTCACTTGTCGTCCATGAGCACACTCCCCAGGGATTTGAGCATCCATAGTTGAATTTTCCAACATATTTCCCTGGCTTGGAACCATTAGCACCTCTTCAACCCAATGGATCTTTCTTGTCTGGCATCGGAGGCATAGGAATAACCCTGTCTCTTTGCAACCATACACTACAAGAGGTTGTGTGCTTTTGTGACGCTGTTAGCGACGGAAATGCATTGGGTTTTTATAACCCCCGGCGTCGCTAAAACCGTCGCTAATAGCGTCGCTACGAGAGCGTCGCTATATAGCGACGCTCATAGCGACGGTCATAGCAACGGTTATAGCGACGCTTAAACAGAAGTCTATAGCGACGCTCATAGCGACGTTACAGAGCCATAAATAGCGACAATTATAGCGACGCCCGAGAGATTTTTTTTTTTGGTGACAGGGCATTGAATGCCCTGCCACCCATCAACCATATTGTACTTGATTCACTTTTTAAAAAAAGTGCAAGGGTAGATAATAGACCCAAAATAGTCACCCACAAGACGCATTGTTTGCAAAATTGACAAGCGTAAAATTGACAATTGTACACATCATAGGCAAAATGAATTGATTGGAAAATGTAATAATGACAATTGTACAACATCATAGGCATAAAGAATTGATTGGCAAAATGAACTGCGGTGACAAATGTAATAATATACATGGTTCAAAAAGACGTATAAAATCCATCTCATGATACATAAGCTATGAGAAACCCTAAACTAATGCTATCTAGCTACGGCTAAACTGACGTCGTCTAGTCAGACGTCTCATCGCGTCCAAGCGGCGTATCTGTCGGATTCTGCAAACAAAAACAATAAGACAGCTTTCAGTAAGTATAAACATATAACGACATTTATAAAACAATACAAAAAATAGAAAAGAGTAAACCCTAATACTAACCATGCCGCCGCGAGAACTGAGAATGTCCATCAGGGCGTTTAAGCCCTTTCTGCCTGCGTACTCGCTCTCGTACGGTGTGGGATCACGTCCTGTCATCGACCACTGTCAAAACATACAAAGATTTCATTATGTTAGAATTAAAAAACTCATAAACCCTAAACTATCGAACATAAAGAGCAATGCGAAAACACTTACAAAATCGGCCTCAAATGATGCCCATCCACCGCTCCCCAAGTGGTGCGAGCTCCCTGCCTCTACTCGCGCTTTGGCTGCATCCTTTTGTTGCTTCCACTTGTCGGGATTCTCGCGCACTGCTTTCTTCGCATTCTTCCAATCTTCTTTGGCCAGCCAATCTGGCCTGTTCCACCCATGCTTGATTGCTTTTTGCACTTCGGAACGCTTGTGTTTGCAGTATTCGCACATTCGAATCTTCATCAGGTCTTCATTGAAGCGTTGATCCCGTGTTGGAACGGGAAACTCATCATGAAGTATGATGATGACTCTGGATTTTAAATTACTTGGTACTTCACTCCATTTGTTTAGTATGTAGTGTCTAAACAGCTGAGAGCAAAGACCACGCATGCGCGAGAGCACCTTCTTGCCGTCATCATCCATGATGATGCCGCCGCTGAAGTCGACGGAGTAAGGCAAGCCCTCTGGCCGGTGACGCGTGAACCTGGGTGTCCCGGCAGGGGTCTCCACCGGCGTCTGGGTCCCGAAGCGAGGAGTGTCGAGTGGGGTGGCTCCTGGCGGAGTAGGTAGAGGTGTGTAGCTGCTAGGAACAGTCAGCCGCGCAAAACCTGGCGTAGATGGCGATGTTGTGGCTGGTGTGGGGGCGGGCAAAGAACGGGAGGGTAAAGAGCCTCGTCGAACACGAGGTGGTGTGGAGGCATCGGTGGCGGAATCCCCACAACAACCGCCACCGCCACCACTAGAGCGCCGGTGTCTAGATGAGTGTGAAGATCGTCTCGTCGACACCGAAGCTTCGGAGCGCGCCGAATGCTCCGAAAGAGAGGGAGATGCGGATGGAGTAGGAACGCGCGATGATGCGCCAGAGCGATGACGCTCCACGTACCACTGTCTCTGCTGCGGTGACAAAGAAGAAAGAAACTCCTCATCATCCATACCTGCATTAAACACACGAATATTTAAACTTAATATTGAATGAATAGAGTAGACAATGACGCAAAGACCATTAAATACAATGACGTAATGACGCATATAAATACAATGACGCAATGAATTGAGTGATAGAAGAGGCAAGTCGAAAACTCAGAATTTTCAATCAAAAGATGTGAGCGCGAGTAGAAAAGAGCGTTATACACCATGGAAGGTACTTAGAGAGCCAAAGCTTTTACAACACGGAGCAAAATTGTTCAAATACAATATTTGTGGCTTTAAGAGATCTCTCTCTCATCCTCGCATAACTCAGCATAACTTCCTATATCTATATAGAGCTCTCCGTTTAAACACATATCCTCTGTTTCCTTTTGTAGCTCCTCTGCATGCACCCCATATAGAGTAGTAGCATCTTGATGCTCGTCTGGCACCACCGCAGCGGCTTCTGATTGAGCATCTTCTCTGATCTCCTCCATTGATGCCATTGTGATTGGCACATGGTAGCCTTCATACGTCCTTGCACTACGAGGGGCTACCTCTATGACGTACCACTAGTTTGATGTAGACTTTGTAGGATGAAATATTACCTGGCAGAGCCACATAACTTACATGAGAGCTTTCAAGCACATAACTTGTAAAAGGGGGATGTTAACTATTTACATACTGTTAACCCTCACGGCACAAGGACACCCTATGATCTATAAACGTTGTATTATTTATAGTCAGGTACCGGGCTTGTCGGACCAATAGGAAAAGGGTAGGAGTGATCGCCGATGAGAGGCGCACTTTAACTTGGACATTCAAGGGATTAGTTGGTTAAGCATGGGCGCCCAAGTGTGAATGGGGTGAACTCCTATAAAAGCCAACTAAACCTAATTTTTACTCATTCTCTCATTTGTGCAATAGAAGAGTGCTCTTGCTCCATCTCCATCTTCTTCTTCTTCACCTCCTTGTGTGTGTGTGTGTGTGTGTGAGAGAGAGAGAGAGGGAGAGTGTGTGTGCGATCGAGCATTACGAAGGCACGACGGCGGCGAGGCGGTTGAGCGCGGCACGACTGCAGCTTCTTCTTCATCGCGGCGAGGAATCCACCACGAAGGCGAGCGTAGAGCGGTGAGTGACACACCCTTTGCTCTCTTGAGCTTGCTAGTTTAGGCTTGTTGTGTGCTTGGAGCCGTTTGTGGCTCGCACACGGTGTATTGGCAAGTCCCTTGCTTCGACAGTGCGGCAAGGAGCGCACATTTTTGGCGCGGCTGTCGGGGATATGCCCTACACTAAGCTCGGTTAGCACTTTATGCTTTTTTGTGGTGCAATTTCTATCATAGGAAAGGCAGGGAATGAGGGTGTGTAGTTGTGTGGAGATTTCTGTTTTTTGCGTTTTCTACGTTTTCTGGTTTGCACTGCACAGTTAGCATTTCTTGCGTTTTTGCATTTTCTGCATTTTCTGTCAAGTTTCAATTTCTGCAATTTTCTGCGTTTTCTGTGTTAAATTTTCTGTCAAGTTCCAATTTCTGCATTTTCTGTGTTTTTTTCAATTTTCTGCATTTCTTGCGTTTTTTCAATTTCTGCAATTTCTGTGCGTTTTCAATTTTTTGCATTTCTTGCATTTCAATTTCTGCAATTTCTGCGTTTTCTGCATTTCAATTTCTGCACTTTCTGTGCGTTTTCAATTTTCTGCAATTTTTGCGTTTTCTGCATTTCTGCATTATAAAAAAAAAATAAAAAAAATATTTTTTTGAAAAAAAATCGGAAAATAAAAACGCGAGTGAGCGGGCGGTAGAATTTTTCAAAAATAAAAAACGTGACTCTTAAAACGGACGGGCTGGTTTGTATAATTGGGATCCTTAGCCCGAGCCCGAGCCCGAGCCCAGGCCTCAGTCCTCAGTCGTATGATATATACTAGACTCACTCTTATATATATACCCTACTCCCTCAAGAGAGAATGAGAGCATGTGGGACAAGTCCTCCACTCTTCTCCTTTCTCTTCCCACTTGCACCCTTAGACTTTCTAGTTTGGGCCTAGTTCCCTACTGGAAATTGACAGTTTTAGGGATTCCGAGGGCATAGAGTGACCAAATGGAGGGCTGTAAAGCATGGCACGACTCTCTGACCGATACGCTCGTTTCGAGCTATCACACGGCCCATTCCACGACACGCTCTAAAAAATCTAGCAAAAAAACAAACAAAAAACACGCTAAAAACTAGTCACAAGGCCTCCTAGAGCAGCTTTTTGACACCTTAGGGTATCAAAAGCACATGCACTTACGCTCTGGACGAGTGTTAGAGCACGATCACATTGGTAGTGCCTCTGTTCATACGGACACCCATTACCCATCCACGATAGGCTCTAGACCCTCAGCGGGGACACAAGGTAGCACCACCCAAGACCCTAAAATAGCCGCTAGTGATTCCTCCTCCGACTCAGAAATCATGGAAGCATACCCTACCCAAAACACTGAGAGAGAAGGCCATGCACCTCCCAAAGCTCCACAGCCTAGTACTAGTATGTTTAGCCGTTTCATGGAAACATTAGGTAGAGCTACTCGCTTGAAACCTGATGCAAATGAAGGGTGGGGAAGTGGAATCTCCTTTCACATCGCACGTGGACCCCACACCCCCAAAGAGTGTCCATGTGGATATCCTACCAACTTCTTACCAAGAAGGCCCTGTTGAGCTGCCTCCTTCAGAAGTTCCCTCTAGAGTACCGTTGGTGACAAGTAAAACCACGGGGAGCAACATTGCTTCTACCTCACAAGAAACCGTTAACACGTCGACTCTAGAAGGATTGTTCATTAATGATCATTGGACATACGACCTCCACACTGAAGTGTTGACGGATCTACACTCTGGCCACGCCTACCATGTAGGATGGATAGAGATTGTACAATCCACCTCTAGTGCCACGAGCATCGAAGATCAACAGAAAATGATCTGTAATGTTATCCATGACATTATTCAATCAGAAAGGCAAAACCGAGGGGTAAATTTACTCTCAACTGGCCCCATGAGATTTCTGGATACGAGCAAGGCTCAACAGCCTACTCTATCACAAATGGAGACTCCTCTAATGAGCCCCATGGACCCATCTTACGTCATTTCACCTGGGGTCTCTATGCAATCTGAGCCTCAGAGCGAAAACTTTAGCTTCCCTAACTTGGCTCAACCCTCTATTAAGGAAAACCCAGTGCTCACTCCAGGGATAAGCCTGACAGAGAATGTACCGATGACATCTACGGTTAGCGCAGTGCCACTACCTAGTGTCGTAGTACCTAATATGGGGCCTCGACCGTATGTGCCTCTAGCCCCTTATGCACACATGGCCCCCACACCTCCAATTGTACCACTTGCTTATGCTCCTCGAGTGCTGCTCCCTAGCTCTTATCCGAGTGGACCTATGCCCGGTTATGTTCCATATCCTGCATCATCCACACATATGCCAAGACCGGTACCCGTCCCTCTCCCACATATGATTCCAAGAGTACCTCCACCGTCCCTACCTCCTCACATAGGTGACTTGGCAGCATTTGCTCAAACCATAGGTCGATCTATCGCGGAAAATATGCGTCATGCATCTGATAGAGAGCCTAGAAGTAAGGCAGTACAAATTGCCAAACTCACGCAAAAATTCAATGGGGATGAAGATGCTAGGAAACACATTGAAGTGTTTGAACAAGTATGTGATTCCTTAGGGGAACGCAACGAACTACATAAGTGCAATGCCTTAAGCTTGACATTAAGTGGGAAGGCTGGAGATTGGTATAGAACCCTAAGGGTGGACGAGAAAACAATCTACCCTACCCTTCGAAGGTTGTTTCTAAAGGAGTACATACGAGAAGGTGTGCTTTGGGGTGTAGCATCTCAGCTACAGAAGGCCGAACGTAAGGAAGGAGAGTCAGTAAGGGACTTCATTAGTCGTCTAAAGCACTTAAACTCTCGCTGCCCTGTAAATGAGCGCTTCAACAACAACCAACTGCTTGATCGATTCATTCGAGGGTTGAGGAATGAAGGAATCTATAATGGACTAGTGATTAGAGGTATCACAACCTGGGAAGATGTCACTGCCAATGCAATCCAATTAGAGGACAACTTGATGATAGCAGGCATGAGGGTGTCTACTGACACGAGATCCACTAGCTCACAAGCCATTGAGTATGAACCCATGACTGCAAAGCCCATTGCCAATGAGCCAAAGGTATTTGAGACATTCTTGACAGACCTCACCAAGGCAATCCAAGAGTCTCTTAAGGATAATCGACCCCCTCAAAATAGTCACATGTATCCAAGAAGGGAGCAACAATGGTGTTCCATTTGCTTAGGTCCACATAGCACTAGTGAGTGCCCTACGTTTAGAGTAAAATTTAATGGAACTTGCAACGCATGTGGTAGGTATGGTCACCAAGCTAAGGATTGTTTAATGATCAAACGTATGATGGCAAATAGACCACCTATAGCCTAGACGGATGCACCTCGAGCTCCTGTATTGATGCCTGCTCCACCTCTTGAGCAACTACCGCAACACATGGTCCCTAGATCTCAAAATGTTGTACAAGCTACACCGCTACCACCTCCTGTGGACCCCCCAAAGTTACAAAATTAAAATGTTGAAAATGAACAAACAAAAAATCAAAGTGCCACAATGTAAAATTTTAAGCTGGAAGAGAAATCCCTGCTTAAATTGGTACTTCACTCACATGTATCGCCTATGGTACTAGAGCCCTAGAGGTTCCCAGTGTGGGCGCTTTTCCTTGAAAAGCAAAAAACCCAAGGCATACAAAATAAGCACATACATCATAATTGAATCAATGTGAAAAGACTTTGGGGGGTCAAAGAAAAAGTAATCAGTCAGGCGATGATTTCATGAGAAACTCCTTTTATGGTAGCTTAACTACAAGGTTTTCTAGATATAGCCTCTAGTCAGCCCTCGAACATGAATACTTGGCTTTCGCGATTAAACAACTTAATTGACCACAGATAATTAAGAAGCTTACCCATGGTATTAATATTCGATCTCTAGTGCCTTTCGACCGTCAAATTAGCGACCCCAGACTTGTTTAGTTTTTTGCCTTTACATGTGTTTATGCATTTGATTACATTGCAATTTAATGTTCATTGCTACCAAATTGTTTGAAATTCTTTGACCAATCAATGTGTCTACCTAAAACTACATATGCTTTTTAAGAGAATGCAATTACTGTGCCAATGTTGTTTGATTTTGCAGTGACTAAAGAAGGCTAAGGACATTCATCTCAAATGCTCTTCCACCTCGACGAACCAGCTTCAACTCAATAGCTTCCGAGGACGGAATCTACATCAGGAAGGGGGGCATGTTAACCCTCACGGCACAAGGACACCCTATGATCTATAAACGTTGTATTATTTATAGTCAGGTACCGGGCTTGTCGGACCAATAGGAAAAGGGTAGGAGTGATCGCCGATGAGAGGCGCACTTTAACTTGGACATTCAAGGGATTAGTTGGTTAAGCATGGGCGCCCAAGTGTGAATGGGGTGAGCTCCTATAAAAGCCAACTAAACCTAATTTTTACTCATTCTCTCATTTGTGCAATAGAAGAGTGCTCTTGCTCCATCTCCATCTTCCTCTTCTTCACCTCCTTGTGTGTGTGTGTGTGTGTGTGAGAGAGAGAGAGAGAGAGGGAGAGTGTGTGTGCGATCGAGCATTACGAAGGCACGACGGCGGCGAGGCGGTTGAGCGCGGCACGACTGCAGCTTCTTCTTCATCGTGGCGAGGAATCCACCACGAAGGCGAGCGTAGAGCGGTGAGTGACACACCCTTTGCTCTCTTGAGCTTGCTAGTTTAGGCTTGTTGTGTGCTTGGAGCCGTTTGTGGCTCGCACACGGTGTATTGGCAAGACCCTTGCTTCGACAGTGCGGCAAGGAGCGCACACATACTTACTTGTTCACAATGCTCGGGTAGTACAAAAGTGTCTCTTAGGTCAGTCCATTTCTTAGTAGAATCCACCTCAAGAAAACCAGACTCTCCTCTACGCACAGTAGCGTTGCGACCCTCCATGATTATCTTGAACCATTGCACGTTGAACAAGTCGACAAAAAATCCTCTGTAATGGATACTCAAAATCTCTTGTAGCGTGCCGAAGTAAGTGAGTTACGCCACCACAGGATCTGCATCCGTTCCACCCTAAAATGTCGACCTTTACACCATGCTGCTGTGTATGACTTATACTACAACGAACAAAGATTATGAGTGGCCGTTCAAACGTTTAGAAATAAAGTCACTAGCTCATTAGGAGATTTCGGAGGTCTTTTGGAGGGCCTTTTGGTAGAGAGGGGAAAATAAGCTCCTCCAATGAGAGAAGAGCCTACGTTACGTAGAAAATAGATTGATATTAACAAAAATATAAAAGGTGTCCCTCTCCTCATTTAATAATCTAGTGGTCCTTGAAGACGAGCACTCTCTTTTATTTAATGCGAGCACCTTTTTCAGAAGGTAGATGCGGTGCATTTGATACGGGATACGTCATCACTAGAACTCAAAAAGTCACAAAACTATCAAGTGGTGGAAGATTTTGAAACTTTTGATACTGCCAATGTGTCCGGAACACACATATCTCCTAGAAATGAATGTCCAATTGCCTCGCTTAGACATCCAAAGAGGCCAAAAATGTCAAACACCCCTAAAAGAATATTTTACTAACGGCGCGCGAGGGGGCATTTCAAAATTTTGGAATGCCTCCTCGCGTGCCATTAGTAACAAGGCCCTTTTTCCCTCTTTTTAGGGAGCTTTTTGAGAGGAAAATCTTCAAAAACCTCTAAAAAGGGGCTTTTTGGAAAAATAAGTGTCCAAAAATCACTAAAAAGAGCTTTGTACTAATGGCGCACGAGGGGGCATTCCAAAATTTTGGAATGCCTCCTCCCGCGCCGTTAGTAAAAAGGCCCTTTTTTCCTCTTTTTAGGGAGCTTTTTGAGAGGAAAATGTCCAAAAACCTCTAAAAAGGGGCTTTTTGGAAAGATAAGTGTCCAAAAATCACTAAAAAAAGCTTTGTACTAACGGTGCGCGAGGGGGCATTCCAAAATTTAGTAAAAAGCCCATTTTTGGGGGTTTTTTGACACTTTTTGCCTCTCCGAATGTCGGAATGAGACAAGTAGACATTCGTTTTTAAGGTATTTTGACGTTCCGGATGCATTGGTGGTGTCAAAATCCTCAAAATCTATCACTATTTTACAGTTTGTGACTTTTCAACTTTCAGTGATGACGTAAGCTGCATTGAATGCGCCGCACCTGCCTCTTGAAAAAGACGCTCGCATTAAATAAAAAAGCGACCGTTTTCAAGGACGATTGGGAATATAAATCTACTTTTCAGAGTGTCTGGCTGTCCTTTTGGACGTACTCACAAGGTGCAAGTGCATTTTAAAAGAAGTTTCTAGAGAGAGAAATACAATTTCTTACAAGGCCCTCCAAATGACCTCCGAAATTTTCTAATGAGTCGTACATTGCAAACTTACCTTGGTCGCGCAACCCCGAGAGTACTCCCACTCTTCCTCAGTCACTTCGTCACCGCATTGTTGTGCGCTTTTCAATTGGTTGTGCAACCATCTTAAGCTCATGAATGTTGGTAGGCTCTCCAGACCCGTCGGATAGTGCATCGGTGGTCGTCTTCTCCGTCTCCACTCGATTTGTGCCCTTTGTCGCTCTTGCTTTGCATCCTCATATTGTGAAATCCACTTTTGCATCACTGGATTGTGAAGCATGCAAAATCGGTTGATTTTAGCCTCTAGATCTTCCGTCATCTTCTTCTCAACACCGAGATTGCACATGACAATCCCAGATATGCACTCATCATCTATGGTTCGCCATAGCGTGTCCCGGGCTTTATCAAATCCGTCTAGCCACTCTTCAATGTACACTAGGGACTCTGATATCAACCAACCTTCTGCCATGCTACCCTCCGGACATGCCTTTTGACGCACATATCCCTTAAGCAAGTGATTGATCATGAGTCGGGGCCAGTATGGTAACTCGTACCATAGAGATAGTCTCTTCATCCCTGGAGGCAATCCGTCATCGCACATCTCCTTCTGCTCTAACCATGCTTGTGCAGACATCCTTGGTGGCTCTCTTCCCAAAAAGCCGTCGTGTAACACATGATTCTCTGGAAGATACACTTGATGACCTTCGTAGATTTGCTTCTTCAGTGAGGGCGCCCTACGTGCATTCAGTCTAGGTCCACATGTGACACATGCTCTGTATCCACTTGTTTGAAGCCCTGCATGTATACACATGATAATAGATCAACTATGGGAAAAAACAAGATTTACAGTGTCTGAGTGAGGAGTGTCAATAGATCACCTGAGCATTCTGTTAGCCCGGGATAGTCATGCATGGTCCACATTAGAATGCCTCTGATCAAAGCATTCCGTCGTCCTGTGTGTCGGCTCATATCCACCACCTCTATGCCAATCCACAATTGTTTTAGCTCTTCCAATAGTGGACGAAGATACACATCCATATTCTCCACTTTATATCGCCCTGGCACAATCAAGCTTAGCCATAGGTGCCCCTTCTTCGTAGTCAACCACGGGGGAATGTTGTAGTTGACGATGACAACGGGCCATACACTGTAAGATGTTGATCTTTGACCAAATGGATTTACGCCATCCATAGCCAGGCCTAAGCGCAAATTTCGAGCTTCCCTAGCAAAATCCGACCATGTTCCATCTATATGTTTCCAGGCTGCGCAATCTGCAGGAATTCGTAGCACACCATCCGAAGATTTATTCTCCTCATGCCATGATGCTAGGGCGGCCATGGACTTACATTCGAAGAAATGCTTGATGCGAGGAAGCAGAGGAAAATGTCGCAAAACCTTTTGTGGAATTTTTGTCCCTTGGAGATCTACTCGATATCTTTCGGAATCACATTTCGGACACTTCTCCATGTCTATGTATTCCCCTCTGAAAAGAATGCAGTCATTAGGACAAGCGTGGATAGAATTGTAATCCATCCCCAAGTTTCGCAAAATCTTTCTTGCTTCATCTCGGGAATCTGGCATCACATTGTCAGCTGGTAGTATGTGTTCTTTAAGCAATCTACACAACATAAAAATACGATACAATCGTGTAAAAATCTATCAGATCATTATACATTTAGAGTTTTATTAAAGTAAACTAATTGTAATAGATCACCTGAAAAGCGCTGTGACGCTAGTGTCACTCCATCCAAACTTTGCCTGCATGTTGAGAAGAACCAGGAGTGCTTTCAATCTAAACATACGTGCTCCATTATACAATGGCGTATCGGCTTCACTTTTCATATCATCATAGATAAGCCTTTCTGAATCCATGATCGTCTCGATCATTTCATCAATCTCGGGCTCAAACATTGTCTCGTTGGGAATGTGCTCTGCATGATCATCCCCCGAGCTATCAGAGGCTACATCTTGTGGCCTCACATATGCTGCTTGACCAAAGCGCCTGCGAACACGTCTATTGGGTTGCAAGATTGCTGCTTGTTGGCCAGCGTCAGAGTCCGACGAGTTATAATTGGCAACAACTCGATCTATAATAGATGGATCGAACTCGCCAAATTCGCGAACGTGCTGCAAAGAAACACGTCTTGTCCGTCGTACAGCATGCTTGCATTGATTACAAGGACATAAGACCCTCGTTGAGAGATAGGTGTTTCGGTTCGACGGTCCCACATCCTCGTCACTACTCATAATGAGGATAAAAATCTTATAACCTGGACAACAAATTTAATATTCTATTGGCATTCTTCGTCTTATCTCTCTCTCTCTCTCTCTCTCTCTCTCTCTCTCTCTCTCTCTCTCTCTCTCTCTCTCTCTCTCTCTCTCTCTCTCTCTCACATCTCTAGTCATGTCCAATCCCCGCACACCTCGGTCTAGAGGTGCACGGAGATCAGAACCACCGGGTTATAATCTCGTCTTTATTGGTCAATACCTATATTTGTGGGTACAAGAAATCTACAGACCCACGTCTACATGATACTGCATGTAGTGGACAAAACCCCTTTGCCTCTTCTCTAGCTGTAGCACTTCACAGCATCTTAACATCTTTTCACAGTAGATCTTTTCACTGTTCGTCTAACGCTAAACCCTTAACCGTAAGTAATTCTTGCGTGGACTCGATCTAACGTAAATAAGCGTAAATCTAAATAAACGTAAATCTAACTTAAAATAAATCTAAATCTAATTTAACGTAAGTCTACATCTAACCTAATCTTTAACGTCTTTTGGGATAGTTTCCTACGACGTTAAAACTCTCTTCTTCTTGTGTGTGTGTGTGTGTGTGTGTGTGTGTGTGTGTGTGTGTGTGGGTAAACCTAAATAAACCTAAGTCTAATCTAATATAATATAAATCTAAATCTAACGTAAATTATGTTATATTAAAAACAAAGAACTAAACTAACAGGGATTATAAGAACCTTAAAACTGATTTAACACATAATTTTTCACATAACTCGGCAAGAGTTGGCATTCTCATCACTAAAGATGTGAGAGTTAACTTCCGGCGGTGACGCTGCCTCATCTCCATCCACATCTGACGACAGCAATTGGCCCTTTGGACCGTTCTTGCTCTTGTTACTAACTTTGAAGTTGTTGTTGAATGACTAGAGGTTGTCTAGATGGTCATTGTCGGGGATGTAGTGACTCTTGCCGCCCTGAAGATCCACCTTCTTCCCTATCTTCTGAAGACATTTCACCAGTACTTTTGGATCGACGGAGCCCACCATGAGTGAAGGCAGCAATACCCTATATTCCATTGAGGGCTTTCTTCACCCGCTTCATGCAGGCATCGCAGTCTATGGAGACCTAAATCTAATCTAATATAACGTAAATCTAAATCTAGCGTAAATAAACGTAAATCTAACTAAAAATAAACCTAAATCTAATCTAATTTAACTTAAATAAACCTAAATCTAATTTAACGTAAGTCTACATCTAACCTAATCTTTAACGTCTTTTAGGATAGTTTCCTACGACGTTATAACTCTCTTCTTCTTGTGTGTGTGCGCGTGTGTGGATGTGTGTGCCAATAAAAAGAGATAAATGGTATAACCTTTCTATCACCCATGCCAAGTATGATAGATTGGTTATGCCATTTCCCTCTTGAATAATAGGTCTTGAGTTCAACTCCTCGTCGGATAGATCTTTAGGTCTTTTAATTTTAATTAGTTTCCTACGACGTTAAATTAGTTTCTCTCTCTTTCTCTCTCAATGTGTGTGCATTTTTTTGTTTATGCATGTTTTCTCTCTCTTTTCCTCTCTCAATGTGTGCGTTTTTTGTTTATGCATGTTCTCTCTCTCTTTTCCTCTCTCAATGTGTGTGTTTTTTGTTTATGCATGCTCTCTCTCTCTTTTCCTCTCTCAATGTGTGTGTGCATTCTTTGTTTATGTATGTGTGTGTGCGTTTTTGTTTATGTTTGTACTCTTTCTCTCTTTCTCTCTCTCTCTCTCTCTCTCTCTCTCTCTCTCTCTCTCTCTCAAAAACACTATGTGTGTGTGTGTGAGAGAGAGAGAGAGGGAGAGAGAAAGAGGGGAAGGGAACATGAGAGTGAGGAGAGGGAAGGAGCATACCTGGCTCTCCTTCCTCTCCTCGTGTGTGTGTGTGTGTGTGTGTGTGGGGAGAAGAAAGAGAGAGAGAGAGAGAGAGAGAGAGAGAGAGACAGAGAGAGAGAGGGAGAGCGTTACCTGCTCCTTGCTTGAGGGTGCCGAAAAACTCAGATCTCAGATCTGAGTTTTTTGGCGCTCTCTGTTATTTTTTTTAGCCCAGCCGGCGTCGCTATGAGCGTCGCAAATTTACTTGTAAATTTGCGACGCTCATAGCGACGCCGGGAATTTTTTTTTTTGACCGTCGCTGTGTGAGCGTCGCTAATATGAATAGCCTCTTGTAGTGATAATATCTTCGGCTCTTCTTGCATATGCAGTCCCTCTAGCATCGGCTGTGCTTTTATCTTCTTCGCTTCAACTAGCTTTGACACTATTGGATTGGACCATCGCTTGACGTTTCTTCAAGAGATTCTTTGTGCGACCTTTTGCAAAGGCCACTGCCTCCACATATGACACAGGTCCATCGACTTCAACTTTATCACGAACATCCACATGAAAGCACTCCATGAATTTGTTTAATTTCAAAAAGTCAATATTCTTTGCAGCAGTTACCTTTATGAGTTTGCTCCATAGCGCTTCAAAATCCCACACAAACGCTTGAAAGTAACCAGCCAGGCTTTACTTTAGCTCGTGCAGCCTTCGATTCACTTCGCCCAATTCAGCTTTTCTTCAACATGCAAGCCATCGTACCATGTTTTGGTCTTTCCATGAATTAGGAGTGGGAACGCTTGAGCCACTCCCTCTTCTTTCGAACAAAAATAGACCATAGTCCTGCAATCACACTTCTGCATCTTCAACACCTGTAAAAGTTGGAAAACCCGACTACATCTTACTTAGCATCACTTGCTCTTTGAAACTGGTATCACCGCAACACCGTCTTTGACTTCACCGAGAAGCAATCAGTAACTCCTCAGTGGGGGACACCACTGATGGAAAGGGGGTAGAGGGAACAAACCCAGCACACTCCAAACTTGCCCCTCTATAGCCCAGGGATCAACCCGCACCCCTAGCCACATAGAATCACACACACCAATACACAATTTGCAAATTGCAATTTCACACACACGCCTTTGAACACCACTGACTGCACACACTCACACATGAGCACTTCAGCACAATAGACCAATCAAAAAACCGTCACCCGTATCCCACACATTGATGCACACACTCACCAAACACACTCACATCGGGAGGCCTCACACACCTCAACCGCACACAAAACCACAACCAATCTACAACCACAATCACTCTCTCCCTCTCTCTCTCTGCACACCGACACACCCGTGTGGATCGGAGCCAACGCTACCACGGCCTAGCACAAGACAAGATGAAGGAATAAAATGATTTGAGTCTAGCAATCACCATAAACCATAGAAAAACCATGCATTAAAACACATATATATGCGGGTACAATGATGGCATCAACGGCCACGACACAATCCCTGCTGTTTGCTTGCACCCATGGCGGCTCTCCTTTAACCTCATTTTTCTACTATCGGCCACCCTCGTTCGCGGCTCCCTTGTCTCTTTAACTGCTCCCAATGCAGACCTCGGACCTGTTCATGGCCATCACCTTTGGAGCCACCAATCCCCTCCTGTGCTATGTATCCAATAGCATCTTTCTCTCCATGGTCTCGATAGCCACCCCTACAGCTTCTGGAATAACCTCCCTTCACTTCAGCCCTCTACACTCCCCTTAGCTTGCATGTCTTCCCTGCCCTCCTGCAAGTGTTGCTCCTTGATAGCCTCCTACTTCAATCTCCCTGGTCACGGCCAACCTTATGGCAACCCTTCATGCTCGTACCCCTCCTTCTCTTGGCCTCACCTTTCACATGTATCGCCTATGGTACTAGAGCCCTAGAGGTTCCCAGTGTGGGCGCTTTTCCTTGAAAAGCAAAAAAACCCAAGGCATACAAAATAAGCACACACATCAAAATTGAATCACTGTGAAAAGACTTTGGGAGGTTAAAGAAAAAGTAATTAGTCAGGCGATGATTTCATGAGAAATTCCTTTTATGGTAGCTTAACTACAAGGTCTTCTAGATATAGCCTCTAGTCAGCCCTCGAACATGAATACTTGCGTTCGCGATTAAACAACTTAATTGACCACTGAAAATTAAGTTTCTTACCCATGGTATTAATATTCGATCTCTAGTGCCTTTCGACCGTCAAATTAGCGACCCCAGACTTGTTTACTTTTTTACCTTTACATTTGTTTATGCATTTGATTACATTGCAATTTAATGTTCATTGCTAACAAATTGTTTGAAATTCTTTTATCAATCAATTTGTCTACCTAAAACTGCATATGCTTTTTAATCACTTATGAGAATGCAATTACTGTGCCAATGTTGTTTGGATTTGCAGTGACTGAAGAAGGTTAAGGACATTCATCTCAAATGCTCTTCCACCTCGACGAACGAGCTTCAACTCAATAGCTTTCGAGGACGGAATCTACATCAGGAAGGGGGGCATGTTAACCCTCACGGCTCATGGACACCCCATCACCTACGACAGACGTGTATTATGTATTTGGTAGAGTCAGGTACCGGGCTTGTCGGACCAATAGGAAAAGGGTAAGAGTGATCGCCCATGAGAGGCGCACTCTAACTGGGACATTCAAGGGATTAGTTGGCTAAGCATGGGCGCCCAAGTGTGAATGGGGTGAGCTCATATAAAAGCCAACTAAACCTAAAATTCACTTATTCTCTCATTTGTGCAATAGAAGAGTGCTCTTGCTCCATCTCCATCTCCATCTCCATCTTCTTCTTCTTCACCTCCTTGTGTGTGTGTGTATGTGTGTGAGAGAGAGAGAGAGAGGGAGAGTGTGTGTGTGATCGAGCATTACGAAGGCATGACGGCGGCGAAGCAGTTGAGCGCGGCACGACTGCAGCTTCTTCTTCATCGCGGCGAGGAATCCACCACGAAGGCGAGTGTAGAGCGGTGAGGGACACACCCTTTGCTCTCTTGAGCTTGCTAGATTAGTCTTGTTGTGTGCTTGGAGCCATTTGTGGCTCGCACACGGTGTATCGGCAAGTTCCTTGCTTCGACAGTGCGGCAAGGAGTGCACAGTGGGCTCCGAGAGCTCTGAGAGAGAAGGCAACAGCTTCCAAAGCCCGTGGATAAGGCAAAGCTACCTGCAAGAGAAGAGAGAAGCTTCTAAAGACCAAAAGGGGTCGGTTCAAGGCTATTGAAGAGAAGGACTGAACAGACTCTAAATTGGAGGAAAACTTGTCATTGACAGCAGAAAGGGCCAACCTCAGTGCACAAGGTTAGCTTGCCATAGGAGAATTGCACTTTCATTTTGCAATGTCTGTGTAAATAGCCTCCTTACAGAATGATTTTCATTGAACATATGCCTTAGAGTTTTTAAATGAGCTCGTTTTGGGCTCAACAAAGGTGGTTCAGGCACTTGAATTTATCTGTGCTGAGAGAGAGAGAGAGAGAGAGAGAGAGAGAGAGAGAGAGAGAGAGAGAGAGAGAGAGAGGGATATGGGTGCTCAAGAGTGAGAGTCTTCTTTTGCTGAAGGGGGTTCTTCTAAAGATCCGGCCAATGTGTGTGTTTGAGTTACGGGAAAGAGTGTGAAGGTTGCGTTTGGGTGTGTTTGTCCGAGGTGCTCTCAACGTGAATGCTCCATTCATTGCACACCCTGACTCTTCAAAGCTATTTCCCTTCGAGGTTATATTACCTGATGGTAGAAGCCTTGCCGAAGTGCAAGAGGTTGAGCGATATATCATTGCGGCTACGGAAAAGGAAATTGAGAGCTTACGTAAGGCGGAGCAACGAAGAGAGTTAAAGCGAAAGTCCCTATGTCAATATCTTTGCTAGGAGACCAATCGAGTGCACTTGAATTAGAGACCACTAAGGGTCCACCCATAGAGAGCCACATTGCATCTAGCTCAAAGGACACCCCTAGCACCTCAAGCTTAGATGGAGCGTTCTTAAATGAGATTTGGGAGTACAAACTACAAATGGAAACTCTAACTGACCTATACACAGGTCACACCTATCACATGGATTGGTTAGATGTTCTACAATCCACAACGGGTGCTACTATTGTGGAGGATCAACAACAAAGAGTTTGTGAGGTCATCCATAAGGTTATTGAACTAGAGAGACAGAACAAGGGGATCCACATGCCTTCAACGGGTCTCATGAGATTCTTGGATACAGGAAAGGCTAAACAACCAACCTTATCGCAAATGGAGACTCCCTCGGTAAGTCCGATTGATCCTCCATATGTTGTTTCGCCAAGGGTCTCAATGCAATTTGAGCCCATCCGTGATAGCTTTACTTTTCCAAGTCTAACTCATCTTTCCCTTGATGACACCACGGCTACGATGCCTACCCCAATGATGGGCATGCCAAGAAACACGCCATGGACCTCATTTGTTAGTAAAGCACCACTACATGGTAGCTCAATGCCTGCAATAGTACCTATAAATGTGTACCAATCGTATACACCCATGGGTCCTTGTACTCATGTAGTCCCTACCCCTCCCATTGTTTCAACTACCTATGCTCCACAACCACAACACCCATCCTCTTATTTCCATGGAACCATACCGGCTAGCATTAGCATGTCACATCCGATGTCTGCTATGCTTAGGGCCACACATATGAACTTTGGACCGTCACATGGCACAACACCGTACCAAACGTGAAATACAAGGGCTTCCTATGCGCCAGGACCAATGCCAATACCTAATCCACATGTAGTCTTTGGAGCACCTCCACCCACGGTTCCTGCTCACTTAGGTGACTTGGCAACATTTTCTCAATCTATCGATCGATCTTTTGCTGAGAATATGCGTAACAAGCCTGATAGAGAACCTAGAAGTAAGGCAGTACAAATAGCCAAGCTCACACACAATTTTAGTGGAGCTGGGGATGTGAGAAAGCATATCAAAGTGTTTGAACAAATATGCGATTCTCTAGGAGAACACAATGACCTGATAAGAGTAATGCTTTAAGTCTAACCTTAAGTGGAAAGGTTGGGGATTGGTATAGAACCCTAAGGGTGGAAGAAAAAACAATTTACCCTACTCTTAGGAGACTGTTCTTGAAAGAATACATACAAGAGGGAGTGCTTTGGGGTGCAGCCTCTCAGCTCCAGAAAGCCCAATCAGAGGAAGGAGAGTTGATGAGATACTTTATTAGTCGCTTGAAGCATTTGAATTCTCGTTGTAATCCAAATGAGAGATTCAATAATAATCAATTACTTGATGGATTCATTAGGGGATTACAACATGAGGATATCTACAATGGCCTAGTCATTAGAGGTATCACCACTTGGGAAGCGGTCACCACCAATGCGATCCAATTGGAGGATAATTTAATGATTCAAGGAGAAAGAGTGTCTATTTAACCTAAATCTATTAGCTCGCAAGCATCAGGGCATCGGCCAATGACCCTAAAGCCTATTGCTAAGGAGCCAAAGATATCTGAGATGACTTTAGCAGACCTCACCAAGGCCATGCAAGAGAGTCTTAGAGGCAATCCTGCTCCGCAAAACAATCATATGTATCCAAGAATGGAGAAACAATTGTGCTCAGTATGCTATGGACCGCATAGTACCAGTAAATGCCCTACTTTTAGAGTGAAATTCAATGGGAACTGCAATCCCTGTGGGAGGTATGGTCATCAAGCTAAGCATTGCATAGTATTTAAGCATGTGATGGCCAATAGACCAACCTTAGCATGGACAGACACACCTCAAGTGCCTGTATTGATGCCGGTCCCACCTCTTGAACAAATGTCACAACACATGGTACCTAGGACCCAAAATGTTGTTCAAACAACACCCTTACCACCTCCAGTGCTAGGATCCCAACCACCACATCCAAGAATCACTTCTGTGAATCAAGTGGATTGTGAGTCATCTATTGCTTGTTTGGATGGCTATGAGGAAGATATAGGCCCTATTATTACCTATGGCATGGATGCGCTTGAAGAAAGTCCACAATACTACATGGAGGACTATTGGGGACAAGTCAAACCTGTCTATCAAGTAGCTGCTCTTGCTGCAAGAGGCCAAAATATCAATTACATTGCTAAGAGACCACCTCTATAATGCTATGAGTGTGGAGGTCCACATCGTGTGGCCGAGTGTCCTATTAAGCTACAAAAGAATGCCAGACTAATGCAAACCAATCAAGCGAGCATGTCTACAATGTCGATACTCATGTGTAATCGATGTGGCATAGATTATTTGATTGCCCAATGTCCAAATAATCCAAATGCATCGAAGATCATGCCACTAAACTTGATTGAGGTTACCGAGGAGCCATCACAAAGTACACCTATGGTACCAGTAAACGTGCTCACACAATCGATGCTCCAAAAACAAAATTATATTCTTGAGGAAAGAGACACGACATCAATTTCCCAATCTCAGAAAAAAGAGGAAAACACGAAGGAAGAGATCACAAAAAGCAGCGGTCAGGCCCCGATTCAAAGACCAACATAGGGACTGGTGACGACCCCGTATATATGAACAACGCCGAAGAGGATGTTGATTCAGGTGAAACCAAGGAGACCAAAACGACCACTAAGATAGAAACCAACAAGGAAGATCTTCATGAGCCACAATGGCCAGGATGCAAGAAGAAGATAGGAACTTATCTAAACCCTACAGAGGAGATCAAGGGAGTCAAGCAATTAAGGAGTTTGGTAGAAGATACCCAAAGGGATTTAGAACCAGCACCTAGGCAGATCCAGATTATAGACACCGTGTTCCCTACGCAACAACAACCTCACCAAGTCCATAGACCCTTAGCCATACCTAGTGTCATCCAAGAAGAAAGTGACTTAAAGTCATGGGAAAGTGGACATACTCACTTCTTGATGGAAAGAATGTTTACAGAGGGACTACCTGATCCTATCAAAGAAATGGAGATCCCATCTTTCCCACTTCAAGGGATTGAAGCCCAAAAGGTGCCGTTAAACATGGCCAATTTGATGGATTTCATGTCTTCAGAAGTTAGAACCACCATCATGTCCAAACTATATAAAGACCCTGAGCTAGATTCTACCATGTCTACCTGCAGCTCCAAGATTCTATTATTCGAGTGGATCTTGTAAATGGTCGAGCACATCCCTTAGGAAATAGGTTTATAATTGATCATAGATCTGACACCACAGTTCACTCGGCCCCATTGCAGTATTGTTACACGTGTAAAGCGGACACTGATGTTGGGGAAGATTCTCCTTATATTGATGTACTACATGGGATGATTGAGTTGGATAATGTGGATTGGGTCCACCTAGCAGCAACCATAGACACTTGGGGAAATAGGGGGACGACCTGGGAAACACCTGAGGGAGATGAAATGCCACCACTCGTACCCTTAAATATGCTAGAAGCAATGCATATAGCTTCTGACAAGACTCATCCTCATATTATAACAAAGAAAACATACAAGTAGGTCCCTAAAGCTTCCTTAGAGACCATAGCTAGTGCTAAAAAACATACTCCTTGTAAGAAACGTCCCACTTGCTCAAAGAAATGTAAGGAAACGTGGTGGTGGATTCCTAAACGACTATTGGAAGGCCAAGGTTACTATCAAGGAAATGATCAATTCTGGGTGCCAAAACCTAGATTGTGTTCTTACCTATCACCTGACCCATGTGCACCCAATCCTGTAGCTCCAAAATGAATTGACGATCGTGGAAAGAAAAAAATCATAGAATGCTACACACCCGCTCCAGAGCTAGTTTGGGTATTAAAGAAAGAACAATTTGTTCCACCTAGCTCAGGAAGGGGGGAATCCCATGAAGCTTCTAGCTCCTCATGTAATGCATCCATAGAGGCAAAAGCTTCTCCATAGCCTCCACCTACAATAGTGGACCTCCATAAAGCTACAAAGGAATCCACACCTCCCAGTGTTCAAGAATCACCTGATGAACCACTTCAAGTTTGATCCTCTTACTACCCTTGCCACTCGATGAGGCACCTAAGGTAAATGAAAACTACTGGAAAAAGTCCTCACCTATTACCAACTAGAACAATTGGTTTCAAAGGTTGATGAGCACATTTCAAACAGTATGACCTACCCAAGGAAGGGGGGAAGTCTTCATTCACGTCAGCCTATTGAATTATTTCCCTCTTACCCTCCTTTCCTTGACCTCTCATTCACCAATCTTAGGGAATGTATATATAAATCCGTATACTCAGAAAAAACAAAAATAGTAAAGAGCAAGAGCAATTAGCAAAGGAGTATGCACAATAAAAGTCAAAACATTGACCCAGACCTACACATTCACATCCAGTACACTGAACCCGAAACCTATGTCATCAAACACCTTTGATCTTCATCACTTGAGTGATGGAGGGTAGGTAGGATTAGTACAACAGGAGTGTTTCTGTTTTAGAGTTTAGTGATTAGCAAAGTTCCTTTTTTCCATTGATGCCTCCTAGAGGTATTCTTTGTGTTTTTAATGTGTACAGAAACGTGTTGCTGTTGTTAGGATTTGGACCTTCATGGAGTCTTTCTCTCGTCCACTTTTCAAATCAAGCATGATCATCAACACAAACATGTGTTTCTTGTCCATTAGCATGGCCCCTTATCTTTTTGCATCCATGTTTGTTTGCTTTAATTGTGATTGGTAGAAAATATTTTGCGCATTTGTTAGTATCAAACATTAAATTCAATGTAATTTTTTGTCATAATATTCTAGGTCTAAAAAAAACAAGCAGTCCGACTAACTAGTTTGACCAAGCTAGGCATTAGAGATCTTCTCTTAATACCATGGGGAATGCCTTCCTAATAATCTATGGTTACTTAGGTTCTTAATCCGATGTAGGCAGCATTGTGTGCAATGTACTAGGGCTTTCTAGTGGGCTTAATCCCTATTGACCTTTACCTTAAGTATTATAAAGGGAGTTTACTAGTGTGATGAGCCTGGGAGGGTAACAGTGTTATATGATCCCTCAAATGCTGAAAACGAACAAAAAAAAAATCAAAGTGCCGATGTAAAATCTTAAGCTCGAAGAGAAATCTCAGCTTGATTTGGTACTCAACTCACATGTATCACCTATGGTACTAGAGCCCTAGAGGTTCCCAATGTGGGTGCTTTTCCTTGAAAAGCAAAAAACCCAAGGGATGCAAAATAAGCACACACATTAAAATGGAATCACTGTGAAAAGACTTTGGGGGGTCAAAGAAAAGTAAATAAGTCAGGTGATGATTTCATGAGAATTCCTTTTATCGTAGCTTAACTACGAGGTCTTCTAGGTATAGCCTCTAGTCAGCCTTCGAACATGAAATACTTGGCTCTTGCAATTAAAAAACTTAATTGACCAAAGAAAATTAAGAAGCTTACCCATGGTATTAATAGTCCATTTTAGTGTCTTTTGACCGTTAAATTAGCGATCCCGAACTTATTTAGTTTTTTACCTTTACAATTGTTTATGCATTTGATTATATTACAATTTAATGTTTATTGCTGACAAATGGTTTAAAATTTTGTTACCAATCTGCTTGTCTGACTACAACTGCATATGCTTTTTACTTGTATATGAGAATCCAATTATTGTGCCAATGTTGTTGGATTTTGTAGTGACTAAACAAGGCTAAGGACATTCATCTCAAATGCTCTTCCACCTCGACAAATAAGCTTCAACTCAATAGCTTCCAAGGACGGAATCTACATCAAGAAGGGGGGCATGTTAACCCTCACGGCTCACGGACACCCTATCACCTACAACAGACACCGTATTATTTATTCACTAGAGTCAGGGACCGGGCTTGTCGGTCCAATAGAAAAAGGTTAAGAGTGATCGTTGATGAGAGGTGCACTCTAACAGGAACATTCAAGGGTTATTTGGCTAAGTATGGGTGCCCAAGTGTGAATGGGGCGAGCTCATATAAAAGTCACCTAAACCTAAAAATCACTCATTCTTTCATTTGTGCAATTAAGAGTACTCTTGCTCCATCTCCATCTTCTTCTTCTTCATCTCCTTGTGTGTGTGTATGCGTGAGAGAGAGAGAGAGAGAGAGAGAGAGAGAGAGAGAGAGAGAGAGAGAGAGAGAGAGAGAGAGAGAGAGAGAGATCGAGCATTGCGACGACGGCACAGCGGCGGTGAAGAAGTTGAGCGTGGCGCAACGGCGGCTCCTTCTTCTTCACGGCGAGGAATCCTCCATGAAGGTGAGCGTAGGGTGGTGAGTGACACACCTTTTCTCTCTTGAGCTTGCTAGATTAGTCTAGTTGTGTGATTGGAGCCATTTGTGGCTCGCACATAGTGTCTCGGCAAGTCCCTTGCATTGATACGTGTGACAGACGCGCACATGCATGAAGTTTCCATCTTCATTGCACTAGCTTGTATTGAAGAAACACAAATAATTGTACTATAAAATGTCTTTCTTGATGGGAGAAACCATAATACAAAGACTTTTGGAGGGGGGACCGGCTCCATGAAAATCTGGTCCTCAACTGTTGTCAATTGCGTAATTTTTCTCTCTTTTGAAGTATTGCTCATGCTATCTAACTACGTGTTATACTTATTGTTGCTCTCTCCACCCAAGCACTCTTGTTATTCTCATTAGGAATCTATTCTAATGAATCTATGTCTATGCTATTTTCTGCTACACACAAGTTACTATACCATTAAATGCTACATTGGTATCAGAGCACAAGGTTTCTCTTTTCTTGCTCAAGAAGGGAGGTCCTCAAGATAGCTATAAATGGTTGGTACTATTAATTGCATGTGAATAAGTATAATAGGGATTATTCAGCCCTGTAGTGTACCTGCCTTTGTGCAGGTAACAGGGAATCACCATCGAGAGCTATGGTCTTGATAGTGGAGTCCTACGGGGCTTGCCTACGGCTTAACCACTATTGACCTATTAGAAGCTTGACAAGAGACGGTGCTGTTTTGGTGTTGAAAGACCCTCTCTTCCATTCCTTGCAATTAATGGTATTTAAGCCACGGGTACCGTAGCTTGAGTGCTTTTTCTAAAGGGGTAAAGAGGAGTAGCAACTAGGGCTTGAAGTTCCAAAGTAGACCTAAAAGTTGTTAGAATGGATGACAATAGTAAAGAGAGTGAAATTAATGTTGATAACTTTGATTTTGCTAATGAGAAAGCTACTAATGACGCCCCAATGCTTGTTAACTATCTTATTTCTAGGCTTCAACAAGCCATGGACAATCCATCCCTCCAAAGTGAAGTGCAACGGTAGCTTCGTGCTCATGGGATTCTCCAAGCTCCCCACCATGACGAGAGAGCACCTAGGAAGCCTCCTTGTGAGACTTCCAAAAGAGGCCCCCCTCCGATTTTGGAAGAAGAAGAGGATCCATATAAAGGGCTCAGAAATTTTCTCCTTGATGACGCATCTCCTTCTCAAAGGAGAATTCAAGAGACTTCATCAAAGGAACGAGAAAGAAGTGAGTCTCCTGCCACCTCCGCAGATATGGCTCCATAAAGACGGTGGCCTAAACGCTCTCCATCACCTCCAAAACGGAGAAGACCATTGTATACTTCTCCACACCATACTTCGAAGAGGGATGACAAAAATCAAGAGAAGAAAAACGTGAGAAAGAGGACACCCTCTTCTCCATCTTTTTCATCCTCTTCCTCTTATGAAAGTGATGGTGAAGACAATAAAGATCAAGGGAAGAAAAAGGAGAGAAAGAGGTCACCCTCTTCTCCATCTTCCTCAAATTCTTCATCTTTTGAAGAAAGTGATGGTGCAACCTTTGAACCATAAAAAAGAAGAGGCCATAGGAAATCCTATGCCGCACGGAAGAGGTCGTCTAGGATCAAGAAATTCAAAGAGGGAGGGAAGAGCATCTCTTTCCTTACCTATGATGGCACTTTTGGTGCTACATACAAAGTCTTGGCCTTTATCCAACAATTTGATGCAGTGTTTGGAGATGAGGGCTTCACAGAGTCCTCTAAGCTACACCATGTAGCTATGCATTTTCAAAATTCCGCCAGGCAATGGTGGTCTAGCCTACGGGCCAACGGTAAAGCTCCAAGAACATGGAAAGGTTTAAGAGTTTCCATTATGAAGCAGTTTTTGGCCACCGATGCCAAAGACAAAGTACTCACCGAATGGTGAAGCTTGAATCTCTCTCCCTACGAGGGTCAAAGCATGGTTTGGTGGTACAAAAAGGAGTGTCCTTGACACAACATATGCTTGGTGATTCTTGTGTGTAAAAACCATGGGCATTTTTTTGGAATTGGGGAGGGCTAATAAACTGCTTTTTTAAGTGGACATTTTTTTAACTTTAGAAGCATGCAATCCTAAGAAGAGGTGGGGCGTGACGGCGGGGCCGGGGGGTGGGGTTACGGTTGGGAGCTTTCACTCGAGCACCTCTCTCTCTCCCTCCCTCCCTCGCACGTCCCTCTCCTTGTGTGTCTCTCTCAGTTTTGAACCTTCTCGCCTTCCTTGCCGCCTCCACAGCCACCAAGCTGCTATGTTTGAGAGCTCTCTCTCCCTCTCTCTCTCTCTCTCTCTCTCTCTCTCTCTCTCTCTCTCTCTCTCTCTTTGCAAATGGATAGTAGCATAGGATATTACTGGCTTGGTGATTCTCAGGACCTTTCTTTTGATGAGATAGAAGGTGATGCTCAGGACCTCTCTTTCAACGAGGTAGAAGGTGATGCACAGCTCCTCTCTATTGACGAGATGGAAGGTGACGCACGGTTACTCTCTTTTGACGAGGTACAAGGTGGCCCAAGCAATGTTCAGAAGATGCACATCAATTCCATTAGCACTAGTATTCTAGATGCATGTACCGATAATCAGGCTTTTCTTCATGATTATTGGGCTGCAAAGAAACGCGCACAGAGAAGGAAGGAAAGACATCCTACATCTGCTCTTGGATTACGGGAAGCTAGGTTAAGAAAGAACATTTCTGCATCGGTGGCTCGATGTTGGTTCAAGAAAACAGTAGGGATTGCAAAAAATGAGTAGAAGGAAATATTCCGGCAACTCCTGGACCACCAAAAATTTTCCTTGCTGCAACCATCAAATTTCAACAAAGTCGAAGACACTGTTGTATCGGGTGTGCGCAACACTTTGAATCAAATCAAGGTCCCTCATTCAGCAAGTGAACTTTTTGTAAAGAGAAGCTCTTTGGCAATGATTTTGAACAATAGTACAAACTCACAATCAGTAAATCAATCCAGAATGGCTAGTATCCTGGGGATCCTTCGAAGGAATATAGCTGCATCAAGCTCACGGCTAGAGAATAAAGATGAAGATGAAGTGTTGCCATTGAGTGCTTGTGAGAGACAATTGCCACGAGGAACTGTTATTACCAATGAAACAAGAGATTTGGTATATGCCTTTTGAACATCAGAGAGCAGAGTTTCACCCCACAAGAAAGACATATGCAAGATGACGACACTTTACCAAAGCACATCTGTAGAGTACCAAATCCGGTGTATCGAGTACCAAAGCCTATGTATGGAGTACCAAAGCAGATCTGTAGAGTACCAAATCCGTTATATCGAGTACAAAATCCTAGCTATCGAGTGCCAAAGCCTATCCATAGAGTTTCAAACCCTCTCGATAGAGTACCAATACCTATTTATCCAGTACCAATGCCTATGTATAGAGAACCAAAAACTATTTACAGAGTACCAAACTCATCGGATACCACCAAAGACTATCTGTAGAGTACCAAAGCCTATCACTATAGGACCAAAGTCTATTTACAAGGTACCCCACACTTCTGATAGTACCAAAGCCTATATGTAGAGTACCAAATATTGTCTATCAAGTACGAAAGGTTATCTATGGAGTGCCAAAGCACATATGTAGAGTACAAATCCAGCATATCGAGTACCAAAGCTTATCTATGGAGTACCAACTCAGATCTGTAGAGTACCAAATCCGGTATATCGAGTACAAAATCCTAGCGATCGAGTGCCAAAGCCTATCCATAGAGTTTCAAACCCTCTCGACAGAGTACCAAAACCTATTTATCCAGTACCAATGCCTATGTATAGAGAACCAAAGTTTATTTACAGAGTACCAAAGCTTATCTATGGAGTACCAACTCAGATCTGTAGAGTACCAAATCCGGTATATTGAGTACAAAATCCTAGCGATCAAGTGCCAAAGCCTATCCATAGAGTTTCAAACCCTCTCGACAGAGTACCAAAACCTATTTATCCAGTACCAATGCCTATGTATAGAGAAACAAAGTTTATTTACAGAGTACCAAACTCATCGGATACCACCAAAGACTATCTATAGAGTACCAAATCCTCTCTGAAGTGTACCACATCCTATCTGTAGAGTACCAAAGCCTACCACTATAGGACCAAAGTCTATTTACAGGGTACCCCACACTTCTGATAGTACCAAAGCCTATATTAGAGTACCAAACTCATCGGATACCACCAAAGACTATCTGTAGAGTACCAAATCCTCAAATCCTATCTGTAGAGTACCAAAGCCTACCACTATAGGAACAAAGTCTATTTACAAGGTACCCCACACTTCTGATAGTACCAAAGCCTATATGTAGAGTACCAAATAATATCTATAGAGTACCAAAGCCTACCGACAATACCAAATCTACGGTACCATACTTGGAATTGTCTAAAGCTAGTTTTGGCATAATGTAGTAGTGAATTTTTACCAATACCATGAAGTTGGTTTTTTTCTGAATCATTTTGTTTTTGTGCCATAGGTTGAGCTGTACCAAAGATTCAAGAAGGCTCACCCAACAGTGATAGTGTCTCTTAGATGCTTTGAGGCATTGAAGCCATACTTTGTACGGAAGTTGAAGGACAGAAATACTTGCTGCTGTGTGCTTCATGTGCAAATGCTCTATTTCAAAGAGGCCCTTAATCAAATGAGGTAGAACAAGTTTGGGCACCACGGGAAAGGTCACCTTTGCACGTTCTCCGTTTGTTGCAGAGGTGATGAGAGAGGAACGTGTTTGCAAACCAAGCAGTGTGTCAGCACATCACTGGTATGTGGGAATCCATCATGTGCCCAAAGCCTCCAAATTGTGAATACCATGCAAAGAAATGCTTGATGGGGGACTGCTCATAATGTGGAGTACGGAGGTTGACATTTTGTCCCGATGAGATAGCAGAGGATAACAAGGAGGTGTCTGTGAAGGTTTTCATGGAGGTTGGAACAGGACAGGTTCACGAAGGTGGGAGTGAGAAGAAGAGAAAGGACTTGATTGTGCAACAGATGAAAAGTGGGACTTTTCTTAGCCTATTTTCAGCACATCTGATAGGCTTCATCAGGCACAAGTTTGTCTTCCGCTGGCAAGCCCAACAATTCAAGGAATGTTTGCAGAATTTTCCTATCAACGTTGTAGTATCTGTTATTGACTTTGCAGAGAATTATTCCTTTAAAGTTTAGAATGAAATTCAGTCAATGCATTGGTGGTCTACCCAAGTCACAATACTTGTGCACATCACTTATTTAAGAAATGCAGTAGGTGGTACACAGAAGACGCTACACTTCTACATATTGGATGACAAGAAGCATGACACATTGTTTGTACAACATTGTTTCTTGCTGCATGAAAAGTGGCTGAAAGAATGAGGACATTCTTTGCAACAACATTGGGTTTGGTTAGATGGTGCTGCTTCACAATTCAAGGCCCGTAGACCTTACTATTTTGTGGCCAGGTACTATCAAATGACATGCTTGCACATGATGCATAACTTCTCTGCATCCGGCCATGGAAAAGGTGAGCATGATGGGGTAGGGGCAGTCATCAAGAGAACTTTGACGCATGAGGAATTGAAACCAGATGGCTGGCGTATGAAGTGTGCAGCCGATGTTGTCAACTTTCTGAAAGAAAATTTTCATCCAAGAGAACAGTCTCAGAGGTGTAATACGCAAAGAGTCTTTTGGCTTACTGTTGCAGATGAAGTGTAGTGCAATCTGCAATGGGACTGTGAGCGCATTGTTGGCTCCCGCTCATTTCATTGTGTTGATGGCTATTCATAGGACAACTGCACCGCCATAAGCTTTCGATCACTTTCATGCTTTTTTGATCTGTGTATGCGTGGGTTGTGGAGAAGATGTAGGAACAGAATGCACATTGAAGAATGGAAATATGTTTGCATCAAACCATTGCCAGGGTCCGGGGATACAATTAGGGATGACGAATCAGATGAGAGGATATACAATAGCATGCCATATCATGATGATGAGAGCGACGAAGGTGCGCCCATGTTACTTGAGGGCAATGAGAAGCCCCGATTGAACAACTGAATCCGATAGTCAATAGTACCAAATCCGGTAGTCAATAGTACCAAATCTGGTAGTCAACAGTACCAAGTGTATTCCGCACTATGTGCTTTTTAGTGACTGAGTCAACTTGATTTTTTGGCCCTGAGATTTATCTGTTCTCTCTATCTAGTTCTGTGTTGGTATGTTACCTTTCATTACATTACTGTTTCAGTTGTCCTCACTATATGTGCATTAAAGTACCAAACTTGGTACTTTTTGGTATTGTTGAACTTGGGTGCACGTCTATCCACTATTACAGTACCAAATTTGGTACTATTGAACTTGGGTGCACGTCTATCCACTATACAGTACCAAATTTGGTACTGTTGATCGAACTTGGGTACATGTCTGTCCACTATTACAGTACCAATTTGGTACTTCTTGAACTTGCTCTATCACTTATGGTTTACTTTATTTCTCTATCTGGTTCTGTGACGTTGGTATGTTACCTTTGATTACATTAATGTTTCAGTTGTCCTCACTATATCTCTACTTTTTGGTACTGTTGAACTTGGGTGCACACCTGTCCACTATTAGAGTACCAAATTTGGTACTTTTTGGTACTGTTGAACTTGGGTGCACGTCTGTCCACTATTACAATACAAAGTTTGGTACTTTTTGGTACTGTTGAACTTGGGTGCACATCTGTCCACTATTACAAAACCAATTTGGTACTTCTTGAACTTGTTGTATCACTTATGGTTTAATTTATTTCTTGGTATTTTTCAGTTTGTCTATTTGTATTTGATATGACCACCTTGAGCAATGTCTAGAACTACGTTGATAACATGAAAGGTATGCCAAACATAGATGCTATCTGCCTCAAAAATTAAAATGTTGGGCAGCCTTGCTAGCTCCAAGAGGTTTCAAAAGAATTAGTCAGAGGTTTCAACAGTAGAGATCAAGATACCAAGACAGTCTGAACAAGAAAAGTGGTTTTCCATTATGTATAGTATAGGGTTACAAAATTCCACTATTTACATGATTATGGAAATCTCCTACCTCGGGGGAACAAATTTATAGGAGTACCCCTCCATCTGTATGAAGTAATCAGTAATGTACCCAGAAATATCGTCTTCAGTGTCAAAGATTGGGTTTTTGCGAGTATACGCTGTTGGGTACCGATCTCTTATCCACCCGAGCAACCAAGGCAAAACAAAATCCAGTAAGTAAAATGGGTAATCGGTTCTTACTACCATGGGATCGTATGATCGGATTGCCATACAGTTTTCATAGTCATTTTTAAGAGACTTGTATCTACAATCATCTATAAGAATAGTGTTGCTGGCATCGTACTTCGGGTGCCTTGCCCACAGCGTCCGTAGCTTCTTCAAGAAAACGGGCTTATCACCCATGTCTTTGGGCACAACCGGCACCTCCGACATACGGGGCCGCCATATTTCACAGTCCTCTTGGGAGAGAATATCTACTAATGCCAAAAAACAAGGTTCGAGGTATGCGTAACTTATGTCCTGCAACATTCAAAGCGGGCATGCTTTACCTGCAATATATTTTTGCCTTCTATTGTTGGGGAAGCACACGTTCACCATGTGTAACAGTTTTTCCCTTCTATAGTAGGACCACAACACTAGGCTGGCTTTCTGTTTAAGCCATAGGATGAACTGCTCCGCATCCGGCCTTACAAGACAAATTACATCCTTTTGGAGATAGACTACCTGTGGCATGTGCTCCTTTGGCAGGCACTCAAGTTCCTCAGGGATTTCACTGCAGTTGGTTATTAGCACGCCATTAAGATCAAGCACAATCATCCGCCCGCGTCTAGCAGCCACATCAGGCTGCAGCAATATGCTTGTCTGTTTCTCGTCTAGCCACCAACTTACTACATCACCAACATACATAATGAGTGGGGACAAATACAGAGTGCAAACATCATATCTAAAACAGAAAAGTAGACCAAAAACTAGCAAATTTGGTACTGTATTACACAAGTGATAAGGACTATCCTAAGCAGCAAGTTCAAGAAGTACCAAATTGGTACTATAATAGTGGACAGACGTGCACCCAAGTTCAACAGTACCAAAAAGTACCAAATTTGGTACTTTAATGCACATATAGTGAGGACAACTGAAACAGTAATGTAACGGAAGGTAACATACCAATGCAGAACTAGATAGAGAGAACACATAAAGCTCACGGCGGAATACAACAGATTCTCACTGGCTACAGTTTGCATGCACGGGATAATTGATCACAGGCGTGATTACGCTTCTTTCTCTGCAAACCGAAAAGTTCCTGCAGGGTCACGGAATCAGGGGAATCACTTCTCCGCTTCGAAACAACATCTACAGCAGTAGAGTCAACGCCCCTGTCGGTATTGTCCACAACAGTATCGTTTGCAAGTACTTCTTCCTGCTCATCCTCGGCCTCCCTCCGATCTTTGTTGCCTTCCGACCCCTCTTTGGCCTCCCCTTCACTCCCTTTTGTGGTTTCCACACCCTCCCCAACACCCCCCTTCGTGGCTTCTTCCTCCGTCCCTTTGGGTTCTTCCTCTTCCTTCTTGGCCGTTGCATCATTGAGCTTTGTGTTGGTAGCATCCTGGCTTACCTCCGCATCCAGCTCCACAACAATAGGGAATTTACCTTCCTCCTTGTCCTTAGTCTTTTCACCATCTCTGGCCTCCTCCTCAATTTTACTTTCACTGTCACTTGTTGCCTCACATCTTTGCCCCGTCACATTGTCTTTCCCTACAAAATTACCTTGCTTCAGATCGTGGAGAACATATGATATCTGCCTTGTCACCTCATCCACGTCCCATATTCGACTTACAACCGACTTTGTGGCGTGCTGGTTAGCAAACAATTGCAGCATCCTACTCCTCTGCAAAAACACAAAGAAAGACAACACATACTAACTTGTATGAAAACCTCACTGAGTTGCAAGTGCGCATATGTATTCAAAAATGCACACATAATTACTCTTGAAAACTTGAAGCCCACTTGCCCAGGACTTTGCCAAATCAGAGATTACCATATTACAACCCGGCTTAACAGACTGATCCCTGCTTTGTAACAGAGCACTGAAGCACCAGGGATGATACTGGTGTCGGCACTCTAGAATGAAGGTTCTGACTACATGTGCGCACTCCAAGGGCTCACTGCATGCAACACACATACCAAACACCGGGATCACATTTACCGAATCATTAACGTGGGACCTAGGATATAGCAGGAACCTCTTCCCAAGCCTGATATTAGACAACATCTCCTTCACAAATAGGATATGCTCTTGACCTTCCTTCCATTTTTTCTCTAGAGTGTCATACTCAGCCTATTGACAACCATCGGTCCTAATTAGTTTCAAAAACTACCAAGAAGTCATACCGAGACTCGTACTTCTAAGTACTGTACTACCAAACAGAATCCAAACTACCAAAACCACCAAAACTACCAAAAACTACCAAACTCGGGAATCATATAATACCAAAAACATATAAATACCCTCAATGCAAAAATAAACTACCCAAACCTTATCAAAACTACCAAAAGCCACTTTTTGTAGCACTTTCAAATAGTACCTAAAAGTACCAAAACTACCAAAATCAAACTACCAAACAAGCTTTTTGCAGCACTTTCAAATAGTACCTAAAAGTACCAAAACTACCAAAATCAAACTACCAAACAAGCTTTTTGCAGCACTTTCAAATAGTACCTAAAAGTACCAAAACTACCAAATCAAACTACCAAAGCCACTTTTTGCAGCACTTTCAAATAGTACCTAAAAGTACCAAAAGTACCAAAACTACCAAAATCACTTTTTGCAGCACTTTCAAATAGTACCTAAAAGTACCAAAAGTATCAAAACGACCAAAATCAAACTTTCAAATAGTACCAAAACAACCAAAATTATCACGACTACCAAAGAAACACTTTTTGCAACACTTTCAAAAATTACCTTCAAGTACCAAAATTACCAAAATCAAACTACCAATTACACTTTTGCAGCACTTTCAAATAGTACCTAAAAGTACCAAAATTAGCAAAACTACCAAATCTATCAGAATAAAACTACCATAACACCTTTTGCAGCACTTTCAAAAAGTATCTTAAATTACCAAAAAGTACCAGAAATACCAAACCATAAGACATAAGGAAACCATAAACTACCTAGAAAGAAACAGTTCTACCATAAGTACCTAACACTACCAATCCCACCAAACCAAGCATAAACAATTCTATCAAAGGTACCTAACACTACCGATCCCACCAAACCAAGCATAACAGTTCTACCAAAGGTACCTAACACTACCAATCCCACCAAACCAAGCATAAATAGTTCTACCAAAGGTACCTAACACTACCAATCCCACCAAACCAAGCATAAACAGTTCTACCAAAAACTCCCAAAACTACCAGCACATGTTGCTCTAGAATCTCCTTGTCGAGGAATGACGTATCTTCACTGATTCCGTATCGGCATAGCATCCTTCATGACTGGCAGCCAAATTAGCTTCTATCACATTGATTTCTGCGTCATCGCCAGTGTTGGCCTCTCTCAGTGTTTCCAGCTGGGTCTCATATTCCTTGATGTCATCCATAATCTCCTTGTTGAAAAGTTTATTGGAACCCTCCGCCCTCAAGAGTGTTTCTTCTTCTGCTTCAGAGACATTGTCAGCTCTTTTAGCCTATCAGCTACCCCCACACATGTTCGAGGGACTCTCCCAACCATAGCTTCAAGGTCCACAATACAATCAGGTGTCTTCTCCTCATGACGCTGTGGGGGGACTTTCTTTGTAGGGGGCATACTACCGACGACTGGCATAAGTCGGGGCTTCTTCGTATTTGACAGGTGGCCTCCTTGGGACGCACCGTTTTCCTTTCGCCAATTCTCAACTTTCTTTTCCAAGCCTCCTGGTCGGGAGGAACACATGTTGAGTACACTCTCACCAAACCTGGCCCATGCAACCCTGTGGCCCGCAAGATCCTTTGTGGCTGCATGACACTTCTCATATGCAAAACAATGGAAAAATTTTGTAGTGATCTCCCCAAATGATGGTGGGGCTTGGTACACCTTATGGAACAGGAACCTGCATTCATCCTGAAGCCGTGGCTGCCCGTGATTTAAGTAAATCTTTGTCTTCTTCTAGCTGGAATGCCTGAATATAGTGAGCCACTCGTCATCGGGGATGTCATCTTCCGTAAGATCCTTTGGCAGCACCCCCTCCATGCTCAATCCATACTCATCATGAAGCTCTTGTATTGTATAGCATAAATTTGTCAAGATAGGGTACTCCTCCATCTTGTTTTTTCCTGCGATGTGGCAACAACACGCAAGTAAAGACATGCCCTCATTCCAGCAATCCAAATACCTGATTATTCACCCTATATGCCTCATTTCAGTTGTGCAAAACAACACACATGGAATGAAATGAATGTATCTCATTCAAGTGACAATTGCAAAATTCAGTTGTGTACAGAGCCAAATTTGGTAGTGGTTAGTATCAAATTTGGTACTGGTTAGTACCAATTTTGGTGCTAACCAAAATTGGTTATGCTGACAGGCCTACTGAGCTTCAACTTTGTGCTATGCTCATGCACAACATATATTGATTTTTGCACTTGCATGCATGCAAGTTAGCAATCTAAAGAGAAACTTATCCATGTAACTTTGTAACTTTCCTAAACCCTAAATTCCTAAGAAAATCCCAAACATGCTTATGTACTTGTTGCATGCAATAAAAGCAAATGCAGACCTCATCACATAAAAGACATGCAGAAGCTTGCACGCATGGAAAAGAAAATGGTAAATCACCAGAAAACGCAGAGCTCTCATAGCACCTACCTTTAGATGTTGTAGATGACCGTGGAGTCTCATCATCGGTAAAAAGAGGCCCACGCTTAAATAAAGTCTCCACGAACACAACAGGTTTCTCCCTCTCCACAAAGGAAGCCCCCTTGCTAGCCCTCGTATTTGGGGTGTCGATGTTCCGAGAAGATTTTGCATCCATTGTCCTCTTCTTCTTCTTCCCATTGTCCAGTGACGCTTTGGCTGTTGGTTTCCTCGCTAGCGTCCTGATCTTCCTGATTGTGAGACCAGGGAGCTTGTTACCTACAACTATAGTGATTTGCAGAAGGCACTGTAGTAAGAGAGCAAGGCGGAAGCTGGAAAATGTGTTGAGCAACTGTGCCACTCACAAACGCATGGTACTGTGATGGGACTTTTGGCACGGTTTCGAAACACCACTCGCATTACTTATTGCCCCACCCACGTTTTCTTTCACAGAAAGTCTAAATCAAACAAATTTCCCTCCTACCATTCTTTAACATAGATGAAAAAGAAGGTTCCCTCCAAAGTGTGGACATATATAGAAGTACCAACCAGGTAGAAGAAAAATAGGTCCTTTTTTTGTACCACCAAACCATGCTTTCACGCATGAATCCATTCACAAATATGTAGACAAGTTTTGGGATTTACAACTGAAAGCCATTGTCTTCAAGAAGTTGGATTTTGGAGAGCAAAAGCAACAATTTTGTGCAGGCTTAATTGAAGAAATGGCGGAGTATGTCAACTCCCAAAGGCCACACACCATATCGGAGGTTATACACGATACTATAGTGTCCTCTCAAATCAATTTTCAAACGGGGGACTAAAAGAAATTCTAAGTTTAAAAAAACAAGGGTTCCAATGAGCCTAAGGGGAAGGACAATGTCCAAAAGTCTCCTAAGGGAAACTCCAACAAAGCTAAAGAGAAGGGAGTTTATAAAGGCAAAAATAAACTCTCTCTTGAAGATCTTGAGCGTTATCACAAGGATAACCGTTGTTTCAAGTGCAGCGAGCAAGGGCATGCGTACCACGCTTGTCCCCAAAAGAACACCTGCCATGAACTTCCTAGAGTTACTTTGGTCAAAATCCAAGAGGAGGAAATTCACCACAAAGGATCTCCTCTATGCCATGCTTGGGGAAAGGTAAGAGAACATGATGCTTTTATTATCTTTGACCCTGGTTCTACTCACAATTTTATATCTATAGAGTTGGCCACAAAGATAGGTATACAAGCCTATGAGACGGGAGATGTCCTACCCGCAGACGGTGCTTTCAAGGGGCAAAGAAGCTTCAGTCACTCCCTTAATCGGGAAATTGAGGCTCCATGTCCAAAGCTATGTGGACAAAGAAGACTTATTTATCTCTCCTCTCAAGCATGAGGATGTAATCCTAGGGTTATGATGGTTTGATCGCATGGCTTCCAATGTTAAATTCCCTGAAAGGAGAATCTCCTTTAAGTTCAGGAAAAAAGATATGTATATAGATGCTAAGGAAATGGGTAACACTATACCCATTGTACATACACAAGCTTTCAACAAGTCAATAAAGAGGTCTATTTCACTGTACATGATATGTATATAGATGCTAAGGAAATGGGTAACACTATACCCATTGTACATACACAAGCTTTCAACAAGTCAATAAAGAGGTCTATTTCACTGTACATGATTTTTGTTAAAGATTCTCAAAATGAACCTAATGTTTTAGCAAAAGAAAATATACACAATCAAAAGAAATTAGAGTTTCCAATTTTCTCAAGGGGTTTCAAGATGTCTTTATTGACAACATCCCTTGTGAGCTACCTCCTAAACGAGGCAGTGATGACCATGCAATTGAACTTTTTCCAGGAAGTTCACCACCTAAAAAACCTCCTTATAGAGTTTCTCAAGCTCAACAAGAGGAGATTATGATGCAAGTGCACGAGTTATTTGAGAAGGGCATGGTTAGGCCTAGCTCATCTCCATTTTGTTCTCCTATGCTATTAGTGCAAAGAAAGACGACACATATCGCATGTGTGTCGACTATAGAGCACTAAATAGGATCACTATCAAAAATACGTTTCCCATTCCACGGGTAGAAGACCTATTTGATAAGCTACAAGGGTCCACCTACTTCAGTAGGATTGACCTAAAAAGTGGCTATCATCAAATAAGGATAGTTGATCAAGACACTGTAAAGACCGCATTTTGCACTAGGTTTGGTCTTTACGAATACATTGTCATGCCTTTTGGCTTGATCAATGCACCAGCCACATTCAATCGCTTGATGGAGAAGCTATTCATGACTCACCAAACCTTTACTGGAGTTTTCTTTGATGATATCATCATCTACTCTAATTCATTAGACGAACACAAGCAACACCTCCATGTACTATTTCAAGTTCTAAGAGAGAATAAACTTTATGTTAATAAAAAGAAAAGTGATTTTTTCTTACAAGAAATTCAGTATTTAGGTCACATTATCTCTCAAGATGGTATCCAAATGGATCCATCACAGTTAGAGGTAATAAAAGGATGGACTAAACCAAGGAATCTTCATGAATTCAGAAGCTTTATAGGTATGTGTGCATACTATAGATGCTTCATAGAAAAGTTCTCACTAATAGCAGGACCATTACATAACCTAACAAAGAAAAATGTTAGGTAGACATGGTTTTCCAAGGAGAACAATGCTTTCAAAAATCTTAAAGTAAAGCTTATCTCTGAACCTGTGCTTACACGACTGGATCTCTCAAAGACATTTGAGGTCCAATGTGATGTCTGTGGTGATTGCCTTGGAGCTGTTCTACTTCAAGAAGGGCATGCCATAGTCTATGAAATTCAAAGGATCGACCCTGTTGAGCAAGCTCTAGGCATATATGAAAAGGAACTCCTCGCAATTCTACATGCCTTAGACTCATGGAATTATTGGGGACTCCTTTCATTCTGCGAACGGATCACCAAAGTCTTAAGTACTTCATGACGCAGACCAAGCTCTCCGACAAACAAATGAGGTGGGAAAATTTTATTTTGCAATTTCATTTCATATTGCTCACATTCCTATCAATCATAATCAAGTAGCCGATGCACTCTCAAGACGACCGAGAGTGAATGCGGTTTCCATAGCAACTCATAATGATCTATCTTCTATGATAGATGAGTATGATATTGATCCCGATTTTAGAGATGTGATTTCAGCCCTTGCACTAGGGAAGAAAGAGGAACCATTTACTTTACAAGATGGTTATCTTCTCTATGGCAATAGACTATGCGTTACTAGCTCACTACATGAGAAAGTAATGTATGAATCCCATGCTCCTCCTTATGCAGCGCATAGAGGGATTCACTCTACCCTAAAGGGGATTGAAACATATTTCTATTGGCCTACCATGAAAGCAAACATACAAGAATATGTTTCTAAATGTGTGGTATGCCAAAAGATGAAGTTTGATAGAGGGAAGCAACCTGGATTGCTTCAACCTTTGCCAATCCCTAATTCACTGGCATGGGAGAGCATATCCATGGATTTTATATTTGGATTGACTAAGTCTATCCATGGGAATATGGGAATATGGATGATAGTAGATAGGCTCAGTAAACAAGCTCATTTTATACCTGTCAAAAAGACTATCAAAGCCCATCAAATGGCAACCCTCTTCATTTCACAAATCTTCAAGTCCCATGGCTTGCCAATGTCCATAGTGTCGAATAGAGATCCTAGAATGACCAGTAGTTTCTAGAAGGGTCTCTTTGAGAATTTAGGAACAAGGCTAAACTTCTCTTTGGCCTATCACCCGCAAACAAATGGATAAAGTGAAATAGCTAACCTAACAATTCTCGATCTACTAAAAACCTATGTAACAGAAGTAGATCAAAGATCCCAATGGGAGAAGTACTTACCCTTAGTGGAGTATGCCTACAAGAACATTGTACATACGTCCACGAGAAAAGCACATTTTGAGGTAATTAAGGGAAGATAAAAAAGTCCCTTGCTACTTAAGGTACACGGGAAGATCTTCGCTGCAGATGAGTATAGCCGAGACCTACAATAATCTTTCCAAAAGATTAAGGATGCTATCTCTATCTCACAGAAAAGGCACCAAAAGTACTATGCTAAGTTAGCAAAAAGGTACTATGGTCCCTTCCAAATTGTTAGATGCTAAGGAAATGGGTAACACCATACCTATTGTACACATGCAAGCTTTTAATAAGTCTTTAAAGAGCCCTATTTCCGTGGAAATGATTATTGTTAAAGATTCTCAAAATGAACCTAATGCTTTGGCAAAATAAAATATAAACAACCACAAGGAGTTAGAGTTATCCAATTTTCTCAAGGGTTTCAAGATGTCTTTATTGACGACATTTCTTGTGAACTACCTCCTAAACCAGGCAATGATGACCATGCAATTGAACTTCTTCCAGGACGTTCACTGCCTAATAAACCTCCTTATAGAGTTTCTCAAGCTCAACAAGAGGAGATTATGTGGCAAGTGCATGAGTTAGTTGAGAAGGGCATGGTTAGGCCTAGCTCATCTCCATTTTGCTCACCCGTGTTACTAGTGCAAAAGAAATACAGCACATATCATGTGTGTTGACTATAGAGCACTAAATAGGATCACTTTAAAAAATAGTTCCCGTTCCACGGGTAGAAGACCTATTTGATAAGCTACAAGGATCAACCTACTTCAGTAGGATTGACCTAAAAAGTGGCTACCATCAAATAAGGATAGTTGATTAATACATTGTAAAGACCGCACTTCGCACTATGTTTGGTCTTTACAAGTACATTGTTATGCCTTTTGGCTTGATCAATGCACCAGCCACATTCAATTGCTTGATGGAGAATCTATTCAGACCTCACCAAACCTTTACTAGACGTACAAAGAGGACTTCTTTATCTCTCCTCTCAAGTAGAAGGATGTAATCCTAGGGGCACCATGGTTTGATCGCATGGCTACCAATTTTAAATTCCTTGAAAGGAGAATCTAACTTAGGTTCAGGGAAAAATATATGTACATAGATGCTAAGGAAATGGGTAACACCATACCCATTGTAGACACGCAAGCTTTTAATAAGTCTTTAAAGAGCCCTATTTCCATGGACATGATTATTTTTTAAAGATTCTCAAAATGAACCTAATGCTTTAGCAAAATAAAATATAAACAACCACAAGGAAGTAGAGTTATCCAATTTTCTCAAGGGTTTCAAGATGTCTTTAGACGACATTTCTTGTGAACTACCTCCTAAATTAGGCAATGATGACCATGCAATTGAACTTCTTCCAGGACGTTCACCGCCTAATAAACCTCCTTATAGAGTTTCTCAAGCTCAACAAGAGGAGATTATGTGGCAAGTGCATGAGTTAGTTGAGAAGGGCATGGTTAGGCCTAGATCATCTCCATTTTGCTCACCTGTGTTACTAGTGCAAAAGAAAGACGGCACATATCATATCTGTGTTGACTATAGAGCACTAAATAGGATTACTTTAAAAAATAGTTTCCCGTTCCACGGGTAGAAGACCTATTTGATAAGCTACAGGGATCGACCTACTTCAATAGGATTGACCTAAAAAGTGGCTACCGTCAAATCCGGATAGTTGATCAAGACATTGTAAAGATCGCATTTCACACTACGTTTGGTCTTTACAAGTACATTGTTATGCCTTTTGGCTTGACCAATGCACCATCCACATTCAATTGCTTGATGGAGAAGCTATACAGACCTACTTGTCAAAAAGACTATCAAAGCCCATCAAATGGCAACCCTCTTCATTTGACAAATATTCAAGTACCATGGCTTCCCAATGTCCATAGTGTCGGATAGAGATCCTAGAATGACCACTAATTTGTGGAAGGGTATCTTTGAGAATTTAGGGACAAGTCTAAACTTCTCTTCGGCCTATCACTTGCAAACGGATGTCCAAAATGAAATAGCTAACCTAACAATTCTTGATCTACTAAAAGCCTATGTAACTGAAGTGGATCAAAGGTCCCAATGGGAGAAGTACTTACCCTGAGTGGAGTATGCCTACAATAACATTGTACATACTTCCACGGGAAAAGCACCTTTTGAGGTAATTGAGGGAAGATCAAAAAGTCCCTTGCTCTCCTAAATTATTTTCTCATGTTAAACTAATCATTTAATATGGGGAAGTGCCAAGGGAGAAGAAGCTAGAATATTGGTTAAGCTGGCAGACTAGCCACAATAGGGATCCAATGGAGGGAAAATAGGGATCCAAAGGGGGGGCCATCTTCAAAAGAGCAAGGTGAAACAATGGACTTTAAAGACCCTAAGATTCAGCCCATTAAGACTTCCAAAATGGAAAGGTTGTGTCCAATGGTTAAAGCTTAGTAAAAATTGGATGCTCTGTGTGTGTACCAAAAGTCTTCATGAATCCTTCAAAGCAGGGGGCAAGCCTTGCAAGTAGGGGACGAGAGAGAAACACACACACACACACACACACACACACACACACACACACACACACACACACACACACACACACACACACACACACACACACACACACACACACACACAAGCCTCCTTTACATAAAGGGAATGAGGGACACATGTCGGCTCCCTAGCCCAGATGCCCACAAGGTGTACTCAAATCCTATTGGATGGCCATGGAGGTGGACCAATGAGAATTAGGCTAGAGTAAATCTAGTTTAATTAATTTTAAAACACTCAATAAAAGAACCAGTAAGAATTAAGCTCTCTAGAAGACTATTGGATAGTCTCCCAAGGGGTCCAATGAGCATTCAACATCCCAATGGCTTGCCTGATTCCTATTGGTCAAGAAGACTATTGGACAGTCTCCCAAGGTGTCCAATGTCAATTTAGTTGCATTAATTAATTACCTAAAGCTATCACAAAAGGGGAAAGGGGGACACATGTCAAAAGACTATTACTTATTCTCCTTAAATCCTATTGGCTAAGTCTGGAGAGATCCAAGGGGGTGTCAACAAGAGGAAATAGCATGAGGGGTCGACCAAGAGAGAGAGGGGGCTGATTTTCTCAAGTCATTATTCCACACACACTCACACTAGCTTATGTGTGAAGCAAGAAGACTCTCTCTCTCCTTCTCAAGCTTTAGAAAGCTTATGGATTGTGAGAAGGGAGGCCTACACCAACAACTCTTGGCTTTGTGATGCAAATCAAACCAAGAGCCTAGCTTCAATGCATGCTCATCTCCTCTGCCATGTTAATTAATAAGCTATGCTATGCTAATATGAGTGATTATGTGAGGAGATGCATATCTTTTGCGTAAGACTACTCCTTCTTCCTCTCAATCTACTCTCATACCCCGCTAGCTCTCACCATCTTCAAAGGTGTGTGAGGTATTGGGTCTAAGACTGTGAGGGAATTGATGTTGTATTTTATAAGTGTTTTTCTTAGTGCTTGAAGCTTCCATCTTCATTGCACTAGCTAGCATTGAAGGAACACAAAGAATTGTATTGTAAAATGTCTCTCTTGATAGGAGAAACCTATAATACAAAGCCTTTTGGAGGGAGGACTGGCTCCATGTAAATCTGGTCCTCAATTGTATTCAATAGCTTAATTTCTCTCTCTTTTGAAGTATTGTTCATGCTATCTAACTACGGGTTATGCTTTTTGCTGCTCTCTCCACCCAAGCACTCTTGTTATTCTCATTAGGAATCTATTCTAATGAAATGCTCACTATGTTCATGCTATTTTATGCCACACAAAAGTTACTAGGCCATTAAATGTTACAAAGTAAATCCGATCCTCAACTATTGTCATGTTCTTTAATACTCTCTCTATTGCAAAACTATTGTTCATGCCAAGTTAATTAAGTACTAGGTTTATGTTGCTATCATCAATTAAGCGCACCCTCTATGTTCTCAAAGTAATCTCACAAAAAAGCTCACTCAAATTCTCTTAATTCCGCTATTGTCAAAGTTCATAGGCCATTTCCATTACATGGCATAACTAGAAATCAATGCAGTCCAAGAGACACCATGATGGACAAGAAGCTCCTAAATCACTTTTGTGCTTTCTAAAGTAGACCACAATTGGCATACATGCTGACCAAGGTACTACCAAGCACCACGTTTTGTAAATTCTTTTATCCATATTAGTGTCTTGCATAGTGCCACATGGCTTCAAATTTCAAGTGTAGCTCAAGATTTTCCTCACTTTGCATTTTTTGAAAATAGCCCAGAGCTTCCTGGCCATGCCCCTGTTCAGCATATCCTACAGTCGAAACACTCTTAAGAGTGGGAATCTCAAGAATGCATCTCCTCAAGCACTTTTGGTGCTTTCTGAAGTACACAACATTTGGCAGACATGTCGCCCAAGGCATTGCCAAGCACGATGTGCTCTCTCAATAGCCCCTAACTAACAATGTGATCGTGAATTATTTTTGACCATATCACTATTCTACGTAGTGCAACATGACTTCAAGAGGAAAGCATAGGTGGCTTCTTCTTGAGAGATGTCCTCACTTTGCATGTGCTAAGAATAGACCAGAGCTCAATCAATGCATTCGGCATATCCCACAATCAATGCATTCCAAGAGTCGACTCTCCAAACAGGAAGCTCCTGAAGCACTTTCGTGCTTTCTGAAGTGCACCGGAGCTCCCATTTCCTTCGATGCAAGATAGGGCGTTGGGGCAATGGAGAAGAGTCAAATCGACTGTGCACATTATGCTCACTGCAAATTTGAAAGTTTGAGTACCACACACTACTAGAGTGCTCAGATTTTGGTCACATCCGAACTAGCTTCTCTCACATTTTCAGCCATGACTTAGACCTACACATTTTCCTCTCCCAGCCATAGTGTGGGTTCTCCGTTGTGACCTCCATCACCACAATTTTGGAGCATCGAGAGTCACTCATCAGCCATGAACATACTACATCACATGTAACTTTGGTCCCATAGGTCATATTTGACCTCCGAGGACGATAATAAAATCTATCTCTCTCTCTCTCTCTCTCTCTCTCTCTCTCTCTCTCTCTCTCTCTCTCTCTCTCTCTCTCTCTCCTCTCTCTCTCTCTCTCTCTCTCTCTCTCTCTCTCTCTCTCTCTCTCTCGTTTGGGAATATTTCTCTTTAGAGGTCACGCTCTCTCTGTTTATCTTTGATGTAGTCTAAAACAATGACGAAACCAAAATCATGGACAAGGAGCACAAAGTCCAATCAAGCAAAAAAAAGGAGGCAAGGGAGGACTAGTGTAGTTGCAAGGGAGGGTCTCTCACTCTCTCTCTCTCTCTCTCTCACTGTGTGTGTGTGTGTGTGTGTGCATGATGGATCAGGTTGCTAGGTGTTCTCTCTCTGTAGATGTGTAAGCACACCTCTCTCTCTCTCTCTCTCTCTCTCTCTCTCTCTCTCTCTCTCTCTCTAAGGTGAACAAGCGCAAAATGGGCCACCTATAGCTCTATCAAACCCCTTTCTTACACCACTTGAGCAAAACATGTAAAGTGTGTGTGCGTTCAATAGGCAACACAACGGAGCTGGAGATCGCAGTGGAGACAAACAGAGGGCGATCTTTGCATGCAACAACCATGGAGAGGACAGGGTCTTCATAGAGGCGTGATGGCGATAGTACGAAGCTTTTCTTTTACTTTGGATTTAGAAGATTCACTTGTATCTCATAAAAAAATTAATGAGTTTTGGAGTTCTCTTCAATCTTAGAAAGTGGTTACGACCATCTCTCTCTCTCTCTCTCTCTCTCTCTCTCTCTCTCTCTCTCTCTCTCTCTCTCTCTCTCTCTTGGTGTCTCATAGGAGGTTGGCGATCGAGAGACTTTTCATACCGGCCTGTTGATATGAGCCCCTCCACCAAAAAGGGACAAGTTCAAAATTAATTTATCTATAGAATGATAATTGTGTTGATGTTGAGCTCCCACTATCTTTAGTATTATTAGTACTTCAATTGTGAAGCACCGAAGACAATTCGATACACTTCATGTCGTCGCAAACTTAGGTTCTCTATAAGATCCCCAAATTTTGGGTCTCTTTTAAAAATAAGAAAAATAGCTTTTAATATCTATTTTTTAAAATTTTGATTTAAGATACTTAATTGACATTATTGGAAGGTTCTAAAGTAAAAAGCAAGGCAGTTTCCATGTTCCAGTGGGTTAAACGGACGTTTGGTTTAATTTTGGAAGAATTCGCTATTTTTAGTTTTTTATGCTTTTAGATGCTCTTTTTGCAAAAAGCAAGGTCGGATCCTTGATCTACGTGTTCCAGGGAAGCTATGGTTCAATTTTGTAAAAATCAGCTTTTTGAGTGCTTTCAATGCTCTTTTTAGCTTTCCATGATTTTTAGTGCTTTTTAGTGAAAAGCGAGTCCGCTTTCTTATCCCAGTGGGGACGAGGGGAACCTGTGGTTCAATTTTAGAAAAATTTTCCTTTTTTCTTTTTACGTTATTTTTAGCTTTTCGTGCTTTTCGGTGTTTTTGAAAAGCAATGTGCTTTTGGGGAAGACCTAAATATAAAAATATTAATTTTAGTCTCCGTCGGACTTAAAAATAATCATCCGGAGCAAAACGGGACCAAACGGGATTTTTACATGAATTATTTTTATAAAAAGTTGTACCGTAAATACATCAGGGTAGTACGAGAAAGTCATAATTATGTCGGGACAGCACAGTGCGGCATAGTCTAGCTAAGGTTCCATTAGTTGGTCAGATACTGTTCAATTGGCCAATTTTTCTATAAAAATTGAATGATAAGTGGGAAGTTGACCACCAAAAGAAAAGGCATGTTTTTAGGCACAAAAAGTTGGAGGTATTCCTGGCCCAAAAACTAGCACTAGTTTTTGGCTTGGGCATCACTCTCGCCTACTGCACTTGCCTATAAATTGCTAGTTAGTGCTCAATTTTCAGTGCCGTCTGTTGCGTCTACTACTACAAGGCTATTCCAATCTATTATACGGAATAAGATCTTCTCTCTCGTATACGGGAAGAAGAAGAAGAAGGATATTCTCTTTCTACTTGCTTACAATCTCCTCTCTCATTTCACGTATGCACACTACGGAAGCTCTTGTGGAGGATACCTCTACATAGCTCTCATGACCGCTCTCTTGCAGTAAAGCAAGAAGCCTTTTGACAGTCCCTAATCAATTCTGAAGCAAGGTGAGAAGCTCTAAACTCCATAGCTATCATCATCTCTCTCTATATCGTTTTTCTGAGTAGTCACCCTCTCGGTGATTTGTTTTCATATATGAGTGCATGTATGGATTAACCGAGTATGTATGAAGTTGCCCCATGATTATTTCATCATCTTTAACATGCTGATTTATGCACATGATACGTTTATGATCACGTGCGTGCATAAAAAGCGTTTTTCATTTCACGTCATAGAAGCGGTAGGAACCATGTTTTCATCATAACTCACAAACCCTTATGAATCAGCCCAAAATCTTTGTACCAAAGATAATACACATCATTTAGAACATTTTCTCTCCCAGGTGTCATATCAATAGCACGCATGAGCTAAGAGATATGGTCAAAAAACAACTTGTTGCCCACTGCACGGCCAATTTTTTTTTACTCCAGGCTCCTTGAAGAACCACTATATAGATTCACAGGATGGGCAAACTCACTTTACCAAATGAAAATCTTGATGAAACTTGATGATAAATGTATTTAGGTCTCCGTTATCACCTCGGGAATGCGAATTATTAATCGTTCCATAATCGATTTTACTTACACGTGTAGGGATGCTACCAAGGGGGAGTACCATATGACGTCGTGAGTTAACCGAGTTGTTTATGTATGGTTTATAGTTTGTTTTGGTGAGTTGATTTCAATTATTATATGCCCATAAACTTATGTGAGGGTATATGGTTAGACAACCCGAACCGCATAGACAGAACCGCATAGGCATATATAATTTAAGTGGCTTTCTTTTTGGGTTATCGTTTGTTTTGCAAGTACCATATGGGTAAAGTGATGTGATAGAGTGCTAGTCTATATTATGGAGTTGATCTTGACGCAATGTTTTGAGGTCAAATACTTTCATTTGCATATTATGCATGCTCTCGAAAATGTCAAAAAGTTGTTTTTTGCATATGTGTGAAGTTATGGTTTATGATTGACCTAAAGGTTATAGCTGTTTTGCATCATGTTTATGGTGATGGAATGTTATCATATGATGTATGGAAACTTAAGGATTGATATGGATGCCTCATATGCATGGTTACGATTGCTTTCCACCTTTCTAGGTCAAAACTAGCTCTATGTGCTAGGGAGGTGAAGTGCAGATGTGATGCATCAACTTTGCATAGTTGGATGTTGTCAAAATTGCATTTTTATATCATGATTAGTTACTGGTCGGACTCTTTTTATGCATTAAAGAATCATGTCTTAAGTGCCATATGTGTCTGGAGTCCGATTGACTGCAAGGGATATGTCAAACTCCAAGTGTGAGAGTTGGTTTAGTGTGATTATGACTTGTTGTTAAGGGTTGAGATTCCCTCATGGGTTATGGTTGTGATTTTATGGTGGAAGCTAGTGTGGCTCATGGTTTTTTTTTTATAGATATGGTTATCCTGCCAAAATTTTTGCAGCCATATTATGTTCTAAAGTGGTTATGCAAGATTGGTCGTGCCTCAGCCAAGTTGGGTGGAGTGCTCACCCGTGTGATGTGATTGGATTATGGTTTATGGTTTTGGGATTGGATCATCAAGTGATCTAGATGATTTATGGTGGACGTGTAAGGGTAGAGACCCTCTACAATCTAACTACTTGGAACAGAGACCCTGTACAATCTAACTGATTGTTTGTGCATATGAAAAGTGCTATTGTGATTGTACTCACGTGTTATGTTTCTCATGGCAGCATCGCTACAAGACTAGGATCACCTACATCGCTTAGCCTTAGACTAAAGGGTCATTGACCACAGGCTTTGCTAGATCCGGGGTGTTGCCTAGGTCTTATTCTTTTTGCTAGGCTCATCTACATGGTTAGTGCGTCGAGGGTTGAATGATGTACACGGCTAATGCGTCGAGGATTTTGCCTTGGCTTTACCTAAACACCTAGTGTTGGGTATCAACGAGATGTGGTGCCTAAAATGGTATGGTCGATGTTGATACCCTACCACCTATTGGTACTTGGGATCCTTTCACAGCTCGGGTTCATGGAGGGAGGCGAAGTGGCCTCAGCTTATGTGTGGCTCAGGTAGGTTGGAGGTGTTATGGCTCTCTACGGGAGAAGTGAAATTCTCTGTGTCCATTGTAGAGTGGATGTGGATGGGTGGACCGATCGATCCCTACACAGGGTCCGGTGCTCTGCTAGTTATTTATCATAAACTTTTTGATGTTATGGTATATCTAGATTTTGTCATTGCATTAATACATGGTTGCCTGTTTCAATTAGATGGGGTGCTTAAAAAATTCTTTGTTGTCATTCTTTCATGTCTCTATGCACTTTGTTTCACCCTCCTAGACTATATTCTCTCTCTCTCTCTCTCTCTCTCTCTCTCTCTCTCTCTCTCTCTCTCTCTCTCTCTCCCCACAATGTGGTGTACACATATATTCACACTCCACAATGCTTGGTCGGTGCTTAGAGCTCCTCCCCTATGCAAACACTTCTGCAACTCTGATGTATATTGAAAATTGTATAAAGGTGTAAATTGTATATTTTTTGCATAGACCCTCGAGGAGGGGTATCTCTCACCTAGTATCAAAGCCTATGCTTAAGGTTATGGGGATAGCCTAAAGCGTGATACTAGTTGAGCTAGTTATGCATCGTGCTCGCATTCATGCATGCTGTTTGAGAAAGGATATTGTATTCATGATGCATCTATAAGTGACATTGGTTGGTGATTCTTGTTTGACTTGTCTTCTTGAGCGGAAGTGTTTGGTTTGAGTTATGGTGAAGTGGTTGAAGTGTTCAACAACGGCATTGTAATTTCTTTGAATGTTTGTTTTGTAATAACAAATAGCTCCCAGAGTGACGTTTGAATGCTTTAGCGAGGGGAACAAGGTTTTGGCCATAGTTTTCAACAATATAGGGACACGGTTGTCCAGGGTTGAAAGGGAACATTTTACTTAGAAATCGGGACCAAAGTCTTTGACATGCCAGGAAGCACAACTTGTTGGAAGAGTGTGGATTGTAGTTACCTTACCCGTCACCAAGAACCCTTCTGTCAATTCTTCATATATATTGACAACAGTCCAAGAGATTGGTTTGCCAACCTCAAGCTACTTCAACTGAGAATCTAGTTAGGTGTAGACGACATGTTCTACTACTTGGTGATGCGCTCCTAAATGTTAAGGATTGCTGAAGTTGCTAAGAAGTTTGAATCTCTTGCAACTGTCATAGGAAAAGAAAAAGTAGAAGATAACTACAAACCACGTTGTCGCGTGGGAGGTCTGAGAGAATACCCTATCATGAGAGTTAAAAGAATATTTAGAAAATTAGCTCCAAGATATCCATAAGATGTAATGAAGTCATAAAAATCAAATTTTGATGAATAAAAGAAGCGTAAACTTAGTTCTGGTTCAGATGTGTACTAAGTTTCTCTCTCCTTGTCTTGTTTTAGATGGATCTTTTTAATTTTCTAGATGAACTCCCAAGTGATTTTGCTTAAAGGGTCTTTTTCAATTATGCGGTTGGATTCAATCTCCATTGGAAAATTGAAGTGGTTTGAGTTTCAAAGGGGATTAGAGACTACCTTGTACCGAACACTTACGTAGCATGGGAGTTATATGTTGAAGCTCAGCTTGAACATCGAACACAAGTGCCTGATAGAATTATGACCTACCCACAACTTTGGGTCAAGGAAAAGATCCAAGAAGGCGATGTTAAAGTGCAAGGATATGTTCTTCACCTTAACCTATGTTCTCTTTTAGACATACCAAGTTGAGAACTCATACTTAGTAAGAAGGCCCTTATGTTAAACCAAAGATACGGATTTTGTGAAAAGGTCATAATCAGAGAATGGAAGAAGTCAAATGGCGGAAACCGATTCTACTATGTACCTGAGGATTGGTTCAATAGAGTCTATGGAACTATTCTCAAATACAACCCTCACAATATCACCATTACCTTTGATGACTACGAGAAGCCCAGGTGCATTAGTGACTTTGTCCAAGCACAACCAATAGCAGTGAGCTTGAGTAGATATTTCTACAGAGGTGATGCAAAGGATTGTCATGCTCATGTAAACTAATTTAATAGATTACCACCCACAGATGTATCTTGAGGAGAGGAATAGTAGGAAAAGGAAAACATGAATTTCAATGCACAAGTTGCAGTGCTAAACATTGATACTTGAGATGTGAACAAAAATAGGGATAGGACCTTGATTGTAGGAACCAAGAATTGGTTCTTAGGACCCTTTCATATTTATGTATCTCCCTAGAAATACTATGTACCTTTTTTGTCTTTTGTGGTTATAAAAATTGGATTTTGATGTAGCACATATTATTTGAGGATATAATATTTGAGTTTAAATCTTGGTTTTATCATTCTAACTAACTTGAGTGATGGGGTGTGTGTGTAGATGACTGACATCTTACCTCGAGGGATATGGGCGGATATAATTTCTCGCCTTATGATCAAGGAGCATTTCCAAACTAGAGTGGAAGTACAAAGGCTTGTCACTACCACGCATAATGGGGAAGAGAAGAAAAGGTTGATGTCTACGGATTGTATTGTACTTAACACATTCCGAGCTTGGTATCATTATGTTGCAGGGAACCCCGAGTTTAGACCACCTGAGCATAAACCCTCGCCTGTTGGGAGTATCGAGTGGATACAATCCAAGTTGGGAAAAGAGACTATTGTCACTAATCAAATACTGTACATAGATGCTTATGAACTTACCCTAAGACCGACAAATAAAACATGGATGGACAAAAACATCCTTCCTATGTATTAAAGCTGAACGAATTTGATACCTGGTAAGCTTCAGCCTATTGATGCTCCACAAATGAAATGGGAATGCATATATATGGATTATATTACAAAAATTTCTACATCTCTGGGATATGACTCTATTTTTGTGGTTGTTGATATGCTTACAAAAATGACCCGTTTATTTCTAGTCAAGGCAATGTTTACATCTCAAGATATAGCTTAAGTCTTCATGAAAGGCGTTTTCATGTATCACAATTTACCTCAATGGATAATTTTTTATCGTGATGAGAAGTTCACCTCCAATTTTTGGAAAGATTTATTGTCAGCTACTACAGGAACCTAGTTAGCCTTTAGTATTGCTTATCATCCTCAAACTGATGGGTATACAAAAAGATCAAATCAAATCATTGAGGACATGTTAAGAGATTAATGTATGCATGAGCAGAGTAGATAGACTAGATATTTCTATCTGGTTGAGTTTGCGTATAATTACTCATTCCAACACTCAACTGGAATGTCTCCTTTTCAAGCATTGTACGGATAAGAGTGTCGTACTCCACTCAAATCGACAGACCCTCTCATACGAGTTCAAGCATCCAAAGAAATGTTGGATGAAATGAAGCTACATACTGATCTTATATGATAAGATATTTAGACTGCTCAAGATAGACAGAAGAGTTATGCTGATCCAAAACGATCTGTCAAACCTTTTGAAGAGGGTGATAAGGTATTTTTGAGAGTAAAACCCAAACGTAGTTCTTTATCATGGGTAAGTGTAAGAAGCTAATTGCCAAATATTGTGGACCTTTTGTAATCACAGAGCGGATTAATGATCAAGCTTACAGATTCTTGTTACCACCACACATAAAAGTACATGATGTTTTTCACGTCATCTTACTCAAGAAGTATGTACCTGATCCATAACACATTCTTGATGATTCTCTATTATCTACCTCTATCGCGATGGAACTTTTGATGTATATTCTGAAGTGATACTTCAGAGTAGGACTAAGCCTCTACTAAATCGGACCATTATTGAGCACCTTGTTGAATGGTCAACGTATCCTCAGGAAGATGCCACTTGGGAACGTGATGATGTAATGAGACTAAGTTATCCAGATTTGATGTCGAGGTGAGGACACCGTGAATTTTTAAAGTGTGGGAGGATGTAAGATCGCCAGAGTTTAGGTCTCTTTTAAAAATAAGAAAAATAGCTTTCAATATCTATGTTGTCAAATTTTGATTTAAGAGGCTTAATTGACAATATTCGAAGGTTCTAATGTAAAAAGCAAGGCCGTTTCCATGTTCCAATAGGTTAGACGAATGTTTGGTTCAGTTTTGGAAAAACCCGTTTTTTAAAGCTTTTTCATGCTTTTAAATGGCAAGGTCGGATCCTTGATCTACATGTTCCAGGGAAGCTATGGTTCAATTTTGTAAAAATATGCTTTTTGAGTGCTTTTTACACTATTTTTAGTGTTTCATGATTTTAAGTGCTTCTAAGTGAAAAGCGAGTCCGCTTTCTTATTCCAGTGGACGAGGGGAACCCGTGGTTCCATTTTAGAAAATTTTGCTTTTTATACTATTTTTAGCTTTTTGTGCTTTTTGATGTTTTTAAAAAGCTATGTGCTTTTTGGGAAGACCTAAATATAAAAGTATTAATTTTAGTCTCCGTCGGATTTAGAAATGATCACCCAGAGCAAAAACAGGACCAAACAGGATTTTTACGAGTATTTTGTTTTTAAAAAAGGTACCATAAATACGTCGGGGTAGTACAAGAAAGTCATAATTAGGTTGGGACATCATGATGCGGCATAGTCTAGCTAAGGTTCCATTAGTTGGCCGGATATTGTTCAATTGGCCCACATCACTATTCAGCGCAATGCAACATGACTTCAAGAGGAAAGCATAGGTGGCTTCATCTTGAGAGATGTCATCGCTTTGCATTTGTTTAAAATAGACCATAGCTTCCTTTCCCTACCCCTATTTGGCTTCCAAGAGTCAACATTCCAAACAAGAAGCCCCTAAAGTACTTTCATGCTTTCTGAAGTGCACCAAGTCTCCCATTTCCTTCGATGCGAGACAGGGCGTTGGGGCAATGGAGAAGAGTCAAATCAATGGTGCACATTATGCTCACTGCAAGTTCTAGCGTCTGAGTACCATACACTACTAAAGTGCTCAGCTTTTGGTCACATTTGAACTTGCTTCTCTCACATTTTCAGCCATGACTTAGACCTACACACTTTCCTCTCCCAGCCACCCACAGTTTGGGCTCTCCATTGCGACTCTCATCACCACAATTTTGGAGCATCGAGAGTCACTCATGAGCCATACACATACTACATCACATGTAACTTTGGTAACATAGGTCATATTTGACCTTCGAGGACGATAATAAAATCTCTCTCTCTCTCTCTCTCTCTCTCTCTCTCTCTCTCATTTAGAAATATTTCTCTTTCGAGGTCACGCTCTCTCTATTTACCTTTGATGTAGTCTAAAACAGTGATGAAATCGAAATCATGCACAAGGAGCACAATGGGCAATCAAGCACAAAAAAGGAGGCAAGGGAGGACTAGTGTAGTTGCAAGAGAGGGTCTATCTGTGTGTGTGTGTGTGTGCATGTTTAGATGCGCAGGATGGATCAAGTTGCTGGGTGTTCTCTCTCTGCAGATGTGTAAGCACACCTCTTTGCACCCCCCCCCCCCTCTCTCTCTCTCTCTCTCTCTCTCTCTCTCTCTCTCTCTCTCTCTCTTGCTTGTACAGGTGCACAAGCACAAAATGGGCCACCTCTAGCTCTATCAAACCCGTTGTCTGACACCACTTGAGCAAAACATATAAAGTATGTGTGCGTTCAACAGGCAACACAGTGGAGCATGGAGATCGCAGGTGGAGACAAAGAGAGGGCGAGCTTTGCATGCAGCAACCATGGCGAGGGCAGGGGTTTGCGCAGAGGCTTTATGGCGATAGTACTAAGCCTTGCTTTTACTTTGGATTTAGAAGATTTAGATGGTATCTCATAGAAAAATTAATGAGTTTTGGAGGTCTCCTCAACATTAGAAAGTGGTTACGACCATCTCTCTCTCTCTCTCTCTCTCTCTCTCTCTCTCTCTCTCAGTGCGATCTCACGAGAGGTTGGTGCGAGCCTTTTAATAGTGGCCTGTTGATATGAGCACCCCCCCCCCCCGCCGCCCCCCGTCCTTAGAAAGGGACAAGCTCAAAATTAATTTCTTTATAGAATGATAATTGTCTTGATGTTGAGCTTTCATTATCTAGTATTATTTATACTTCAATTGTGAAGTGCCGAACACAATTCAATACACTTCATGTGGTCGCAAACTTATGTTCTCTATAAGATCCCCAAATTTTGGGTCTCTTTTAATAATAAAAATAGCTTTCAATATCTATTTTGTCAAGTTTTGATTTAAAATACTTAATTGACAGTATTGGAAGGTTATAAAGTAACAAGAAAAGTCGTTTCCATGTTCCAGTAGGTTAGACAGACGTTTGGTTCAGTTTTGGAAAAAATCCAGTATTTTTAGCTTTTTCATACTTTTTATACTTTTAGATGTTTTTCTTTCAAAAAGCAAGGTGAGTTCTTAATCTACGTGTTCCAAGGAATCTATGGTTCAATTTTGTAAAAATCTGCTTTTTGAGTGCTTTCCACACTATTTTTAGCTTTTCATGATTTTTAGTGCTTTTTAGTGAAATGCGAGTCCGCTTTCTTATTCCAATGGACGAGGGGAACTCGTGGTTCTATTTTAGAACTTTTTTTTCTTTTTACGCTATTTTTAGCTTTTTGTGCTTTTCAACGTTTTTAAAGAACAATGTGCTTTTTAGGAAGACCTGAATATAAACATATTAATTTTAGTCTCCGTCGGATTTCAAAATGATCACTCAGAGTAAAAACGAGACCAAGCAAGATAAACAGTGGTACCGTAAATACGCCAGGACAATACGGAAAAATCATAATTATGTCGCGACATCACAGTGCGGCATAGTATAGCTAAGGTTCCATTAGTTGTCCGGATACTGTTCAATTGGCCAATTTTGCTGTAAAAATTGTTGGAATTAGGGTTGCAGAGAGACACACACAGCTTGGAGAAGATGAAGGAAGCTCAAGGCACACAACAGAGAGTGTGTTACTTAGTGTGCAATGAAAAGATTGATAGCCCTAGAGTGATGGGCGTATATATGATGCTCGGGGGAAAAAATCTCCTAAAGAGGGAAAAAATGCCCCGGCGGTCCTAGTGTTTTCACACACATCACCACCACATGTATATGGTAACAAATCCCCCCTGGAGTGATGCGGTGAACGAGAGCTGGCACATGAGTAAAGGGAAGTGCCATGTCCTAAGGACATGATCAGTCCACAAAGGGGAGTAAGCCCAAAGCTTTGCGGAAAGCTTCAAGCTTCTCACGAGACAATGCCTTTGTGAAAAGATATGCAAGGTTGTCATATGTTCGCACATAAGACAAGCTGATCTCTCCTGCTGAGAGCCTCTCCCTGACATAGTGGTAATGCACCTCAATGTGCTTTGTGCGAGCATGAAAAACTAGGTTCCTCACAACTGCCAATGCACTCTAACTATCAGTGTAGATAGTGTTGGCAGTGTCCTGTCCAACACCCAAATCAGCCATAAGGCGTCTGAGCCATACACACTCAACCGTAGCTGTGAAGACTGCTCTGTACTCAGCCTCACAACTCGAAGTGGCCACAGTAGGTTGCTTCTTTCTCAACCATGATATACATGAGCTGCCAAGCATGAAACAAAAACCACATGTGGACACTCGCGTGTCAAAACAACCAGCCCAATCTGAGTCCGAAAAAGCATGTAAGTCTAGTGGAAATGATCCCCCCGTGGGATAAAAAAAGCCAAGATGTAAAGTGCCACTAAGGTAGCGGAAAATCCTCTTCATAGCCTGCCAATGCTTAGACCATGGGCTATGCACAAATCTGCTGACCTATGAGACTGCAAACTGAATATCCGGCCTCGTGTTGCATACATAAATGAGGCAGCCAATAGAATCTTGGTAAAGAGTGACATCAGCAGGATCGCCAGCATCATGTAGACTCAACTTCAAACCTGTTTCCATGGAAGTGGCAATATGTTTGCAATCTTCAAGTCCAAACTTACATAGCAATGTCTCTATGTAACTTTTCTGACACAAGGCAATACCACCATCACACTGCTTAAACTGTATACCCAAATAATGATGGAACAGCCCCAAATCTTTCATCTTGAAAGTAGAATTCAAATCAGCCTTAAATTCAGAAATATGTCTCTCATTTGATCCAGTGATCAGCAAATCATCAACATAAAGAACCACAATGAGAAATACATCACCCTCACGCTTTACATACAATGTGCTCTCTGTTGGACTGTTACGAAAGCCTCGTTTAACCAAATGAGTGTCATCTTTCTCATACCAAGCACGAGGAGATTTCTTCAACCCATACAAAGCCTTCTTACATCTGCACACTTTGTCCTCTTGTCCTTTTATGACAAAACCGCGAGGCTACGTTACATAAACTTCCTCAAATATGTCACCATTTAAGAAAGCAGTAACAATGTCTGATTGATGTACATCCCAACCAAAATGAGCTGCCAATGCACATAGAAAATGCACAGTAGTCATACGACAAGTGGGAGCAAAGGTCTCTTCATAATTAATGCCAATTTGCTGTGCATAACCCTTTGCAACAAGTCGAGCGTTATGGCGATCGATCTCACCATCCGGCTTGTGTTTTAACTTGTAAACCCACTTCGTACCAATGGCCTTTTTTCCAGGAGGTAAATCACATAAAGTCCATGTGTCATTTTCTATAAGTGCATCATATTCTGATTGCATGGCAGCCATCCAATTTTCTGAATTCTATGTTTCATCAAAAGACAGAGGCTCCTCAACATCATGTAAGCTAGACACAGCCAAAGCATAACAATCTAATGCATAAGATGCATGGCGAGAGCCTGAACGAGTACGACTAGACAAAGGTGCGTCCAATTTACTGTCACGCAAAGTGTGCACCGGCCATTTTGGCATACCTCTAGCCTGCTCATTTTCAGCCCTTTCCTCATCAAGTACATCATGTACATCTGCATCAGTAGTAGGCTGATCTAAAACATTTTCAGAAACCCCCATAGGCTGTACATTTGCCTATTGGAACTTACATTCGTATTTCCACTACTGAAAAGAGGCAACAAAGTGTCATAAATATCACGTGAGCTTACATTACTATCTCTAGTACATGACAGCAAGGGCTGAACAGAATCTTCCACAAACACTATATTTCGTGAAACCAGAATACGTTTTTTTTGCCGATGATACAACCTATAACCTTTGCTTTCAGCACTATAACCAACAAAAATACATTTGACAGCCTTATCATCCAATTTTCTGCGCTGCAGTTGTGGCACCAAAGCATATGCCAAACAACCGAAAACACGCATGTGCTCAATAGAAGGCTTTCTATCATGCCATGCTTCATATGGAGTAATAGACTGCAAAGATTTCGTAGGACACCTGTTAAGTATATAAGTGGCACACATGATGGCCTCAAGCCAAAAAGAATGCGGCAAAGCTTGACTTTTGACCATACATCGTGCCATTTCCGTCAGTGACCTGTTTTTCCTCTCAGCAACACCATTTTGCTGAGATGTGTAAGGCACTCTACATTGGTGTTTTATCCCACAACTAGCCAGAAATGCATTATATTCATGAGACATATACTCCCCCCCTCGATCGGAACAGAGGGTGCCCATAGTACATTTCGAGACATTTTCAGCCATAGCCAGAAATTGTTTGAAGCACATAAAAACTTCGGACTTCGCTTTAAGTGGAAATACCCATGCATGCCTGGAGTAGTCATCAATGAAAGTCATGAAGTATAGGTAATTGCCCAAGGACGGAGTTTGCATGGGCTCACAAAAATCACTATGCACAAGTTGCAACCTGCATGTGGCCCAAATTGAACCGTCCTTTGGAAATTTAGAATCCTCCATCTTACCCAAAATACAACCTTCACAAACATGTTTGAAGAGGTGGCAAAGAAGCAACCATATCAGATTTCTGCAAACGCAGCAAACTGGCAAAATTCAGATGACCAAAACGTGCATGTCAAAGTTTTGCATCTGAAATAGCCCTTGAATCTACAACATCATTTTGCAAAATTTTGTCCACACTTGTCATACAAAGTGAGCTTATACAGCCCACGGCACAAAAGGCCAGATGCAACAATTTCATCACCAAAACTGAGATCATGAACTGTACATCTGTCATCCACAAACTTGACTTAAAGTCCAAGTCTAGCAAGTGCGGATACAGATAAGAGATTCTTCTTGATTCCAGGTACATAAAGTGCATCAACAAGTGTGAAGGAACTGCCATTAGCAGCAGTGAGCACAATCTTTCCAACTCCCTGAACTAGATAAGAGGCGTTGTTGGCACAAGTGACTGAATTCCCATGAGGGATAGACTCGAGAGAGGTAAACAATTCATCATGTGAGGTAATGTGCTTTGTAGCACCACTGTCGAAATACTACACATGTGAATCTGCAGCAACTGACAAGCATGCATCATGGACAACAGGATTGTAAGTGCACTCTGCGCTAAAAGCCCATTCTGCATCAACATCAGCAACACAGTCTCCTTTCACTGAAGACTCAACAATGGCTGCATTTGTAGTGGAACCAGCATTAGCAGTGGAACCACCCTCTTTCTTCTTAGCCTCTTCGGCCTTCAACTTAGGACACGACTTGATCAAGTGATCATTGGCTTTACAATAATGGCAACGCATCTTCTTTTTGCCCTTATCACCAGAATTTCCAGACGAATTGCCGCCAGCAGAAGCATTAGGAACATAATTTTTGCCACTCGCAGCAAAACCATAAGAAGTGGCTGCATTGCTGTTACCACCCTTTCTTTGAGAAGCAATAAAAGCCTGCTCAACTGCACGCTGTCTAGTCCTGTTTTTTATGGAAAGTGACTCTTGCAACAGCAATGTGCATAATGCATCAAACTTGACAACTTCTAGATTTCCTTGGGTCATAAGTCTCTAAGTACTAGCAAAAGTCTGGTAAGAATCTTTTAAGGCCGCATCAAGAACAGTCTGCACAAGAGAACTGTCTGAAATAACTTCACCTCTGTAGAAATAAGTTGCTCATTGATATCCTTGACACTAGCAAGGAAAGTGTCCATATTATCTTCCTCATGCATAATCTTCGACTCCACCTCTTTACGCCGTAAAGCAATTTTAGCCTCATTGCGGCTTGCATAAAGACCTGCTAGAATATTGCAAGCCTGTTTTGTAGATTTTGCTGAACGGATGTGAGGAACAATGGTGCGCTTCATAGACAACGCAATCAATGCATGAGCTTGTGCATTCTTAACATCCCAATGAGCTTGTTCTGTCGTAGGCAAAACAACTCTAACAACTGCAATCCTTGCAGCAAGACCTGCAACATCCTCAACGTCGCCTACATCCTCAGAACCAGGACGTACATCAATGCCCTGCACAATGTTCCAGACACCCTTTGACACAAGAACATGTTGCATTATATAAGCCCACATAGGGTAGTTGTCCCCATCCAACCTATCCTCAGCAGGCAGCAAACATCTTGAACACATCTGTGTTGTTGTTGTCAGCCATGGTAAATGTTGCACCTGATGTGAAAACTACCCAAAAATAGGAGAAACGGAGCGGGAACAACCTGTGCTACATAGCAAAAATCATAGAAGACTATAAGGCACTTGTTATGCAGAAAACGGCAATGACAGAAATTCTGCACAAAATAACGAAATAGCCTGTGCAGTACTGCCTGTAGTGGAAACGGAGGAAAGTTAACCACCAAAAGCAAAGGCATGTTTTTAGCAAAGTGCACAAAAAGTTGGATCGATTCCTAGCCCAAAAACTAGTGCTAGTTTTTGGCTTGGGCATCACTCGCTTGCTGCACTTGCCTTTAAATTGTACGTTAGTGCTCAGTTTTCAATGTCGTCGGTTGCGTATACTATCGCAAGGCTATACATGTTTATTATACGAAGTGGTGCAAGCTCTTAATCACCATCTCCATAAGATCTTCTCTATCGTATACAAGAAGAAGAAGAAGAAGAAGGATATTCTCTCTCTACTTGCTTACTATCTCCTCTCTCGTTTCACGGTGTGTGTACGCGCTCTCCGAAAGCTCTTGTGGAGGATACATCTACATAGCTCTCATCACTGCTCTCTTGCAGCAAATCAAGAAGCATTTTGATAGCCCCTAATCAATTCTAAAGCACGATGAGAAGCTCTAAACTCCATAGCCATCATCATCTCTCTCTATCTGTCGTTTTTCAAAGTAGTCATCCTCTCGGTGATGTTTTTTCGTATACGAGTGCATGTATGGATTAATGGAGTAGGTAAGAAGTTGCCCCATGATTATTTCAAAAATTTTAACACGTTGATTTATGCACATGATGCGTTTATGATCACGTGCGTACATAAAAAGCGCTTTTCATTCACGTCATAGAAGCGGTAGGAACACTGTTTTGGTCATAACTCACAAACCCTTATGAATCAGTCTGAACCCTTTATACGAGAGATAAAACACATCATTTAGAACATGCCATCCTCTGCCTAATTTCCTACCAATTTTAATTTCCCTCAACTTGTTGCTTGTGTGCATCCACTAGCGCACTCGTCAAGAACACACACTACCTAAGTCACGACATTTTCAAAACTCATTGAATGGATTAGTAAGGTCTAGTGGGATAGCTTCCTAGTTGAAGAACCTCTTGTTCTTCTTCTTCTTCTTCTTCTTCTTCTTCTTCTTCTTCTTCTCTCTCTCTCTCTCTCTCTCTCTCTCTCTCTCTCTCTCTCACACACACACACACACACACACACACACACACAAAGCTCCACTTTTGAATAGGTGCAAATATTTTCTAGAGAGATCTCATATTTGACTTTTGAATATAAGCTACAAAGATCCACTTTTGAATAGGTGCAAGATTTGCCGGGGAGAGAGAGAGAGAGAGAGAGAGAGAGAGAGAGAGAAAATTTTTCATTGGACATCATACCTATGGCCTGAACTTCTCATTTCCACCTATTACGTAGCACTCAGCTACCCTATACCATCCAGTTGCTTGCTGCGTAGAGCTCCCCGCCCATTGGACCAACATCTACTTGTATGGCATGTTTTACGTAGGGCTTCTACAACTTGATCTTTGTCGGTGATATCTAAATCATGCATATACAAATCTGTTGCCCCACCTTTTCTAACACCCATGTCTTTGCTTTTGTCTTACTCCCATGGGATCTATCCACTTGCCACTACCTGATCATTGCCCAAGCTTGAGCTGGTGGGCAGAGTGTTAGTTATGTTCGGCCTTAGTTTGGCCTAGTGGGCGATCATCTGAGAGAGAACCTCACCCCATTACTTGCATTGCACAGCGTACCCTAGGGCACCACTGGGGGGGGAGGGGGGGGGGGGGGGGAGAGAGAGAGAGAGAGAGAGAGAGAGAGAGAGAGAGAGAGAGAGAGAGAGAGAGAGAGAGAGAGAAAGAGAGCAAAAGACCTCTGCCCATTTCCTTGCCACAGGCGATTGTCGAGCTTCCTTCATTGAGCTCACAGGAAGCGTTCGCCGTTAAGCCACTACGCCAAATAGGCTTGGATGCCTTCCATGCGAGGCTTTCACATTATAAAATGATTCACTACTCTCCCTCGCCTGCATGTCTATTGCCTCGCTCTGATCTTGCATATCTTTTCCGTCTCTTACTTAGAACTGAACCCGACTTGGCTATCATCGTTTAGCTCATCACCATCCTTGTATACAATAAATCCCAAATATTCCACCTTGTCAGTGAAGAAGGTGCACTTGCTATGTTTTGCATCAAGTTGATTTTGATTGAGAACTTCAAGTACTCACCACACATGTTGGTCATGTTCTTCTCTATTTATTGAGTAAACCAGAGTATCATGAAAGAAGCCAAGAACAAAATCATCAAGATTCTCTCAAAATACGTCGGTCATGAGACAATTAAAAATTGCAAGAGCATTAGTAAGTCCAAAATGCATAATGTCCAAAACGAGTATTAAATCTTGTCTTTGGTATGTCCTCCTCCTTGATTCGGATCTGGTAATACCCTGACTTAAGATCAATCTTTGTGAAGATAGAAGATCCATGTAATCGGTCAAGCAGTTCATCAATCCTTGGTATTGCATACTTATTCTTGATTGTTACCTGGTTCAATCCACGATAATCAATACAAAGATGTAGAGTACCATTCTTCTTCCTATTAAAGAGAACATGAGTACGTCATGGAGAAACACTGGGTCGAATAAAGCCTTGTTCAAGGAGTTGAGTTAATTGCTCCTTGAGTTATGGAGATTCAGGTATTGACATTTTGTAGGGTCTACGAGCAACTGGTTGAGGTCCTGGAGTAAGCTCTATTGCATGATCAACATCACGCTTAAATGGTAGCTGCGAAAGTTCTTCAAAAAATACATCATCAAATTTTGTTATCCATTCGGGTTCAGGTGAATCTATCTTCTTCTCCTTAGGGTTAATTTTTATTGTGTAAATCCTCTCATTCTTCCTATGACTCTTCATAAGTTTGGTCAAGTTTACTAGTCTAAGCTTAGGCTTCCCTCGCTTTCTAGTAACTGTAACTCTAGAGTTTTGGTCATTTTTGAAAGTCAACAAAGCGTCTTTACAATGTATGTGAGCATCATTGGCTTTAAGCCAATCCATTCCTAGAATTCCATCGTAAATTCCTATGGGTAAGACTCTGAAGTTTGAAGAAGTATTTAGACCATCCAGAACATAATTCAAGTTACCCACTGAAGTAGAAGATCTTACCCTCCTACCAGTAGCTAAGTCTAATGTAAGGTCTGTATCAGGGTGTTCAGGCAAAATGAGGTTTCTGATGCACTTAGGAGATATGAAAGAATGTGTACTCCCTGAATCAATCAATAAGGTAAAATGGTTACCTTGATACTCCACTGGCGTTTGAATTATTGAAAATTGTTCATTCACTCCCTGATGTTCAATTGCAGCATAAACATGCGCGTTTGCGTGATCTCCTTCACCTCTAGCCCCTTGAGTTCTGTTAACTTGAGGTCTTCCTTGAGGTCTTTGATTTCCTCCTCCTCCTCCTGGTGGAAGAAGCTGACAATTAACATTCCCGTTGTTATTGTTGATAGGTGGTCCATTTTGAATAAAAGATGGATTGCCTGGTCTGAAATTCCCTTGGTTTTGAGGTTGTCTCTAGTTTTGGTTTAATTTTTGCTAATTGAAGCTCCTCTGAATTGTCGATGATATGGATCTAAAGTTTTCTAAATTTCGATTCAGGTTGAAGTTTCTATGTTCATAATTATCCATCAATCTTGTGAAGCTTAAATTATTAAATGGACAATCCTCGGATTGATGACTAGGGTCAAGACAAGTGTAGCACAAATGATCTTGTCTATATTTCATTAATAAGCTCTTCCTTCTTTGTTGTGGATTCCCATATCTTTGTTCCTCCTCGAGACGAGGTCTTTTGATTTCACGAACATGAATAGGTTCTGGTTTCCTCTTTTCAGTAGTAGATAATTCTATTTCAATGGGTTTGCTTGCATCAAGGACATCTGCAAAATTGGTAAGACGAAGACTCTGGAGTCTCCTCTTCATAGGATTATGTAACCGTGACACGAATCAAGCTACCTTAACCTCTTGAGTCATCCCTGTTGGAGCATACTTGACAAAGGGTTAAGAAATATTGATAGTATGATACCAGATCTATGGTTTCTTGAGTATAGTCAAGAAACTCATTCATACGGTTTGAATGATAGACCTTGTTTTGATAGATCTTCTTAAGCTGGGTTTTAAGGTAATCTCAAGTTGCAACATTATGATCAACAATGTTTTCTGTGCAATGGTCTCTCCGCCAACGCTTAGCTGTTTTCTCTAGTTTGAAGTACTTTACCCACATCTTTGCCTTCCCCACTAAAATTCCCAGGTTGAGACTTTTGAAGCATAGCATCAATGTCTCTATCGATGATGGTATGTTGAGAAACAATAGGCACATTTGTGTTAGTAGCAGTTACATTTCCTCTAGGAGGCATGGTGACTTACTACACCTTATCAACCAAGGTCACACTTAGTAAAATATTCTATTTTGTCCAAAGTCCTGAAGTCAAATAGAATAGATATTAAAATATAAGATGAGAAGAAAATAGGAGAAAAAATAATGAATAAATTAATCCAATTTCTATAGCACAAAACTTTGCGTTTTTGAAAATTCTATAAATGTCTCGAAAGCTTCTAATAAATCCTAATGGCTATGATATAATGCCATTGTGACATCCGTCCACCAATGGAGTATAGTTGTTCCATTCCTTGAGTATATCTAATGGTTGACTCCAATAATCCTTTACGATCTTTGGCTAGAACATTTCTTCGTTGGCATGTGAGTCATACCATTCCTGAGTAAGAGATTTGTTGGTTATAGGTACTCCCATTTTGGTATGGATAATCGCCTTTCTGTACCCAAAGTAGTCATCAAAGAAATTAGATTCTTTTGGAAACACATTCGGTGTGTCCTATCCCACTGAGCTATGAATGTTTGCACAATTTGCAAGGCACTAAGGCCTATTATAGGCATTGTATAAAAATTTTACATTGTGAGGATTGTAGATCAGTGACTTCCCAAATAAGTCAAAGAATAACTTCCAAGGTACTGGACTATATGAATGTCGATCATTGGTTTCGCACTACCGTCTCCACACATTAAATATAACAATGTCAAAGCATCCCGTAACCATTACTAAAGGAAGTATATTTTTGGCCAGCTAGGTTTCCTTTGTTGGTCTTAGGGTAGGTTCATAAGAATTTATGTACAATATTTGATTATTAGTGACTACAATCTCCATTCCCAACTTAGATTGTATCCATTTAATACTCCCAATAGGCGAGGATTTATGCTGAGGTGGTCTAAACTCGGGGTTCCCTACAGCATAATGATACCAAGCTCTGAAGGTATTTGGTACTATGAAATCCATAGACATCAAGCTTTTCTTCTCTTCCCCATTATGCGTGGTAGTGACAAGTCTTTGTACTTCCACTCCAATTTGGAAATGCTCCTCCACCAGAAGGTGAGAGAGTATATCCGTCCATATCCCTCGAGGAAAGATGTCAATCATCTACACACACACCCCATCACTCAAGTTAGTCGGAATGATAAAGCCAAGATTCAAATTCAATTATTATATCTTCAAAACAATATGTAATATCAAAATCAATTTTTTATAACCGCAGAAGACCAAAAAGATACATAGTGTTTTTATGGAGATACATAAATACGAAAGGGTCCATGAACCAATTCTTGGTTCCTACAACTGAGGTTCTACCCCTATATTTGTGCACATTTCGGGCGTCGAAGTCTAGCACTCCAACTTGTGCACTAAAAATCGCGTCTTTCTTTTCGTACCATTCTTCCCCCCTATGATACATTCTTAGGTGATAATCCAGTAAAGCAGTTTACATGAGCATGTTGTTCGTTTACATCATTTTTGTAGAAGTATCTACTCAAGTTTATTGCTATTGGTTGCGCTCGAGCAAAATCACCAATGCACCTTAGTTTCTCGTAGTCATCAAAGGTAATGGTAACATTGTGAGGGTTGTATTTGAAGATAGGTCCATAGACTCTATTGAACCAATTTTGAGGTACATAATAGAATTCATTGCCACCATTTGACTTCTTCCACACTTTTTTTATGACCTTCTCACAAAAACCATATCTTTGGTTTAACATAAGGACCTTCTTACTAAGTATGAGTTCACGACTCGGTATGTCCAAAAGAGAGCATGAGTTAAGGTAAAGAACAGATCCTTGCACTTTAACATCACCTTCTTGGATATTTTTCTTCACCCAAAGCTGTGGGTTGGTCATAAACCTATCACGCACTTGTGTTTGATGTTCAGGCTGAGCTTCAACATATAACTCCCATGCTATGTAAGTGTTGGTTACAAGGTAATCTCTAGTCCCCTTTGAAACTCGAACCACTTCAATTCCCCAATGGAGACTGAATCCAACCGCATAATTGAAAAAGACTGTTTGCATAAAGTTATTCGGGAGTTCATCTAAACAATTAAGAAGATCCATCTGGAACAAGACAATGAGGGAGAGAAAACATAGTACACATGTGAACGAAAACTGAGTCTACGCTTCTTTTATTCATCAAAATTTGATCTTTATGGTTTCATTTCAATGTTATGGGTGTCTTGGAGCTAATTCTCTAAATATTCTTTTAACTCTCATAACAGGGTATTCTCTTAGAGCTCCCACTTAACATTTGGGAATGCATCACCAAGTAGTCGAAAATGTCTTCTAGGCCTAGCCATATTCTGAGTTGAAGTAGTTTGAGGTTGGCAAACCAATCTCTTGGACTATGTGTGAGGTCCCCACCCCGTCGTCTCAAACGATGGATCTAATGGTAAACCTAATGGCCACTAGATGTATAGAGAAATCAAACAAAGTGGTTTATGCTTCATCTAGCGGACGATCTCGCATCACAAAGTGAGTCGAGTTCACGCCTACTAGCATCGAAATCTAGTTCCACCCCGCAGGGGAAGTGTGATTAACTTATCTAGCTATCCTGACCCACCTTCCAAGAGGAGAGAAGTCTCGAAATCCTTTTTCCCCATGTTTCGGAGGCACGTACACTTGAGGCTTCGCCGCTCTTGGGGAAATGAGTAATACTAGCGTCGATTTATAACACTATGGGGACAGAGAGTTCTCGACCAATCAACACCACCCTTCTCATAGGCATTGGCAACCCGAGCCAAGTCCCCCACTTTCCACCCCATACTCACACTTCCTTTGTTACCGAATTACTACCACACATGGTTGTTCAACACATAACTTCATTGATTAAGTTCCGATTCACAAGCTCCTTAATACAGCCGTTCAACCAGTATTGCAAAGCGGCACGAAGACAGTAACTCTAGTAAAATTTTTACTCAAAACTTATTCATTAAAATCCCAATGTTCTTGAGGTACAACATCCCCTCTCCAGCGAGAGTTTACTCCTTCCGTTGTTGCCTAGCTGCCCATACAACTAGGTATGTCCACCGCATAGAACGCACTACATGGACATTCCCACCGTATAGAACGCAAGTCGTGGGTATCGACCGCAAAGAACGCAAGTCGTGGATAGAGGCCCTAAGCTAGTAACTCTAGCTACTACGAAATCATCGCGAGCCACTCCTTGTGATCAGTAGGGGGATCGGGACTAGTTTCAACATTGGAAATAGAAATGAACAGGCCGAACTAAATTCTCCCTAGGAGGCATTATTTTCTATCTCAAACATTATATTCAACAACCATTCTTTCCTACTTAGAATTTAATATACATTTCAATTCAAATGCCGAGGTTTCCGTTGGACTTCTCCAACATGTTTAGGGATATGTTCTTTCTTAAATTATCGTATACAATGTTAAATTAAACAAACTTGAATTAGAATGTGACCTACCTCCATAATTTCCTCGTCATTGCGCCGTGAGTTGGCCAATACTTGGTCGACCATGGGAGCTTTCCCTTTTCCATTCGTGTTGCTTGTCCCCACCTCTTGGTCGTGGGAACCACCAAAATGAGTTCTCTTTACCGGGGCCATTTTATACTCACTACTTAATTGAAAACTTGGAAAAAGAGAGATAACATTCGAGAGTAACATACAACCATGATGATGGATTAGTTCCAATAAGAAAATCCCCTTGTACGAGAGGTTAGACTTACTCAAGACATAGAGAATCCCGATAGCACCATACTTGTTCTATGGGAATAGGCCCTAAGGTTAATTACTTGGCCTAGATAATTATGAAATTCAGATTTTTTCTTAATCAATTCTACTAGAGATGAAATAGGCGTTCTTAATCACTTCTTAATGCAAGTAGAGAATTGCAGACTGTATGCATAGATGAGACGATTTTTCCCTTCCTAATGATTAATGATGGATTAATTTCCCCTAATTAAATCCTAATCCATGAGCAATTGATTCTAATTTAACTATTTACACATTATGGAGTAATAGAATGCAATGGACCATTCCCACCTCAAAGCTGACTTGATTTTTAATCACAACGGTGACTAGTGGATGATTCCTTAAACATGCATTTAACTATCATTAAGAGTGACTAATTGCTTGCATGATTACTAATTAGATTAAGATTTATGCAATAGATCATGGATACGGAGAATTAGACAGTATCGCATGAGTATTTTCACTATGATTATGCATACTAGATGCGGAATTAAGAGGATATTAGAGAGAGAATTACAACAAGCATGAATTAAATCTTAAATTACCGAGGTTACGGCTGAATTCCTCTCAAAATTCTGATGCAAGGGCCTCCTTGAGACGAGAAATGGGCAGCACCTTCCTTCCTAGCTCCTCTTCCAAAGACTATGTCCGCCGGTAGCACCTCCTCAAGGTGTGTGTGTGTGTGTGTGTGTGTGTGTGTGTGTGTGTGTGTGTGTGTGAGCACACTATTATATAGGCTCTCCCAAGCTGAAATTTGAACCAGCCTGCTAAATACATATGAGAGAGTATTCACCTCATGCAAGGCAACTTAGTTGCATGCTACCAAATGTCCAGTTTTCTTGGTTTAGCTCACATGGTCTCTCTCTCTCTCTCTCTCTCTCTCTCTCTCTCTCTCTCTCTCTCTCTCTTGCATGGGAATAGACCACAAGCCCCTCTTGTGTGTGAGGGCTCACCCTTGCTGCCAGATTGGGCTCCCAACGCCCAGGGGTCGGTTCCCGCACAGCCTCGAGCCCCAGTGCCTCCCCGCACAGCCTGAGGAAATTTTGACTTTAGGCTAAAACGTGCGATAGGAATTGGAATTTAATGTTGTAAATTGCTATACTAAGCTCTAACTAAGGTGTACCTATCTGAGTACCTACCATATTTAGCAGCCCTCGGTGGCCGGAAATAAAATAGTAAGTTTTTCCATTATATTTATTCCATGGTACAATGGTGCTCTTTTTTGGTCGGGGTCAGAGATCTTACAACCTCCCTAACGTGAAAAATTTGAGATGCCCTCATCTCAAGAATTTATTAGGATAATCCTTTATGAGCGTTGGTTCGTCCTCCCAAGTAGCTTCTTCTTCAGGATAATCTTTCCACTTCACAAGGTGCTCGATAATTGTCCTGTTTCGTAGCTTTCTTTCTCTTGATTCAAGGACGTAATCAGGTTGAAGTTCGAGAACTCCTTGTACTGACATAACTATCTAATATGAGTACAAGAGTTGATCGGGGTTAGGAATGTAGGGTTTGAGTAGGCTGACGTGAAATACATCGTGAACCTTTAGGTTTGCGGGTACCTAAAGCTTGTAGGCCTGGTCACTCACAACCTTAGTGATTTCGAAGGGTCCACAATATCTTGGGCTTAGTTTCTTGTACCTTCCTAATGATAAGTTGCTTTTCTTCGGTCGAACTCGTAGAAAAACTTTTTCTTCTTCCTTGAAGGTCCATTCTGATCGATTCTTATCTGCGTAATGCTTTTGTCTATCCTGAGTGGCTTGGATATCTTGGCGAATGGCTTTAGTATGAGCTTCCATGTCTTCTAGCATCTTCTTAGAGGCTTCTACCCTGATGGTTGGGTCTGAAAAGTTAAGCGGTGCTAAACAATCTTGTCCATAAAGAGCTTTGAAGGGTGACATTCCAATGCTTCTGCGTTCAGAAGAATTGTAAGCATATTCTACCAAAGGAAGATATTGTAACCACTTCTTTGGCTCTTGCGAACAATAGGCCCTGAGAATGTCCTCAATAACTTGATTTACTCTGTGACTAGCTGAAACTTGCGTCCGAGAAGATAATGTCTCCACAACTTCAGCGCATGTATAACCGCTAAAAGTTCCAAATCATGAGTAGGATAATTCTTCTCATGATCCCTCAGCTTTCATAAAGTATATGCCACCGGTCTTCCTTCTTGAGTAAGAACTCCGCCTAAAGCAAATTTTCTAGCATCGGTCGCTACTTCAAATTCCTTACTGAAATCTGGAAGCTTTAAGATAGGAGCTAAGACCAAGAATTCTTTTAGCTTAGAAAAACTAGACTCGTGCTCGGTCTTCCATTCGATCCTCATTCCTTTCTTCAGGAGTTCCATCAAAGGTGCAGCAATATGTGCATAGTCCTTGACAAAAATCCTGTACCATCCCGTTATCCCAAGAAATCCTCATACTTCACTGACTGTGGATGGTTGAGGCCAATGAACGATATCCTTGACTTTATCTGGGTCCACTAAAATCCCTTCGGCCGATATGATAAATCCAAGATAACTGACCTTTGGTGAGTAGAAGGTACACTTGCTCGCTTTAGGGTAAAGTTGGTGTTCTCGAAGAAGATTAAGTACTTTGCGAACATGTTCTTCATGATCTGCCTCGTTCTTAGAATAGACCAGAATGTCATCAAAGAAAACCAAGACAAAATCGTCCAGATAAGGTCTGAAAATATCCTACATAAGTCGATTGAAGATTGCAAGATCATTTGTTAGACCAAAGAACATTTATGTGAATCCGTAGTGTCCATACCTAGTGTTGAAAGCTGTCTTTGGAATATCTGATTCCTTGATCCTGATTTGGTAATATTCTGACCTTAGATTAATCTTTGTAAACATTTTGGTACCATGGAGTCTATCCAAGAGTTCGTCAATCCTTGGAATTGGATACTGGTTTTTGACAGTTACCTGGTTCAGTCCACGGTAATCTATGCATAGCCTTAAGGTCCCATCTTTCTTGTTCTGAAAAAGAACTGGTGCGCCCCAAGGAGAAGTACTGGGCCGAATGAATCCTTGTTCAATGAGTTGCCTAAGTTGTTCCTTGAGTTCTATGGCCTCTGGAAGTGACATTTTATAAGGTCACTTTGAGATAGGTTCACATCCAGGGATAGTCTCAATCTCATGATCTACCTCTCTATGTGGTGGAAGATTTGTAAGGTCTTCAGGGAATACATCATCATACTCCCTCAACCAGTTTGGTCGAAGATTGGTGTCTGATTGGTCCACCTTGTTGAGCTTTACCACATAAATTTGTTGCCCCTTTCTCAGTCCCTTCAAAAGTCTGCTGGCCTTAACTAAAGTAGCCGTAGGTCTCCCATTTTTCCCCTGAGTTAAGACTTCATTACCCAAGTTATCTGTAAAGGTAAAGTTCCCTTGTGCACAATGGATGTGGGCCTGATTTTGCTTTAGCCATTCCATCCCTAGTATCCCATCAAAGAATCCTAAAGGTAGGGTTCAAAATTGGGCAGAGGTTGGGTATCCCCCTAGATCAAAGTCGATTATACCTGCAGAGTGTTGAGATACTACTTCCTTGCCGTTTCCTAACTCTACAACTAGTTTGCTTGCTGGATACTTATCTAGCTTTAGCTTCCTCATGCATCTGGGTGAAAGAAATGAAAGAGTGCTACCACAATCTATAAGGAAGTTAAATTGTTCACCTCTGAGAGATCCTGGCATATGAAAGACTGCGTATTGCTCGCAACCATTGGGGTTGTCAATTGCAGCATGCAAGGTTTCTCTCTCCTCTGCTTCATCTCCCACAGTTGGTTGTACCACTGCGGCGTTCACTCTGGCGGTAGCTCCACGCCCTCGCCCTCTGTTTACCCTTCCACGTCCTCCTCTTCCATTAGGTTGGCCACACCCATAGACATTCAAGGGTATGGCATTGGCGTTGGTTGCATGAGTCTTCTTGGGGCACTTGGATCTGTAATGCCCAAACTCGCCGCATTCGTAGCATCGAACATTTGGGAACTCCATAGTTGTGGTGGTAGCCACAATAGGGCGCTGGTCATATGCTTGGTTGGCTGGTCTGTTATTCCAAACATTTGTCCTTGCTATTTTTGCCAAATGATTCCTCCTATTCTGATTGACCTTCTAAATTTCCATAGCTAAGGGTTTAGCTCTTAGCAAGGCATCTTAAAGAGTTGTTGGCCTGAGAGATTCTAGCCGATTGTTCAAGGGGTCAATGAGCCCTTGGTAGAACCGTGCTACTTGCTGATCCAGGCTCATTCTAGGAGCATACCTTTGAAGAGTAAGAAACTTTGAGTACTACTCCTCGACTGAAGAAGTCGATTGACGAAGGGAAAAGAACTCCTTCATCTTCAAGGTTTTATAAGTGGGTGGTAAGTAACGTCCCATCACTGCAGCCTTGATGTCTTCCCACGATTGGGGAGATCCCTTGATGTTCAGATCTCTGCAATGTTGTTACCACCAAATCTTGGCATCGCCAGAGAGGTGGAACATTGCGAGCATGGTCTGGTTCTCGGGTTGAGTCCCTGCAGCCTCGAAATAGTCATCCATCGCTTCCATCCATACTTCCGCATCTCTCTCCACATTTGTCCCCTCGCCCTTAAAGAGTGGAGGTTGGGCTTGCTTAAGAAGGAGCTTCTTTTCCTGCGCCGTTGAGTAGAGAGCAGCAGGCAGTGACTACATGGGTTACACGAGATTCTTGATACGATTACTTGGATTTCAAATAGACACGAGACTTAAATAAAATTCAAGATCCCATTTGATCAAGAGACAGAGACTCAGAGACAAAAACGCATTATTGATGAAGATTTATTACAATCGAAACCCTTCAAGGTTTAGGGTAACTCATAATCAATTTATTACATGGATTTTGGAATGCTTATAAGATGCGCCTAGCAGGTTACATTGTCAGGTTCACATGATACTCTACTTCATTCGTGAAGTAGTTCCTATACTCATCTTTGAGTGGATAGTAAACTATGGTGTCGAGTTGGGATAATTCTTTTGGTACTCCAAAAGTTCTAACTCTGTTTGTTTGGATTACATTAGCAACCTTCTCAAAAAGACACTCGTTGAGGGTTCGATTGGTTCTGTCAGAGACAGTCATGTCTGTACGTGCAGGCAGCAAGTAGAATATCTGCACCACCCTCAATTCTTCTCCCCAACGTATTTCTTCAAATCTGCAGCCAGGCATCCTAGGTTCCGAGCGTTGATGTAGTAAACCCCTCCTTCATGTGTCCAATCAAGCCCCCATCCTTTATCGATGCGAGTGGAGTGCGGTGTATGAACCTTCAGCAGCATCTCCATGACATCTCGCCTGAATTGGTAAACTGGGGATCATCGAGCTTGTTTGTAAATAAGCTCAAACACTTGGAACTCCCGATATTCTAGCACGGGGTCTTCTTGCAACACCAATGCAAGGAATTCGGATCCCCATCAGTTCCTTTTAAATATTAAAACAATACGACTTTATTTCCCAGTCTAACCTAAACTTGGCTCTAATACCAGGTGTGAGGTCCCCACCCCGTCGTCTCAAACAACGGATCTGATGGTAACCCTGGTGGCCACTAGATCTACAGCGGAAGCAAACAAAGTGGTTTATGGTTCATCTAGCGGACGATCTCTCATCACAAAGTGAGTCGAGTTCGAGCCTACTAGCATCGAGATCTAGTTCCACCCTGCAGGGGAAGCGTGATTAACTTATCTAGCAATCCTAAGACCCACCTTCCAAGAGGAGAGAAGTCTTGAGTGCCTTTTTTCCCATGTTTCAGAGGCACGTACACTTTAGGCTTCGCCGCTCTTGGGGCAATGAGTAATACTAGAGTCGATTTATAACACTATGGGGACGGAGAGTTCCAGACCAATCGGGACCACCCTTCTCATAGGCATTGGCAACCCGAGCCAAGCCCCCACTTTCCACCTCATACTCACAATTCATTTGTTACCTAGTTACTACCACACATGGTTGTTCAACATATAAGTTCATTGATTAAGTTCCGGTTCACAAGTTCCTTAATATAGCCCTTCAACCAGTATTGCAAAGCCTCACCAAGACGGTAACTCTAGTAAAAATTTTACTCAAAACTTATTCATTAAAATCCCAATGTTCTGGAGGTACAACATCTCCCCTCCAGCAAGAGTTTACTCCTCCCATTGTCGCCTCGCTGCCCATACAACTAGGTATGTCCACTGCATAGAACGCACGACATGGACATTCCCACCGCATAGAACGCAAGTCGTAGGTATCCACCACAACGAGCGCAAGTGGTGGATAAAGGCCCTAAGCTAGTAACTCTAGCTACTGCGAAATCATCGCGAGCCTCCCTTGTGATCAGTAGGGGGATCAGGACTAGTTTCAACATTGGAAATAGAAATGAACAGGCCGAGCTAAATTTTCCCTAGCAGGCATTCTTTCCTATCTCAAACAGTATATCCAACAACCATTTTTTCCTACTTAGAATTTAATATACATTTCAATTCAAATGCCAAGGTTTCCGTTGGACTTCTCCAATATGTTTAGGGATATGTTCTTTCCTAAGTTATCGTATGCAATGTTAAATTAAACAAACTTGAATTAGAATGTGAGCTACCTCCACAATTTCCTCGTCATTGCTCCGTGAGTTGGCCAATACTTGGTCGACCGTGGGAGCTTTCCCTTTCCCATTTGTGTTGCTTGGCCCTAGCTCGCGGTCGTGGGAACCACCAAAATGATTTCTCTTTACCGGGGCCATTTTATACTCACTACTTAATTGAAAACTTGAAAGAGAGGTAACATTCGAGAGTAACATACAACCATGATGATGGATTAGTTCCAATAAGCAAATCCCCTTGTAGGATAGCACCATAATTGTTCTATGGGAATAGGCCCTAAGGTTACTTACTTGGCCTATATAATTATGAAATTCAGATTTTTACTTAATCGGTTCTACTAGAGATGAAATAGATGTGCTTAATCACTTCTTAATGCAAGTATAGAATTGAATATTTACTGTATGCATAGATGAGAGGATTTCTCCCTTCCTAATGACTAATGATGGATTAATTTCCCCTAATTAAATCCTAATCCATGAGAAATTGATTCTAATTTAACTATTTACACATTATGGAGTAATAGAATGCAATGGACCATTCCCACCTCAAAGCTGACTTGATTTTTAATCACAACGGTGACCAGTGGATGATTCCTTAAACATGCATTAAACTATGATTAAGAGTGACTAATTGCTTTGATGATTACTAATTAGATTAAGATTTATGCAATAGATCATGGATACGGAGAATTAGACAGTATCTAATGAGTATTTTGACTATGATTATGCATATTAGATGCGGAATTAAGAGGATATTAGAGAGGAAATGACAACAAGCATGAATTAAATCAAAAATTACTGAGGTTACGGCTGAATTCCTCTCGAAATTCTGATGCAAGGGCCTCCTTGAGACGAGAAACGGGCAGCACCTTCCTTCCTAGCTCCTCTTCCAAAGACTATGTCCGCCAGTAGAACCTCCTCAAGGTGTGTGTGTGTGTGTGTGTGTGTGTGTGTGTGTGTGTGTGTGTGTGTGTGTGTGTGTGTGTGTGTGTGTGTGTGTGTGTCTGTACTTAGTGTGTGTGTGAGCATACATGTGTGTGTGTGTGTGTGTGTGTGTGTGAGCAGACTCTTATATAGGCTCTCCCAATATGAACTTTGAACCAGGCTGCTAAATACATCTGAGAGAGTACTCATCTCATGCAAGGCAACTTAGTTGCATGCTACCAAGTGTCGAGTTTGCTTCGTTTAACTCAGATGCTCTCTCTCTCTCTCTCTCTCTCTCTCTCTCTCTCTCTCTCTCTCTCTCTCTCTCTCTCTCTCTCTCTCTCTCTTGCATGGGAATAGCCACGAGCCTCTCTTGTGTATGAGGGCGTCCCCTTGCTGCCAGATTGGGCTCCCAGTGCCCAGGGGTCGGTTCCGGCACATCCTCGAGCCCCGATGCCTCCCTGCACAGCCTTAGGAAATTTTGACTTTAGGCTAAAACGGGCGATACGAATTGGAATTTACTGTCGTAAATTGCTATACTAAGCTCCAACTAAGGTACACCTATCCGAGTACCTACCATATTTAGTAGCCCCCGGCGTCCGGAAATGCATTTTTTTCAAATTCAGGGTACGGGTGCAGTTTGTCGAGACGGTGAAATCTAGACGGGTCGGGTGACCAAAAACTTACTATTTTTGAAAATTTTCCACAAAAATTATTTTAATTCACTTTTGGAAGCTTTATAACATTCTAAACATCATGGCAACAACAAAATTTGGAATACTGCTAAAAATAGTAACTTTTTTCATTATGTTTATTCCAAGGTACAATGGTGCTCTTTTTTGGTCGGGGTCAGAGATCTTACACTATGGTCAATGTAGATGAAGAATTGATGGAAGGGTCCTTGGTGTCGGTTAAGGTAACCACAGTCAACACTCTTCCAACAAGTTGTGCTTCCTGGCATGCCAAAGACTTTGGTTCCGATTTCTAAGTAAAAGAGTTCTCGTTCATCCCTAGACAACCGTGTCGCCATATTGTTGAACACTATGGCCAAAACCTCATTCCCTTGACTAAAGCATTCAAACATCACTCTGGGAGCCATTTGTTACTACAAAAACAAACATTCAAAGATATTACAACAATGTTGTTTGTACACTTCAACTATAACTCAAACCAAACACTTCCACTCAAGAAGACAAGTCAAACAAGGACCACAAACCAATGTCACTTATAGATGCATCATGAATACAATATCTTTTCTCAAACAGCATGCATGAATGCGTCCATGATGCATAACTAACCCAACTAGTATCAGGATTTAGAATATCCCCATAAACTTAAGCATTGGCTCTAATATCAGGTGAGAGATACCCCTCCCCGAGGGTCTGTGCACAATATACGATTTACACTTTTATAAAATTTTCAATATACATCAGATTTGCGGAAGCATTTTCATAGGGGAGGAGTTTTCAGCACCCAACCAAGCATGGAGTTTAGGCCATGAGTCGGATTGCATCTAGAGGTACCTAGCGCCTAGTGATACCCCTGAATGGGTGTTATGAATGAAAGCGTACTCAAGAAAAATATAACATTGTGGAGGGTGAATATATGTGTACACCACATTGAGAGAGAGAGAGAGTATAGTGGAGGGTGAAATAAAGTGCACAAAGACATGAGAAGATGACAACAGAGAATCTTTAAATTCCCATTTAAATGGAACAGGCAACCATGGAATAATTCAATGACAAAATCTGGGTATACCATAACATTAAAAAGTTATATGACAAAACAACTAGCAGAGCACCGGACCCTGTGTAGGGATCGATCGGTCCACCCATCCACTTCCGCTCTACTACGGACAGAGAGAATTTCACTTTGTCGGGAGCGAGCCAGAACACCTCCAACTAACCTGAGCCAGACATAGACTGAGACCGCCTCGCCTCCCTCCTCCATGAACCCGAGCTCTGAAAGGATCCCAAGTACCAACAGGTGGTAGGGTATCAACACCAACCATACTAGTCTAAGTGCCACACCTCTTCGATGTCTAGTACCAAGTGTTTAGGCAAAGCCAAGACAAAATCCTCGACGTGTTAGCTATGTAGGTCATTCAACCCCCGACGCACTAACGTAGATGAATCTAACAAAAAGAAGAAGACCTAGGCAACAAATCCCCAGGGGATTTGTTGAATATTGCCTCTTCCATTTAAATGGCAATTCCGATCCAACAAATCCCCAGGTCAATGACCCTTTAGTTTAAGTCTAAGAGATGTAGGTGATACTAGTCTTGTAGAGATGCTTCCATGCGAAACATAACACATGAGTCCAATCACAATAGCACTTTTCAGATGCACAAAAAATCTTTCCCAAGCAATTAGACTGTACAAGGTCTCTACCCTTACACATCTGCCATAAACCATCCAAATCACTTCATGATCCAATTCCAAAACCTTAAACCATTATCCAATCACATCACACGAGCGAGCACTCCACCCAACTTGGGTGAGGCACGACCAATCTTGCATAACCACTTTAGAATATAACATGGCTACAAAAATTTTGGCAACATTTCGGTAGCATAACCAAATCCAGAAAAAAACCATGAGCTACACTGGCTTACACCATAGAATATCAACTATAATTCATAAGGGAATCTTAGCCCTTGACCATGAATTATAATCACGCTACACCAACTCCCATACTTGGAGTTTAATACATCCTCTGAAATCAATCGGAGTCTACACACATGTGACCCTTAAGATGTGATTGTTTCATGCATAAAAAGAGTCCAACTAGAACTAATCATGATATAACAATCCAATTTTGATCACATCCAATCATGCAAAGTGACGCATCACATCTGCACTTCACCTCCCTAGCACATAGAGCTAGTTTAAGATGGAAAGCAATCACGACCTTGCATATGAGGCATTCACATCAATCCATGAGTTCCCATACATCATATGATAACATTCCATCACCATAAACATGATGCAAAACAACTCCGACCTTTAGGTCAGCCATAAACCATAACTTGACACATATGCAAAAAAACAAATTTTTAGCATTTTCAGACGTATGCAAAACATGCAATTTTTGGCCTCAAACCAATGCATCAAGTTCAGATCCATAATATAGACTATCACTCTATCACATCACTTCACCCATATGGTACTCACACAACAAACGGTAATCCCAAAAGAAAGCCACTTTATGCAAATCTGATTATGCGGTTCGCGATGTTTAACCATACACTCCCACATAAGTTTATGGCCATCTAATAATTGAAATCAACTCACCAAAAAAAACCATAAACATATAAAAACAGCTTGATCAAATCACATAATCATATGGTATCCCCCCTTGGTAGCACCCCTACGCGTCTAGGTAAAAAACCCTTATATAGTGATTAATAACTCGCATTCCCGAACTAATAACAGAAAAGTGGATTAGTTAAGTGTCTTTGCCCATCTGGTTAAGTGGTTAAGCGGCTTTGCCCATCCGGAGAATCTATATAGTGGTTCTCCAAGGAGCCTAGAGTGAAAATTTTTGGTTGTGCAGTGAGCAACAAGCTGTTTTTTACCAGATCTCTTAGCTTGTGCGTGTTTTTCACATGACACCAAAAAGACAAAATATTCTAAATGATGTGTACAGTCTCTCGTATAAAGGGTTTGGGCTGAATCATAGTGGTTTGTGACTTATGACCAAAACAGTGTTCCTATCGTCTCTATGACGTGAAACAAAAAAAACTTTTCATGCACGCACGTGACCATAAACACATTATGCCATAAATCAGTGTATTAAACATGATGAAATAATCATGGGGCAACTTTGTATGTACTCGATTGATCCACACATGCACTCATATTGCGGAAAAACAATCACCAAGAGGGTGACTACGTAGAAAAACGACATAGAGAGAGAGAGAGATGATGGCTATGGAGTTTAGAGCTTCTTATCATGATTTATTAGGGGTTGTTGAAAGGCTTCTTGCTTTGCCACAAGAGAGCGGTGATGAGAGCTATGTAGAGGTATCCACCACGAAAGCTTCCGGATAGCACGTACACCGTGAAACGAGAGAGAAGATAATAAGCAAGTAGAGAGAAAGTGTCCTTCTTCTTCCTCCCCTTCTCGAGAGACAAGAGTTTATGGAGATAGTGATGAAGAGCTTGCACCACTCTGTATAATAGATACATATAGCCTTGCGGTAGTAGACGCAACAGAAGGCACTGAAAACTTAACACTAATCGACAAGTTATAGGCAAGTGCAACAGGCTGGAGTAACTCCCAAGTAGAAAGATGGCGCTACCTCTCAACCTTGAATAGCCCCTAGCTTTTGAGAAAAAAAGCTCCAATCTTTCCTAACACAAGCCTTTGCTTTTGGTGATCAAATATCCCACTTATTATTCAATATTTACAACAAAATTGACCATCCGAGCAGTATCTGGCCAACTAATGGAAACCGTAGCTAGACTATGCAACACCGTAATGTCCCGACATAATTATGAATTTCTCGTACTGTCCCAACGTATTTACGGTACCGCTTTTTATACAAATATTTCCTGTAGAAATCCCGTCTGGCCTCGTTTTTGCTCCGAGTGATCATTTTTAAATCTGACGGGGAGATTAAAATTAATATTTTTATGTTTAGGTCATCATAAAAAGCATATTGCTTTTCAAAAATGCCGAAAAGCATGAAAAGCTAAAAACAACATAAAAAGCAAAAAAGAAAATCTAAAATTGAACCACGGGTTCCATTCGTCCACCACTAGAATAAAAAGCGGACTCGCTTTTTACCAAAAAGCACTAAAAATCATGAAAAGCTATAAATAGCGTGAAAAACACTCAAAAAGCAGATTTTTACAAAGTTGAATCATAGCTTCCTCGGAACACGTAGATTTACAAAAAAGCACATAAAAGCATAAAAAGCATGAAAAAACTAAAAATAATGGATTTTTCCAAAACTGAACCAAGCGTCCGTCTAATCTACTGGAACATGAAAACGGCCTTGTTTTTTACTTTAGAACCTTCCAATACTGTCAATCAAGCATCTTAATTCAAAATTTAGCAAAATAAATATTGAAAGCTATTTTTCTTATTTTCAGAAGAGACCTAAAAATTTGGGATCTTACATCCTCCCACACTTGAAAACTTCGAGGTGTCCTCACCTCGATATGAAATCTGGATAATTCAATTTCATTACATCATCACATTCTCAAGTTGCATCTTCTTGAGGATATGTTGACCATTTAACAAGGTGTTCAACGATAGTTTGATTACGAGAGGCTTGGTTTTGCTTTGAAGTATTACTTCGGGATATACTTCAAAAGTTCCGTCAGTAGAGGTAGATAATAGAGAATCATCAAGAATATGTTGTGGATCACGTACATACTTCTTGAGCAAGCTGACGTGAAAAACATCATGTACCTTTATGTGTGGTGGTAAGAAGAGTTTGTAATCTTGATCATTAATATGCTCTGTGATTACAAAAGGTCCAGAATATCTAGCACTTAGTTTTTTACACTTACCCATTGATAAAGAACTACGTTTGGGTTTCACTGTCAAAAATACCATCACCCTCTTTAAAAAGTCTGGTAGATCGTTTTGGATCAGTGTAACTCTTCTGTTTATCTTGAGAAGTCTTAATATCCTACCGCATAAGATCGATTTGTAGTTGCATTTCATCCAACATTTCGAAAACGCCGAAAAGCACGAAAAGCTAAAAATAGTGTAAAAAGAAAAAAAAAAAAAAACTACAATTGAACCACGGATTTCCTTCCTCCACTAAAATAAGAAAGCGGACTCGCTTTTCACCAAAGAGCGTTAAAAATCATGAAAAGCTATAAATAGCGTGAAAAGCACTCAAAAAGCAACTTTTTACAAAATTGAAGCATAGCTTCCTTGGAACACGTAGATTAGGGATCCGACCTTGCTTCTTGCAAAAAAAACACCTAAAAACATAAAAAGCATGAAACGGTTAAAAATAACGGATTTTTTCAAAACTGAACCAAACGTCTGTCTAACCTATTGGAACATGGAAACGACCTTGCTTTTTACTTCAGAACCTTCCAATACTGTCAATCAAGCATCTTAAGTCAAAATTTGGCAAAATAAATGATGAAAGCTATTTTTCTTTTTTTTAGAAGAGACCCAAAAATTGGGGATCTTACATTGTACATATGAAAGCTGCTATTGTGATTGGACTCACGGGTTATGTTTCTCGTGGTAGCGTTGCTACAAGACTAGGATCACCTACATCGCTTCGTCTTAGAATAAAGGATCATTGACCTCGGGCTTTGCTCGATCGAGGGTGTTGCTTAGGTCTTCTTCTTTTTGTTAGGCTTATCTACACGGTTAGTGCCTTGGGGGTTGAATGACCTACACGGCTAAGATGTCGGGGATTTTGCTTGGCTTTGCCTAAACATCCAGTGCTTGGCATCAAAGAGGCATGACGCCTAAACTGGTATGGTTGGTGTTGATACCTACCACCTACTGGTACTTGGGATCCTTTCAAAGCTCGGGTTCACGGATGGAGGTAAAGGGGCCTTAGTTTATGTCTAGCTCAGGTAGGTTGGAGGTATTCTGGCTTGCTTCCGATGAAGTGAAATTCTCTTTGTCCGTAGTAGAGAAAATGTGGATGGGTGGATCGATCGATCCCTACACAAGGTCCGGTGCTTTGCTAGTTATTTGTCATAAACTTGTTGATGTTATGGTATACCCAGATTTTGTCATTGCATTAATATATGGTTGCCTCTTTCATGTAGATGGTGCATTTAAAAATTCTTTGTTGTCATTCTCTCATGTCTCTGTGCACTCTGTTTCACCCTCCACTATATATTCTCTCTCTCTCTCTCTCTCTCTCTCTCTTGCCGCAACGGGGTGTACTCATATATTCACCCTCCACAATGTTATATTTTTCTTGAGTAGGCTTTCATTCATAACACCCACTCAGAGGTAGCACTAGTCGTTAGGTGCCTCTGGATGCAGTCTGGCTCATGGCCTAAACTCCATGCTTGGTCGGGCGCTGAGAGATCCCCCCCTATGCAAACGCTTCTGCAACTCTAATGTATATTGAAAATTGTATAAAGGTGTAAATTTTATATTTTGTGCCATGCCATCCCCTGCCTAATTTCCTACCAATTTTAATTTCCCTCAACATGTTGCTTGTGTGCATCCACTAGCGCACTCGTCAAGAACACACATTACCTAACTCACTACATTTTCAAAACTCATTGAATGGATTAGGAAGGTCTAGTGGGATAGCTTCCTAGTTGAAGAACCTCTTGTTCTTCTTCTTCTTCTTCTTCTTCTCTCTCTCTCTCTCTCTCTCTCTCTCTCTCTCTCTCTCTCTCTCTCTCTCTCACACACACACACACACACACACACACACACACACACAAAGCTCCACTTTTGAATAGGTGCAAAGATTTTCTGGAGAGATCTCATATTTGACTTTTGAATAATAGCTACAAAGATCCACTTTTGAATAGGTGCAAGATTTTTCCGAGAGAGGGAGAGAGAGAGCGAACAAATTTTTCATTGGACATCATCCCTATGGCATGAACTTCTCATTTCCACCTCTTACCTAGCACTCAGCTACCCCATACCATCCAGCTGCTTGCTGCCTAGAGCTCGCCGCCCATTGGACCAACACCTACTTGTATGGCATGTTTTACGTAGGGCGTCTATAGCTTGATCTTTGTCGGTGATATCTGAATCATGCATATACAAATCTATTGCCCCACATTTTCTAACACCCATGTTCTTTGCTTTTACCTTACTCCCATGGGCTCTATCCACTTGCCACTGCCTGATCATTGCCCAAGCTTGAGCTGGTGGGCAGAGTGTTAGTTATGTTGCAGCCTTAGTTTGGCCTAGTGGGTGATCATGTGAGAGAGAACCTCACCCCATTACTTGCATCGCACAGCGTACCCTAGGGCACCACGGGAGGGGGGAGGGGTGAGAGAGAGAGAGAGAGAGAGAGAGAGAGAGAGAGAGAGAGAGAGAGAGAGAGAGAGAGAGAGAGCAAAAAACCTCTACCCATTTCCTTGCCATAGGCGATTGTCGAGCTTCCTTCATTGAGCTCACAGGAAGCGTTCGCCGTTAAGCCACTACGTCAAATAGGCTTGGATGCCTTACATGCGAGGCCTTCACATTATAAAATGATTCACTACTCTCCCTCGCCTACACGTCTATTGCCTCGCTCTGACCTTGCATATCTTTTCCCTCTCCTACTTAGAACTGAACCCGACTTGGCTATCATCGTGTAGCTCATCACCCTTAGCCTTTTCATTTTCCTCTTGAGTCAGACTTTCCTAGATTCCTTACGTATTTTCAATGGCCTGCATTTGCTTGCTAGTAAATATTCCTTGCTTCTATTGTGGCCTAGTACAATGGGTGAAGCAGCTCTATGTCGAGAGGACTGCATGAGATTTGTGCCTGCTTCGCTCTCTCTCTCTCTCTCTCTCTCTCTCTCTCTCTCTCTCTCTCTCTCTCTCTCTCTCTCTCTCTCTCTCCTTGTAGATAAATGCACCATTGATGTGTTTTTGGTAGATCTTCCAAAATTAGAAGGGGAGGCATGAGAAGCCCATCACGATTCTTGACAACTCCATCGCTTCCTCGCATGCCCATACCCTCAAAGCCTTGCTTCTCTTGTAGCTTGCGGTGGGTGAAGCTGCTTCTTAATGTGGCTTAGACTGCATGAGATTGAGATTCTTCTCTACTGCTGTGCCTCCTTCACATCTCCCTAGTTGTGCTTTCTGTGTCTCACTTCACACAAACAATACAACCGTTCTCTCTCTCTCTCTCTCTCTCTCTCTCTCTCTCTCTCTCTCTCTCTCTCTCTCTCTCTCTCTCTCTCTCTCTCTCTCTCTTCCTTGTAGATAAATGCGCCATTGATGTGTTTTTGGTAGAGATCAAGGTCAAATTTCAAGCTTTTTCCGGTAAGAGGGTGGTCACACGAGGCTTAGTTTCTAGTTATTGGTTGTTGGAAATAAGCCGCAAGGCTTTGACACATTATTTGTCGTTTGTAATCTGAAGCCCACGAGGCTTATACAAAAGCCCACGGCAACTACGGCTCCGTCAACTTCAGCCTTGTCAGCAAACTTTCAAACCATCCGCAAGCTTCGAGCCCCATGGCCTCTTCATGGCAACCAACTGAATATTCCTGACACTACACATTGGTAGGCGACATCCCAACACCCCTCTTACCACTTGAGATTTCTAGTGATTCCCAAGAACTACAGGGATGTCTCACCATCAAGAACACAAATTGTTATTTCTTTGTTTGTGGGAAATCCCCACATTTGGATGCACACCCTTGAGGGGGGAAAATGTAGCAGATCAAGCTCGAGCATCCGATGCTCCTTCCTGGCGGCCAAAAGATCCTTACCAGCAGCCAAAACGGCCAAGATGGAAGATGAAGAATGCAGCCAAACAGCTCAACTTTCTCAATGATTTCAAGAGCTTAAAGCAAACTAAGTGAGCATGTTTGTAATGCATTGTGCATATAGAATGAAACTTGCAATGCATCTTGAAATTTGAAGCCAACCTCTATTAATAGAGGTCTTCAACCCGAATAATTTGAGAAATTGCATGTGTCCATATGCGCCTTTGTGTGTAACCGTCTCTTGCACGAGCACCTCCACATCTCTGTGTTTGTGTGTGCACGCTGCATAGTAGTAACTAGCACAATTTCTACATTGGTAACAAATGAGCCCCGATGATTTTGGATTTTAAAGTGGCCCTCTTTTGCACACACGCACGCGTGAGAGAGAGAGAGAGAGAGAGAGAGAGAGAGAGAGAGAGAGAGAGAGAGAGAGAGAGAGAGAGAGAGAGGGGGGGGGGGGGGGAGAGAGAACTAGTATCATAATCGTATAGCTCATTTGCTATAAATTAATTATAATAAAACAATAATACAAGTTGGTATTGAGCACACATATAGAGACTTATACATATACATGTGCACAAACTAGGATCATAAATGTATAGCTCATTTGCTATAGAATAATTATATATAAAAAAAAGTTAATATTGTACATACATGTTTGGATTGATATAAGCACTATCCACTAATCCACTATCGAGTTAAAAAACTATACAATCATAACTATCCATTTTCACATTGGGTATCATCATAGTCATAATTCTTACATCTCTAATTTATATCAATCCAATGGATATTAGAGCATATTAATTATCCATCTCCTTATCGCATCTCATCATCTCATGCATAGTACTACTTGGTACATATATGACCACCTGGTAGATATTGTCATATACTATTATCTTGTGTATCAAGAATGTCTGGGAGGTTTTGTCCTATCTTCTGATCGTATCTCATGATCATCCCATGTATACTACCAAGTGGATATCCATTTTAGATATGGTGTCCCGATATATATACTTTCAAGGATTATACTTTCAACCCCTATATATATTCCTCTTTTTCTCACGTTGCTCGTCACAAGAAGATTTCTAATCTTGCGATATTTTAGGCCTATGCTTCTATACAATATCACTTCTTATATTCTATGCATATGCTTCTATCCACCAAGATTATATCAGTTTGGTCTCATAGGTCATGTTGGCCTTTTAAAGACATTTAATATAACATTTCAGTTCATCTCTCTCTCTCTCTCTCTCTCTCTCTCTCTCTCTCTCTCTCTCTCTCTCTCTCCCCCAGCGCACACACACACATACACACAATAAGCTCTCAGATACACATATGGATATCTACTATATTTATAAATATGCCATGTATAGCCATTAGAGTTCTCAATATTTACTATTACATACATGTAGTGAGCCATCGAGGCAAGATGATTAGAATCATTATGGCTCTTAGAGAAAGGGTATCATCACTATTCTTGATTCAAGGGGTGTCATATCTCTTTTAAAATTTGGGTTATATATTCCAATGTCCCTGTCTAGCTAGACTAGTGCTACCATTTATTGATACTAGTGATACCATTATTATTATCACACATAGTCGTTAATACTCTAGGTACATATAATGAAAATGGCTTCTAAGATATGTATTCCTATGTCACTATCCATCCAGAGTAGGGGTATCATAACTCCTATAGGTTAGTGTTTTGATATTGTTTGGGAGATATTGTCCTATTCTATCATTGAGGAAAGAGGATTAGAATCATTATGGCTCTTAGAGAAAGGGTATCATCACTATCCTTGGATCAAGGGGTGTCATACCTCTTTTAGAATTTGGGTTATCTATTCCAATGTCCCTATCCAGATAGACTAGCAGTGCTATCATTATTGATACTAGTGGTACCATTATTATTATCACACGTAGCTAGTCGTTAATATTCTAGGTACATATAATGAAAATGGTTTCTAAGATATATCTTCCTACGTCATTATCCATCTAGATCAGGGGTGTCATAACTGCTATAGGTTATTGTTTTGATATATTGTTTGGTAGATATTGTCCTATTCTATCATCTTTCTAATGTTCAATTTTTTAATATTGTTTCTTCCAATTGCCTAGGGTTACCATCATTAATCATTATCACGCATTATCGATATCATAGCTCAAAGATATTATTATTATCATGCATAATCATTAATATTAGAGGTATATATAAAAAATGACCCTTTTTTAAAAAGAAATGTACAATCTACCCTTTGGCGGGAGAACAAGTTTATTGACAATACCAATGAGATTATTAGATAGACTATCGTTGAAACAAGGGGTATATCGTATGTCACTATCCATCTAGACAAGGTTCTTGATAACTCTAGAAAGGTAGAGTTTAAATTCTATATAAATATCCAACTGATCTAAGGATATACATGAATGGATATCTAAATAAGCAATGATCTTTTAATTATGTAGATGCCTCTAATAGATCTATGTTTATATAACATCTCCATCACTATATTCTAACTACCTTCAGGATAACATAACTATTATCATCCAGTATTGATATCGTAGCTCGTGGATATCATTATACACTATCATGCCTAATTGTTAATATTCTAGATACATACGTCAATGGTTTCTCAGTTATATATTCGTACATCAGTATCCATCTAGACAACGTATATTATTATGATCACGTATAATCATTAATATTATAGGTATGTATAGAAATGTACTTGTATAGAAATGTACTTGTAGTTCAAGGATTATACTTTCGTCCCCTCTATAGAAACGTATAATCATTAATATTATAGGTATGTATAGAAATGTACTTGTAGTTCAAGGATTATACTTTCGTCCCCTCTCTAGATACTCTTATCCTATTACGCGTCACAAGTATATTTCTAATCTTGAGATATTTTATTCATATGATTCTATACAGTATCAATTCTTATATTTTATGCATATGCTTCTATCTCCCAAGATTCTATTAGTTTCGTCTCATAGATCATTTTGGCCTTTTAAAGACATTCAATGTAACATTTCAGTTCATCTCTCTCTCTCTCTCTCTCTCTCTCTCTCTCTCTCTCTCTCTCTCTCTCTCTCTCTCTCCAGCACACACGCACACGCACACACACACCCAGGATCGATAAGTTCTCAGATAGACATATGGATATCTACCATATCTAAAAATATGCCATATATTTAAGGTCACAATATTTATTATTACATACATGTAGAGAGCCATCGAGGCAAGGGGATTTGAATCATTATGGCTCTTAGAGAAAAGATATCATCACTATCCTTGAATCCAGGGGTGTCATACCTTTTTTAGAATTTGGGTTATATATCCAATGTCCCTATCTAGCTAGACTAGCAGTGCTACCATTATTGATACTAGTGGTAGCATTATTATTATCACACATAGCTAGTCATTAACATTCTAGGTACATATAATGAAAATGGTTTCTAAGATATATATTCCTACGTCACTATCCATCCAAATTAGGGGTATCATAACTCCTATAGGTTATTGTTTTGATATTGTTTTGCAGATATTGTCCTATTCTATCATCTTTCTAATTGTTCATTTTTAAATATGGTTTCATGCCTCACTATGTTCCAACTGCCTAGGGTTACCATCATTAATCATTATCACACATTATCGATATCATAGCTCGAAGATATTATTATTATCATGCATAATCATTAATATTAGAGGTATACATAAAAAATGACCTTTTTTAAAAAGAGATGTACGATCTACCCTTTGGCAGGAGAACAAGTTTCTTGATAATACCTATGAGATTATCAGATAGACTTCGTTGAAACTAGGGGTATATCCTATATCACTATCCATCTAGAGAAGGTTCTTCATAACTATAGAAAAGTAGAGTTTAAATTATTTGTAAATATCCAACTAATCTAAGGATTTACATGAATGGCTATCTAAATAAGCAATGATATTTTAATTATGTAGATGCCTCTCATAGGCCTATGTTTATATAACATCTCCATCACTATGTTCTAACTACCTTAGGGATAACATGATTATTATCATACAATAACGATATCGTAGCTCGTGGATATTATTATATACTCTCATTCCTAATTGTTAATTCTCTAGGTACATACATCAATGGTTTTTGAGATATATATTTGTACATCACTATCCATCTAGACAACGTATATTATTATTATCATGTATAATCATTAATATTCTAGGTATGTATAGACATGTACTTGCAGCTCAAGGATTATACTTTCGTCCCCTGTCTAGATACTCTTATACTGTTGCTCTTCGCAAGTAGATTTCTAATCTTGAGATATTTTAGGCCTATGCTTCTATACAATATCAATTCTTATATTCTATGCATATGCTTCTATCCACCAAGATTGTGTCGGTTTGGTCTCATAGATCATTTTGGCCTTTTAAAGACATTTAATATAGCATTTCAGTTCATCTCTCTCTCTCTCTCTCTCTCTCTCTCTCTCTCTCTCTCTCTCTCTCTCCAGCACACACAAGTACACACACACACACACACAAGTTCTCAGATATACATATGGATATCTAGTATATTTAAAAATATTCCATATATAGCCATTAGAGCTCTCAATATTTATTGTTACATACATGTAGAGAGCCATCAAGGCAAGAGGATTAGAATCATTATGGCTCTTAGAGAAAGGGTATCATCACTATCCTTGAGTCCAGGAGTGCCATACCTCTTTTAAAATTTGGGATATATATCCAAATAATCTGACGATTTATAGGTTGGCTATCTAAATAAGCAATGATATCTTAATTATTTAGATACCTCTCATAGGTCTATGTTTATATCATAACATCTCCATCACTATATTCTAACTACCTTAGGGATAACATAATTATGATCATGTAATATCGATATCGTAGCTCATGGATATTATTATATATTATTATGCCTTTATTGTTAATATTCTAGGTACATCATTAAATGGTTTCTATGTTATATATTTTTACATCACTATCCAGCTAGACAATGTATATTATTATTTTCATGCATAATCATTAATATTCTAGGTATATATAGAAATGTAATTGCATCAATTCAAGGATTATACTTTCAACCCTTGTCTAGAGACTCTTTTCCCGTTTTTCTTTGCAAGTATATTTCTAATCTTGAGATATTTTTTCATATGGTTCTATACAATATCAATTCTCATATTTTATGCATATGCTTCAATCCACCAAGATTGTATGATTTTAATCTCATAGGTCATTTTGGCCTTTTAAAGACATTTACTATAACATTTCATTTCATCTCTTTCTCTCTCTCTCTCTCTCTCTCTCTCTCTCTCTCTCCCCAAAACACACACACACACACACACACACACACACACACACACAATAAGTTCTTGTAGATTCTTGTTTATATTGTGTTTCACTATATTCTAATAGCTACCTTAGGAGTACCATAATTATTATCATGCAATATGAATATTGTAGCTCGAGATAATATTATTATCATGCATAATCGTTAATCTTCTTGCCATCTATATAGGGGTATCATATGTCTGCTGTGCACATTTCATATCCTTAATCGTAGATACGTGGAAGGAGATAATATCAAATGGACCTTGCATACACATGCATGGAAATACTACAAGTCCTACAACTCTCAACATATATATTTCAAACCTTAAGATATTTCAATGCTCTATATATATATACAATGGACAAGCTATATAATTGAGAGGGGAAGGGCTACACCAGTAGGCACTCATTCATGAGTACCCAACTAGCTGTCCTTATCGTACGTAGTCCATGAAAACCATTTGATTCTTGAATGAGCCATCCACTACTCCAAAGCTCTTGCAACACATTCATTTCACTTTTCTCCTCTCCAAGTCATTTTTAAGTCAGTTTGGTCCACCAAGATTGTATTAGTTTGGTCTCGTAGGTCGTTATGCCTTTTAAAGACATTCAATATAACATTTCTCTCTCTCTCTCTCTCTCTCTCTCTCTCTCTCCAACACACACAGATACACACACACACACACACACAATAAGTTCTCGTAGATTCTTGTTTATATTGTATATCACTACATTCTAACAGCTACCTTAGGAATACCATAATTATTATCATGCAATATAAATATTGTAGCTCAAAGATAGTATTAGTATCACGCGTAATCGTTAATCTTCTAGCCATCTATATAGGGGTATCACATCTATATTGTGCACATTTCATATCCTTAATCGTAGATGTGTGGAAGAAGACAATATGAAATGGCCTTGCATAGACATGAATGGAAATACTACAAGTCCTATAACTCTCAACATATATATTTCTAATCTTGAGATAATTCTATTCTGGATATACAATGGACAAGCTACATAACTTAGAGGGGAAGGGCTATAACTTAGAGGGGAAGGGCTACACCAGTAGGCGTTCATTCATGAGTACCCAACTAGCTGTTCTAGTTGTTACCCAGGTCATGAAAACCATTTGCTTCTTGAATGAGCCATCCACTACTCGAAAGCTCTTGCGATGAATACACGTCACTCCTTTCCTCTCCCAGTCAGTTATTATTCTGTTTGGTCCACCAAGATTGTATCAGTTTGGTGTCGTAGGTCGTTATGGCCTTTTAAATACTTTTAATATAACATTTCATTTCATCTCTCTCTCTCTCTCTCTCTCTCTCTCTCTCTCTCTCTCTCTCTCTCTCTCTCACACACACACACACACACACACACACACACACACACTCACTGTTCGAGAAAAATCCTTTTAAAATAAATACAAAACTACTTTCTTTGAATTAACCTCGAGGAAGTTTTAGAAAATTAGCCTAATCTTTTCATGTTTCTACACTATTTTTCACTACTTTGGGGAGGAATTCCTCCTTTTCCTCTTGCCCTCAATGGGCATGTTTGAAATTGAAAACGACATGATATTATTAAGTTGAGACACATTTTTCTAGAATAGTGCGCACGCACACAATGATACACACGTGGCACTGCAGAGTGAAACGCTCTCAAACGCATTCTGGAGCTCCTGGGTGCCGCTTCTTTATTTGACTGCAGGCTCAAGGGCCCCACATTTGCAACCAACTTGCCGAATGCGAGTCTGGAGCCTTGATGGCGCTACATGTTACTTCATGGGGCTACTTCCAAGCACCTGCCCCTGTCAATTGATATCGGGCCTGACGTCCACTCCCCCCTTCCCCCCCCACACACACATAGTGCACACACTCTTTGTACGACGTGGATGAATCATGAAGAGAACCCGTTGGCCAAAGCTAGAAATTTGGGGAAACACATACACACACACACACACACACACACATACACACATGTCACATATATTGGAGCACCAATTTTTTGCACCTCGGCCTCTCTACAATCTGCATTCGCCCAAAGATTTGACAAGAGAGTGATTCTCACACTGCTCCTAAACTCAGGCTGTAACCAGTTTTTTCCTGATTGCAACGCAATATCAACTCGCTACCTTCTCCTCAACAACGTATCGAGAAGTTGCTTCTTAGAAATTTGGCACTTTATCATGTACATCATGCTCTTCAATTGCGCCAACATAAACTCACTCTACTCGGTCGGGCCACCCTCGTCTCCAGCTTCCAAATTTTATTTGGGCATTACGTCCTTTCAACAGGCACGCCATACCTCCAACTCAAGGATTGAGATAGATTCTGAATGGTATATAAAACTTAATTTTTGTTTCTGGATACCTTTTTCTTTACCAATGCTTTTAGTGTTTCAACATACCTTTTTCTTTACCAATGTTTCAACATAAAACATTGCATCATGTCTTGTCTTTAACTTTAGTGTTTTAACTATTCCCTAACTCTTTTGAATTGTGCAATGTGCATGTGCAGTTCTTTAAAAGTGAACATTGACACTAGTTCCGTGGTGGCATGGGACACTCTAGCTATGATTGAATTTGTTGAAATGTTTTTGGGTACATCTTATTACTATGAGGCAAATTTAACCAATATAATTAATGGCAAGCTTTTCCTATACATGACCATTGAAGGTTGGAATGAAATAGGGATAAGGTTAGTGGCCCATAGGCATTCATTGGTAGGTTGGTCCAATAGGGTATTAGAGGGTGGTCATACTTTTGTTCCAAATCCTCAAACATCATCGAGTCTCCATTCATCACAAAATATGAGTACGAAATTAGGGAACGAAGCTCTAGAATACAATCTTCAATCTCAAGACAAACCTATTTTGCCCGATATTCTCAAGATTTCTAATGTAAGTAATATTGGTATCCCTACTAATGATGCACGTCCAATAACATATGATAAAATATTCTATCCTAGGAAGGTTAAGGAAATGTACACCAATGTAGGGAAAGCCTTTCTTGTAAAACATTATCGTGAGGCATGGGCGTCCTTTAATAAGGGCATGGTGAAAATTGGAAAATTGTTAGAAAATGGCTTTTGCAGGCAAGACAAGGAGGGTTTTTCTTCTATTAATCTACACAATAGTCGAGAAAAATCGAATCAAATTCTAGATTTTATTGAGGCAAATATGAAGCAAATTCCACCTCTCAACTTTGGAAAACTTGGCCCCTTGCCGTGGCGAGTCAAAGATGTGTATATAAAGGTCTTGGAACATAGGAACTACATTAAGAAATGTGGCAAGTGGGTGGTCGATGCAAAGAGGCAACGTTGTTACACACAAGACGAGAACATTGATCAAAGTGTCGTTCATAACCACACCAAAAAACAAATGGTATCGTATATATCTTAGTGTTTTATGTATTTCTTGCTTCTCATTCTAATTTTCATTTCAATTTGTCAATCTTTTAGACCGAGGCATTACTCCTATTAAGAGCACCCATGGTTATGAGGTGAGCAATAGATCTAAAACATTTCTCAAAGAGGGGTAGCCTCAAAGTGCATTCTACAGGTCTCGTCCAAGGGGTCATTGCCCTCCATTACAATGATGAGGTGATTGTTAGAAAAAATTATTGAAAACCTATAATATGGATAATAATGATGCACTATATACATTGTAGGAGGCTTGGTTGCAAGGAGAATTACAAGCAAGCTATGAAACCCTCCACCCTTGTATTGATAAAGATATCTTGGATACTCAAGATTTCCGTAGTAGTCATTATCGATCGGTAAGTTTCAAAGAGCTCAACATGCTAGAATTTTTAAGTATTTGTTTGATTTTGTGCTATTGCCTTATATCTTGCACTCATAGTTCCTTTGTTGATTATGTTAAAAGGAACCCCCTATCACCAATATGGTGGATATTGTGGAGGAACACTCACATGACAGTAACTTTGAAGATTGCACAATGAGCCATTCTTTTTGCAAAGATAAGAAAATTCCAATAGATATGGAAAATATGTTTTCTCTAAGTCAATTTGATGGCATTTCTCACACTGTCATATACTTCTACATGCATTACTACAACCGCAAAAGGCAGCAATCTTTTGTTTTTCATATCAATTGGGCGAAACAAAAAAATTATTTCCTTTCACCATGTCTTTTTATCTACTTAGGGATATGTTCTCTCTACACCTCCTACAAAAATAAAAGCACTATCCTCTTATCTCTCTCTCTCTCTCTCTCTCTCTCTCCCTTAAGTGGCTTATTTGTATTTAAAAGTAAACTAATTTCTAATAAAGTCTTAAAAATGAAATATTTAAAATTTTATTTTATAAGTAACTCATTGCAAACATGTGTAGGAAACCATACTTCCCTCTCACGCAAGTGTCTTACAAGAGCTTAATGAGCCAAACGATGATTCCAATTTGCAATGTTGGGTCGTAATGAGCATTCAAGTGCGAGGGATGATTTTTATCAATGAAAGATTTGCATCATAGAGTTAGGAACTTTTGTAAGTAATATGAATATGGAAATTGATTTCCTTCTTTCCCCATCTCTTCTCTCTCTCTCTCTCTCTCTCTCTCTCTCTCTCCATCTCCATTTACATAAATGTTATGAGCTATTTGTTAAATTGTAGTTATGATTCATAGGAAAAATCAATCAATACCAAGAAGAAGACAAAAAAATTTGCAAGCCTATCTTCGGTGATGGTAACCATTGGCACCTTGAGTTGATCTCATTTTATGTTTGTTTAGATATGCTAACAAGAGATGTATGCCTTGCACTTAACAATTAATTTTTATCTTAGAGCACCTCTAGCGAGGAGCTTATTGAAAAGAGAAAGAAGGTACCACCTCCAAGTGAAAGGAAGGTGCATTTGTGCGATAAACTTATATTTCAAGATTATACATGAAATGTCAATATTCTCTATCTTGTGTAGGCACTATGTGATCTCTCCAATCACATTCTACCTTCCATGTGCAATGAAAATTATCCAACAGTGAGTGTGAAACTCATGTTTGAATATGTGAAACTTAGCTAATGTACCCTTTGATTAATGGTTTCCGCTTGTGTAGATGCCTAAGGCAACTAGGTCATGTAGAATTATTAAAATTCCACCAAGGTTCAATGAGAAATGAAGAAGAGGTGAGATTGACAAAATGTGAATTTCAAGGTAAGGTCAACCAGTTATCGAAAACTAGTGCCTTGCTCAAATCACTAAGTATTGTGTTATGGGATGTTTAAGGTTGTGGTGGAGCTCTTGAGCATTGATAGCATGGAGGAAATTGCAATAGTTGTACTTGACCTAAATGATGTTGATGAGATGTATGGATCACTTTGGCCAACCATAAGGGTTCTAAAGATCACACACAAAGGACATTCAAACATTGTACTAGCAAATCAAATCAAGAACATCTTATGAGATGTTATGTCAAGAGGAAAATGGGTTACTTTTCCAACAAGGAATTGGTCGTGAAGTTCTTGTGAGCTCCCTCTTCATGCCCCCTCAGATCAGCATCATAGCAGTCTCTCAACTCCAGATGCTCAGTTGCACCCTCCTCAACATTATCCTTGCATGACCCAAGTCACAACCTCTCCTGACCCTCCTGAAACTGCCTGTAGTACAAGAGTTCTCTCTCTCTCTCTCTCTCTCTCTCTCTCTCTCTCTCTCTCTCTCTCTCTCTCACACACACACACACACACACACACAGCCGTTTTTTGACCTAGTAGGCAGCAGTTCACTCTTTTGACCATAACTTGCTCATCCGAACTCCGATTTAGGTGATCTATAGCCTCAATCGAAGAGCACGAAGCCCTCTACGCATTGATGTAAAGACAGAATTTTTCTGTGTAATGAAAGGCTTTGCTGTAACAGCATCTCAGAACTGAAAAAACTGTCAAAACTTTGCATTTTTGTTGCCGACTTGAAGGCAATGTCAGACAAAACTCGCAAGGGTGGAAAAGCCACACTCGCCATGGAGAATGATGCAAAATCTCCAAGGAATTTGGATGCTAATCCAACCACATCGTCTACAACAACGGAAGCAATGATCATGGCTTACTTGATCTCGTTACAAGAAACCGTCAACAAGCAAGGTGAAGAGTTGCGCGCACTTGCAATGGAGAATGGTACTTTAAGAGTTCTCGTTGTGGAGAATGAGCACCTCAAGAAGGTTCTTGAAATGCAAACAACACGCTTGATGCATCTTGAGAATGAAGTTCAAGAATGTAAACGCTCTCTTGTGGACATGAATGTAGTGAAAGAGCGCTTGAGCAAAGTTGAGAGTGATCATGTATTGAAAGAGGAAACGATAGATACAATACGACATGATGTATGTGAGATGAGAAATGCATCCAAATCATGGGCTGATATATGTAAGGATAATGTGGTTTCTACATCTCCTATCACGCAAGCCGTTGTCCAAGCAAAGAATGTAGAGAATGTGGACACTCAAGAATTGCAAGAACGACAAAAACGCTCAAAGAACATCGTCATTCGTGGAATCAAGGAGGAAAGCATGGAAACACCCCAATCTCTTGCGGTTGCTATTGAAGAGTTTTTTGCTACACACTTTGGCATGTCAGGAATCATGGCTTATGGTGCACATCGAGTTGGAAAACAAGGAGTCCCTCGCTCGGGAGAAAGACCTATTGTATGTACCATGGCTGATGAGGTAAAGAGAAAGATCATCCTTGACAATGGTTGGATCTACCTCAAAGGAACGGGTTGTAACGTATATGAGGATCGCACTCTTATGCAACAAAATGTACGTCGCAAAGCATACGAGGAAAGAAGCAAGAAGGTTAAGGTATCATCTCAAGAAGAAAAGTCACTTGAGGAGGATGCAAGTCCACCCAACAAATAGGGACACATGATCTATGAGACCAACTCACGCTTGCGAATAAGCTTTTGGAATTGTAACGGGTATCCATGGAATGCGGGAATTGGCATTGATGAGCTTACCAATGACTCCGATGTGATACTTCTTGTCGAAACATGGGAGCATGATGCGCAACGAATTCTTGGATTTGACAAATACGATGTACATTCTTTGATGTGGGCCAAAAATGCAAAGCAACGAAGAGGCCAAGGAGGCGTAGCATGTATGACCAAAAAGGGTTTGAAAGATGTTTCCATTGTCAAAGAAGATAAGTATAAACGCTACTTATGGCTGAAAATCAGCCCACCAAATGGTCAAGTCATGTTTGTGGCCGGCTGCTACATTCCTCACTATGACTCCAACTTTTATGCTCGCTTGAATATGGATAGAGATCAGCCCTTTGTTGAATTAGAGGAAGACATTGCTCATTACAAGGATCAAGGTGAAGTCATTGTTTTTGGAGACATGAATGCTCGCACAAATATGTTACAACACGACACACAACAAGTCGACATGCCGCATGTATCAAGAAGAGTGGATGACTCATACATGTATAATCGAAGTTCTAATGATGCAAAAGAAGTGGATCACTATGGAAAGTCACTTCTACATATGTGCAATAGTACCGGAATGCTCATTGCAAATGGTGTATCTCTATGGCAAGGCACCAATGACTTTACATGTAGAAAGCACAATGGTGCTAGCGTGATTGACTATATGTTGTTCTCAGAAGCCACTCTAGAATGCATACAAAGCTTTACACTTGGTGAATGGAATCCGGAATCGGATCATAGGATGTTATGTATTGACCTCAAGTGTGGTAAACGGCCCGAGCATGTAGCCTCCAATCATGATGTGAATCATTTGTACCTACGTCTAGACTTCAAACGAGCACTTATATATGCTGATATGGTGGACCAAATGTTAAGCATGATAGAGCACCAAGGGAGCCCAACATTAGAATGCAAGTGGAAAGTTTTCAAAGAAGTAATTTTCTCTTGTGCGAAGGAATGCTTTTCGGTGAAACACATGTCTTGCAAAAGGTCTAAGAAGGGTAGCACCAAGAAGAAATGGTTTGACATGGAATGTAGTCAAGCCCGAAAACACTTGCTAAGATTGGATGCAATCAAAGACAAGGAAGTTTACTTGGAATGTTCACACACATACAAAGCACTTGTTCAAAAGAAGAGGAGAAGGTGGGAAGTCGAAAAACAACTTCTTTTAGCACAAGAGAAAGCACATGCATGTGGCAAGTTTTGGCAAAATCTAAAAGGCAAGCGCGTTGAGAGCTTTGGTGACTTGACTCTTGAGGATATGTATATGCATTGTAAGAACCTCTATGAGCAACCCAATGTTGATAAGATGGAGGGTTGTAGCTCCCTTCCATTTATGTCTCCCTTCTTTACCATTGAAGATGTATGCCGCGCGCTTGAGAAACTTGCTACTCGCAAGGCAGGTGACCTTCAAGGTGTCAAGGCTGAAATGATTAAATAGACAAGCAAGAAAACACGATATTGGATATGCGATATGTTTAACCTTGCACTTCAGTATGGCATGCCTCATGATTGGAGTGCAAATTGGATCAAACCTTTGCACAAAGGAGGAGATGTAAACAATGTGAACAACTATCGCACTATAATGGTTGGTTCTTTGATGGCAAAGTTATTTGGATGTATCATGGAGATGAAGATAAGTGAATGGGCTGAAAAGAATGGCAAACGTGCGCTTGGCCAAGCAGGTTTTCGAAAGCATCATAGCACTATTGATCACCTTGTCACTCTTCGAGTTCTTATGGAAGCGTCTCGATTGAAAGGAAAAAAGTTGTATTGTTGCTTTGTGGATTTCAAGAAAGCTTTTGACATGGTACCGCGAGGAAATCTTTGGAGACGTATGCAAAGCCTTCAAGTGCCGAGAGAATTTATGCATGCTGTCTTTCGCATCTACCAAAAAGTGATATGTCGATTACGTATGGGAGATGGAATTTCAGAATTTTTTGCAAGCACTATTGGTGTCAAACAAGGATGCCCACTTTCCCCAACCCTCTTTGGGCTACTCATTGATGAATTGGAATACATGGTTCTTGATTTTATGCAGCAAGAAGGCATAGAAGAGGTTAAGATTGGAAATGCGGTGATCATGCTTTTGCTTTATGCCGATGATGTAGTGCTCTTGGCACATACCTTAGAAGATGCACAAAAGCTTATGAGTGTCTTGGAATGCTTTTGCCTACATAGCGGGCTGATCGTGAATGGATCCAAAACCAAGGTTATGCTTGTAAAGACCCTCAATGACGAAAATCCATGCATTGTATACAACAATGAGAAACTTGAAGTGGTAGATCACTTCAAGTACCTTGGCCTTGAGGTTCCATCCAATCATAAATGGAAGGATTGTGCAATGCGTCGCTTGGAAGCCGGAAAGAGGGCTTATTATGCATTTGAGAACATGTGCAATGCAGGAGAGATCAAGTGTTGGGCTCTCAAAAAGTACCTCTTTGACACATTGGTGACACCGGTGCTTCTTTATGGAGTGGAGGTGTGGGGTGGAAGCATCGGGAAGTCTACTTGGAAAGAGTTTGAGAATGTCCAAAAGCGTTTTCTCACCAACTTTCTCCAAGTCAAGACACAAACACCCTACATGCTCTTACTTCTTGAGTCCGGATCGCTTCCCATTGAGGTCTTGGGCATGGAAAGAGTTGTGGAGTACATGCGTAAGACACAACGTAGCCCTTTGCATCGACTTCCTAGAATCGCATATGAAGCAAGTCAAAAGGTTCAAAAGACATGCAAGAGCAAAATACTAAGTTCGGGGTGGATGCTTGATATCAAGAAATGGTTTGGAAGATGGGATGCATGTCACTTGGTCAAGGATGCGTCGATCGACTCCCAAGTTAATGAGGCCTTCTTACAACACCAATGTATCATGGCTTGGGAGAAATCCGGAGGTTCTCGCTTCAGCCATTACACCACACACGTTGCCCCAAACTAAAATCTCTCTTCTTCTCGGAACGAGGTAACCGAACCCATTCCTACATCCTTGAGCCCATCCCGTTGAGTGCGATCCGCACCATTGCCTCCATTCGTCTTAGCTCCCATTCTCTACGCTGCGAGACAGGACGTTGGGGCACTGGCGAGGAGTGTCATCGACTTTGCACCTTATGCCCTCGTCAAGTGCGAGAGAGTGAGTACCACACACTACTTGAGTGCTCAGCTTTTGACCACATTAGGTCCTCTTTTCCCCATATATTCAGCCATGAGCTCTCCCTACATACCTTCCTCTCCCAACCACGATGTGGACTCTCTATTGCGACGCTCATTTCAGCCATTTTTGAGCATCGAGAGTCACTTATGAACTCCACTCACACCACGTGACATGTTCATTTGGTCCCATAGGTCATATTTGACCTCCCAGGACGATAATAGAACTATCTATCTATCTATCTATCTATCTCTCTCTCTCTCTCTCTCTCTCTCTCTCTCTCTCTCTCTCTCTCTCTCTCTCTCTCTCCTGCCTGTGGGGCACATCGCATGAGTTCTTTCTCCTGCTCTCTCTGTCATCGAAGGAAAGAACAACTTGAAGCATGTTTGTGCGAAATAAATTTGAAGACGATAACTTGCAGCTTCCCACCGGACACTGGAAAATAGCCATTAATAAAACTTGTAAATAACTCCTCCCTCTTCTACTGGCCTGATAAATTAATTCTCTCTCTCTCTCTCTCTCTCTCTCTCACACACACACACACACACACACACACACACACACACACTCACACTTGTCGGATGCATATGAGAGCACCACATGGCCGAGGGAGATGACGGAATCTCTCCCCCTTTTATAATAGTATAGATATAGATATAGATTCGGACAATGGCTACCCGGAAGTAAGCATATAGAGGGAGGAAGTTATAGTTCCACAAAAAAGAAAAGGGATTGACACTTTTTTTTGGGGTGTTCACAAACTTTTTGGGTGGTGAACGCTAAGAAAAGGACTAGTTTACAAACTTCAACATGATAATAAGAGCGTTCTTTGTGAAAGGAAAAATGTGAAAGTGCAAACTTCCACATCTATACTATTATAAAAGAGGGAGGGATTCAGCCCCCCCCCCCCCCCCCCCCCCCCCCTCCCCCCTTACACGTGGCGTAATTTCCTTACTTTGATGAGTGTGGCTTGCAGTCCGGACGACTCAAGCGGCGAGGGTGCTCAACACTAACTCTGTGTGTGTGTGTGTGTGTGTGTGTGTGTACGTGTGTGTGTGTGTGTGTGTGTGTGTGTGTGTGTGTGTGAGAGAGAGAGAGAGAGAGAGAGAGAGAGAGAGAGGGAGAGAGAGAGAGGTTGTTGAACGTGAAAACAATGAAAGACCACGCGACATGAAGAAAGAGAAGTAGGCCTATGTGGTGAATGATAGTGGTTGCGGCATTAAAAGGCAGAGCTGAGAAGAGCCGTTGGAAGGTTGCAACAATGGGGTGAGTTAACGTGATGCAGAATCACAATGCAAGAAACATAGCTTTGAAGTTGGTGAAGGGGAGAGCATAGTAGAGCTGGCCATGGATGGTATCAACCTTCTATTACAGCTCCGAGGTTCCACTTCGGCACAGCTTGAGGACCAGATCTATAGTATAGATTTGCAGGGGAGCACTGAGGCTTCTCACTCTCATCCTGGCCTTCAAGGCCAGAGTTGTGGTGATAAGTGTAGATCAAGTGGAGTTGGGAAGGGTGGCTTTGCCCACAACGGTCTGAGCATGTTCGAGTTGCACCGAACCCTAACCACGCCAGTTTTTGCTACAACATGCATTCCTACAAGTAATTACATACATGAATTCTTTCATTTCTCTGTGCATGTGCTAATTAGAATAACCTACATGCCTCAATAGGCTTCCATTTGCTACTGGCCAAGGACAACCATCAAGGTTCTAAATGAAGCCTGGAAGATGCCAAGCAGCTTAAGCCTGTTGCATGAGTGTATCGTCATACTCTCATAGTTTCCCCATTTATTTCTCATTTGGCAATGAGCACAAGTTTTCAATTTACTTCCCCTAATTTAGTGGACAATTTATGCATGTTACTAATTAGGGCATCGTAGTAGGTGAGAGCCATCTTTGTCTATCCGTCTATTTCAACGTGTGCATCAAAAAGATAGCTTCAACCTGGCAAACCTTCATATCAGAAATAGTAGAGGTAAATAGACTATATCTGTGTAGCTTTTCTCCCCTTCAAATTTGAAATGTAGAGGTAAATATTAAAATTTTTAGGTGGGTTTTTCTCGAGCACTCTCGCAAATGCTTTCGTGAGTTTTTTGTTAGAAAAGTTTGATTGGCGGGGCTTGGGAGTGATGGGGGGGCTTCGAGGTTTCTATGGCGATGGAAGACAAACGTTGTGGGGATGAAGCCTATAGGGGAGGCAACGTGAATGGAAATGGGTGGGGGCAATAATGGAAAGAGAAAATGGCCAGTTATTGTGGCTATGGAGACTGGTCAAGCAGGGACCGATGGGTCCCAAAGAGGTAGACCTTGGCGCGGGAAAGAGGACATAGTGTCGCTTTTAACGTGCTATAAACCATATGCAATTCCGTATACTTATTAAAGTAACCATACATGGTGGCTTATGTATCCATCTATCTATACTATCCACATCTATACTATAAAAGAGGGGGGGAGATTCAGGTCCCTTCCCCGTCCACCTAGAAATCTCCATTGCATCCGGCACCTTCAGGGGGGTGTGCACTAGACACAACAAGTTAGTGGGTCCAGTACCTTCAGGGCCAAGGGTGTGGGGGAGAGAGAGAGAGAGAGAGAGAGAGAGAGAGAGAGAGAGAGAGAGAGAGAGAGAGAGAGAGAGAGAGCTGCTCAATGGCCACGTGTCACGATTTCCTCGCATGGACTTGGGAGAGGTAAGAGAGAGTTGCATGCAACGACAACTATGCGGATTTCTAGGTTGCACAAGGCGGGCCATCCCCAATGGTTGTGTGTGAGAGAGAGAGAGAGAGAGATATTTTGAATTTTGAACTATAAGGGTGGGTTCAGATTGGAGAGGTGGAAGAGAAGCACCTTTCCACCAGTTCCAGGCGAGTAGAGGTTCTCAGCTTTGCCGCCGCCCTAGCGTTCACACAATACGCACTACAAGAGGTTGTGTGCTCTTGTGACGCTGTTAGCGACGAAAATACACTAGGTTTTTATAACCCCCGGTGTCGCTAAAACCGTCTCTAATACGGTCGCTACGAGAGCGTCGCTATAACCGTCGCTATAACCGTCGCTATAACCGTCGCTATGAGCGTCGCTATATAGCGACGCTTATAGCGACGGTTATAGCGACGTTTACACAGAAGTCTATAGCGACGCTATAGAGCCATAAATAGCAACGTATATAGCGACGCCCGAGAGAAAAAAAAATTTGGTGATAGGGCATTGAATGCCCTACCATCCATCAACCATATTGTACTTGATTCACTTTTTAAAAAAAGTGCAAGGGTAGATAATAGACCCAAAATAGTCACCCACAAGATGTATTGTTTGCAAAATTGACAAGGGTAAAATTGACAATTGTACACATCATAGGCAAAATGAATTGATTGGCAAATGTAATAATGACAATTGTACAACATCATAGGCATAAATAATTGATTGGCAAAATGAACTGCAGTGACAAATGTAATAATATACATGGTTCAAAAAGACGTATAAAATCCGTCTCATGATACATAAGCTATGAGAAACCCTAAACTAATGCTATCTAGCTACGGCTAAACTGACGTCGTCTAGTCAGACGTCTCATCGCGTCCAAGCGGCGTATCTGTCGGATTCTGCAAAAAAAGACAATAAGATAGCTTTCAGTAAGTATAAACATATAACGACATTTATAAAACAATACAAAAAATAGAAAAGAGTAAACCCTAATACTAACCATGCCGCCGCGAGAATTGAGAATGTCCATCAGGGCATTTAAGCCCTTCCTGCCTGCGTACTCGTGCTCGTACGGTGTGGGATCACGTCCTGTCATCGACCACTGTCAAAACATACAAAGAATTCATTATGTTAGAATTAAAAAACTCATAAACCCTAAACTATCGAACATAAAGAGCAATGCGAAAACACTTACAAAATCGGCCTCAAATGATGCCCATCCACCGCTCCCCAAGTGGTGCGAGCTCCCTGCCTCTACTCGCGCTCTGGCTGCATCCTTTTGTTGCTTTCACTTGTCGGGATTCTCGCGTGCTGCTTTCTTCGCATTCTTCCAATCTTCTTTGGCCAGCCAATTTGGCCTGTTCCACCCATGCTTGATTTCTTTTTGCACTTCGGAACGCTTGTGTTTGCAATATTCGCGCATTCGAATCTTCATCAGGTCTTCATTGAAGCGCTGATCCCGTGTTGGAACGGGAAACTCATCATGAAGTATGCTGGTGACTCGGTTTTTTAAATCACTTGGTACTTCACTCCATTTGTTTAGTATGTAGTGTCAGCTGAGAGCAAAGACCACGCATGCGCGAGATCACCTTCTTGCCGTCATCATCAATGATGATGTCGTCGCTGAAGTCGACGGAGTAAGGCAAGCCCTCTGGCTGGTGACGCGTGAACCTGGGTGTCCCCGCAGGGGTCTCTAGCGGCGTGTCGATGGGGGTACGGACGTCAGGTGTCTCCACCGGCGTCTGGGCCCCGAAACGAGGAGTGTTGAGTGGGGTGGCCCCTGGCGGAGTAGGTAGAGGTGTGTAGCTGCTAGGAACAGTCAGCCGCGCAAAACCTGGCGTAGATGGCAATGCTGTGGCTGGTGTGGGGGCGGGCAAAGAAGGGGAGGGTAAAGAGCCTCGTCGAACACGAGGCGGTGTGGAAGCATCGGTGGCGGAATCCCCAAACAACCGCCACCGCCACCACTAGAGCGCCGGTGTCTAGACGAGTGTGAAGCTCGTCTCGTCGACGCCGAAGCTTCGGAGCGCGCCGAATGCTCCGAAATAGAGGGAGATGCGGATGGAGTAGGAACGCGCGATGATGCGCCAGAGCGATGACGCTCCACGTACCACTATCTCTGCTGCGGTGACAAAGAAGAAAGAAACTCCTCATCATCCATACCTGCATTAAACACACGAATATTTAAACTTAATATTGAATGAATAGAGTAGACAATGACGCAAAGACCATTAAATACAATGACGTAATGACGCATATAAATACAATGACGCAATGAATTGAGTGATAGAAGAGGCAAGTCGAAAACTCAGAATTTTCAATCAAAAGATGTGAGCGCGAGTAAAAAAAAGCGTTATACACCATGGAAGGTACTTAGAGAGCCAGAGCTTTTACAACACAGAGCAAAATTGTTCAAATACAATATTTGTGGCCTTAAGAGATCTCTCTCTCATCCTCGCATAACTCAGCATAACTTCCTATATCTATATAGAGCTCTCCGTTTAAACACATATCCTCTGTTTCATTTTGTAGCTCCTCTGCATGCACCCCATATAGAGTAGTAGCATCTTGATGCTCGTCTGGCACCACTGCAGCGGCTTCTGATTGAGCATCTTCTCTGATCTCCTCCATTGATGCCGTTGTGATTGGCACATGGTAGCCTTCATACGTCCTTGCACTACGAGGGGCTACCTCTATGACGTACCACCAGTTTGATGTAGACTTTGTAGGATGAAATATTACCTGCCAGAGCCACATAACTTACATGAGAGCTTTCAAGCACATAACTTGTAAAAGGGGGATGTTAACTATTTACATACTTACTTGTTCACAATGCTCGGGTAGTACGAAAGTGTCTCTTAGGTCAGTCCATTTCTTAGTAGACACCACCTCAAGAAAACCAGACTCTCCTCTACGCACAGTAGCGTTGCGACCCTCCATGATTATCTTGAACCATTGCACGTCGAACAAGTCGACAAAAAATCCTCTGTAATCGATCCTCAAAATCTCTTGCAGTGTGCCGAAGTAAGTGAGTTCCGCCACCACAGGATCTGCATCAGACGAACGTCGTCGACTAGACTGTTCAAATTTTGCCATGATTCCACAATCTTCAGTAAAACGCTTTTTGTCGATTCGTTCCACCCTAAAATGTCGACCTTTACACCATGCTGCTGTGTATGACTTATACTACAACGAACAAAGATTATGAGTGGCTGTTCAAACGTTTAGAAATAAAGTCACTAGCTAGTCGTACATTGCAAACTTACCTTGGTCGCACAACCCCGAGAGTACTCCCACTCTTCCTCAGTCACTTCGTCACCGCATTGTTGTGCGCTTTTCAATTGGTTGCGCAACCATCTTAAGCTCATGAAGGTTGGTAGGCTCTCCAGAACCGTCGGATAGTGCATCGGTGGTTGTCTTCCCCGTCTCCACTCGATTCGTGCCCTTTGTCGCTCTTGCTTTGCATCCTCATATTGTGAAATCCACTTTTGCATCACTGGATTGTGAAGCATGCAAAATCAGTTGATTTTAGCCTCTAGATCTTCCGTCATCTTCTTCTCAACACCGAGATTTCACATGACAATCCCAGATATGCGCTCATCATCTATGGTTCGCCATAGCGTGTCCCGGGCTTTATCAAATCCGTCTAGCCACTTTCCAATGTACACTAGGGACTCTGATACCAACCAACCTTCTGCCATGCTACCCTTCGGACGTGCCTTTTGACGCACATATCCCTTAAGCGTTTTCATGAAACGTTCTAAGAAGAACATCCATCTGGAATGAACTGAGCCAGCTATTTCCACCTCATCAACTATGTGAACAAGAAGATGCACCTGAATGGTTTGCATGGTAGTAGGAAAATGTCTCTCAAACATGCACACAAGCTCCGTAGCATTTAGTTTGGCGAATGGTATGGAGTCTACGTTGATCTCCTTTTGTGAGATCCATTGCACCAGCTTTGCAAGTTTGTAGATTGTGTTACGGATGTCGAGAGACAAACATCCCTCAATGGCAACCGGTAAAATAAACTGTAAAGTATGTGCAGCAATGATATTAAAGTCCACATTTTATGCAATGATATTATAGTCCACTATGAACGTACCTGACACATTTTATGCCAATCGTGTGACTTCAAACCGTTAAGCTTTCCTTCTGTAGTAAAACACGTTCGGAGCGAGTGCATTACGCCAGTGGGGGTCCGCAAAGATCGAATGGTCTCTTTTACTTTGCGTTCTTGGGCTCCTGTGAAAATCCATGGTGCTTTAGGGAGTTTTATCGATCCATCAGACACTGTTTGCGGCGAATATTGCTCCATACGATCCACATTTCTAAGGTCAACTCTGGCTCCCAAAGTATCTTTCTTACCGGTCAGATGGTCCCAAAGTAGATTACCCACATTCTTGAATATGTGCATTGGATCGAGCAAGTGATTGATCATGAGTCGGGGCCAGTATGGTAACTCGTACCATAGAGATAGTCTCTTCATCCCTGGAGGCAATCCGTCATTGCACATCTCCTTCTGCTCTAACCATGCTTGTGCAGACATCCTTGGTGGCTCTCTTCCCAAAAAGCCATCGCGTAACACATGATTCTCTGGAAGATACGCTTGATGGCCTTCGTAGATTTGCTTCTTCAGTGAGCGCACCCTACGTGCATTCAGTCTAGGTCCACATGTGACACATGCTCTGTATCCACTTGTTTGAAGCCCTGCATGTATACACATGATAATAGATCAACTATGGGAAAAAACAAGATTTACAGTGTCTGAGTGAGGAGTGTCAATAGATCACCTGAGCATTCTGTTAGCCCGGGATAGTCATGCATGGTCCACATTAGAATGCCTTTGATCAAAGCATTCCGTCGTCCTGTGTGTCGGCTCATATCCACCACCTCTATGCCAATCCACAATTGTTGTAGCTCTTCCAATAGTGGACGAAGATACACATCCATATTCCCCACTTTATATCGCCCTGGCACAATCAAGCTTAGCCATAGGTGCCCGTTCTTCGTAGTCAACCACGGGGGAATGTTGTAGTTGACGATGACAACGGGCCATACACTGTAAGATGTTGATCTTTGACCAAATGGATTTACGCCATCCATAGCCAGGCCTAAGCGCAAATTTCGAGCTTCCCTGGCAAAATCCGACCATGTTCCATCTATATGTTTCCAGGCTGCGCAATCTGCAGGAATTCGTAGCACACCATCCGAAGATTTATTCTCCTCATGCCATGATGCTAGGGCGGCCATGGACTTTCATTCGAAGAAATGCTTGATGCGAGGAAGCAGAGGAAAATGTCGCAAAACCTTTTGTGGAATTTTTGTCCCGTGGAGATCTACTCGATATCTTTCGGAATCACATTTCGGACACTTCTCCATGTCTATGTATTCCCCTCTGAAAAGAATGCAGTCATTAGGACAAGCGTGGATAGAATTGTAATCCATCCCCAAGTTTTGCAAAATCTTTCTTGCTTCATCTCAGGAGTCTGGCATCACATTGTCAGCTGGTAGTATGTGCTCTTTAAGCAATCTACACAACATAAAAATACGATACAGTCGTGTAAAAATCTATCAGATCATTATACATTTAGAGTTTTATTAAAGTAAACTAATTGTAATAGATCACCTGAAAAGCGCTGTGACGCTAGTGTCACTCCATCCAAACTTTACCTGCATGTTGAGAAGAACTAGGAGTGCTTTCAATCTAGGCATACGTGCTCCATTATACAATGGCGTATCGGCTTCACTTTTCATATCATCATAGATAAGCCTTTCTGAATCCATGATCGTCTCGATCATTTCATCAATCTCGGGCTCAAACATTGCCTCGTTGGGAATGTGCTCTGCATGATCATCCCCCGAGCTGTCAGAGGCTACATCTTGTGGCCTCACATATGCTGCTTGACCAAAGCGCCTGCGAACACGTCTATTGGGTTGCAAGATTGCTGCTTGTTGGCTAGCGTCAGAGTCCGACGAGTTATAATTGGCAACAACTCGATCTATAATAGATGAATCAAACTCGCCAAATTCGCGAACGTGCTGCAAAGAAACACGTCTTGTCCGTCGCACAGCATGCTTGCATTGATTACAAGGACATAAGACCCTCGTTGAGAGATAGGTGTTTCGGTTGGACGGTCCCACATCCTCGTCACTACTCATAATGAGGATAAAAATCTTATAACCTGGACAACAAATTTAATATTCTATTGGCATTCTTCGTCTTATCTCTCTCTCTCTCTCTCTCTCTCTCTCTCTCTCTCTCTCTCTCTCTCTCTCTCTCTCTCTCTCTCTCTTTACCTCACATTCTCTAGTCATGTCCAATCCCCGCACACCTCGGTCTAGAGGTGCACGGAGATCAGAACCACCGGGTTATAATCTAGTCTTTATTGGTCAATACCTATATTTGTGGGTACAAGAAATCTACAGACCCACGTCTACATGATACTGCATGTAGTGGACAAAACCCCTTTGCCTCTTCTCTAGCTGTAGCACTTCACAGCATCTTAACATCTTTTCACAGTAGATCTTTTCACTGTTCGTCTATCTTCTGAAGACATTTCACCAGTACTTTTGGATCGACGGAGCCCACCATGAGTGAAGGAAGCAATACCCTATATTCCATTGAGGGCTTTCTTGATCACCCGCTTCACGCAGGCATCGCAGTCTATGGAGACCTAAATCTAATCTAATATAACGTAAATCTAAATCTAGCGTAAATAAACGTAAATCTAATTAAAAATAAACCTAAATCTAATCTAATTTAACTTAAATAAACCTAAATCTAATTTAACGTAAGTCTACATCTAACCTAATCTTTAACGTCTTTTAGGATAGTTTCCTACGACGTTATAACTCTCTTCTTCTTGTGTGTGTGCACGTGTGTGGATGTGTGTGCCAATAAAAAGAGATAAATGGTATAAACTTTCTATCACCCATGCCAAGTATGATAGATTGGTTATGCCATTTCCCTCTTGAATAATAGGTCTTCAGTTCAACTCCTCGTCGGCTAGATCTTTAGGTCTTTTAATTTTAATTAGTTTTCTACGACGTTAAATTAGTTTCTCTCTCTTTCTCTCTCAATGTGTGTGCATTTTTTTGTTTATGCATGTTTTCTCTCTCTTTTCCTCTCTCAATGTGTGCGTTTTTTGTTTATGCATGTTCTCTCTCTCTTTTCCTCTCTCAATGTGTGCGTTTTTTGTTTATGCATGCTCTCTCTCTCTTTTCCTCTCTCAATGTGTGTGTGCATTTCTGTTTATGTTTGTACTCTCTCTCTCTGTCTCTCTCTCTCTCAAAAACACTATGTGTGTGTGTATGTGTGTGTGAGAGAGAGAGAGAGAGGGAGAGAGAAAGAGGGGAAGGGAACATGAGAGTGAGGAGAGCGAAGGAGCATACCTGGCTCTCCTTCCTCTCCTCGTGTGTGTGTGTGTGTGTGTGTGGAGAAGAAAGAGAGAGAGAGAGAGAGGGAGAGTGTTACCTGCTCCTTGCTTGAGGGCGCCGAAAAACTCAGATTTGAGATCTGAGTTTTTGGGCGCTCTCTGTTATTTTTTTAGCCCAGTCGGCGTCGCTATGAGCGTCGCTATGAGCAAAGAAATTTGCAACGCTCATAGCGACACCGGGATTTTTTTTTTTTTAGCGTCGCTGTGTGAGCGTCGCTAATATGAATAGCCTCTTGTAGTGACGGTAGTCCCTTTGATTTCATGGCACGGCTCCATTGGCTGGAGAAGAAAGGCATGAGGGTCAAAGTTCTCATGGGCCGAGGGGGGGGGGGGGGGGTCGAAAGAGAAAGAGGGCAGGTTGGAAGAGAAAAGGCAAATTCTTCCTCGATGTGGAAGACTAGTCAGCACCTTCCACCGCCTCATGTGAACAGGGCAGCGAGCTAGGGAGGTTTTGATTGGCTCACAAGAAATTTTCAGCTCTTCCCCCGGGAAATCATTTTAGGTTGAAATGCTATCACCCTTCTTGGTGAGATGTGGTCAATTAGCATATGATGCAATTTTTCTTCCGTCTTAAACTTTTCGATGTGCTGTTCCAAGAAATAGAACCACCACAAAATAACCTTTTTTTTCAATCACCTTGCTTATTAGCTTAGAATCTGTTAACCCTCACGGCACACGGACACCCTATGATCTATAAACGTTGTATTATGTATTTGGTAGAGTCAGGTACCGGGCTTGTCGGACCAATAGGGAAAGGTAGAGTGATCGCCAATGAGAGGCGCACTTTAACTTGGACATTCAAGGGATTAGTTGGTTAAGCATGGGCGCCCAAGTGTGAATGGGGTGAGCTCCTATAAAAGCCAACTAAACCTAATTTTTACTCATTCTCTCATTTGTGCAATTGAAGAGTGCTCTTGCTCCATCTCCATCTTCTTCTTCTTCACCTCCTTGTGTGTGTGTGTGAGAGAGAGAGAGAGAGGGAGAGTGTGTGTGCGATCGAGCATTACGAAGGCACGACGGCGGCGAAGCGGTTGAGCGCGGCACGACTGCAGCTTCTTCTTCATCGCGGCGAGGAATCCACCACGAAGGCGAGCGTAGAGCGGTGAGTGACACACCCTTTGTTTTCTTGAGCTTGCTAGTTTAGGCTTGTTGTGTGCTTAGAGCCGTTTGTGGCTCGCATACGGTGTATTGGCAAGTCCCTTGCTTCGACAGTGCGGCAAGGAGCGCACATTTTTGGCGCCGTTGCCGGGGATATGCCTTACACTAAGCTCGGTTAGCACTTTACGCTTCCTTGTGGTGCAATTTCTATCATAGGAAAGGCAGGGAAGGAGTGTGTGGAGATTTTTGTTTTTTGCGTTTTCTGCAATTGCTGTCAAGTTCCAATTTCTGCTATTGTTTGCGTTTTTCAATTTCCGCAATTTCAAGTTCGGCGTTTTCAAATTCTGCAATTTTCTGCATTTCTGTCAATTTGCTGCAATTTCTGCGTTTTTTCTGCATTTTCTGTATGCGGGCGGCGAAATTTTTTCGAAAATAAAAAACGTGTCTCTTAAAACGGACGGGTTGGTTTGTATAAAAGATAGATCGGGATCGGGATCATTTTCCCAAGCCCAAGCCCAAGCCCAAGCCCAGGCCCAGGCCCAGGCCTCAGTCCTCTGATATATACTAGACTCACTCTTATATATATACCCTACTCCCTCAAGAGAGAATGAGGGCATGTGGGACAAGTCCTCCACTCTCCTCCTTTCTCTTCCCACTTGCACCCTTAGACTTTCTAGTTTAGGCCTAGTTCCTTACTGGAAATTGACAGTTTTAGGGATTCCGAGGGCATAGAGTGACCAAACAGAGGGCTGTAAAGCACGGCACGACCCTCTGACCGATACGCTCGTTTCGAGCCATCACACGGCCCATTCCATGACACGCTCTAAAAAATCTAGCAAAAAAACAAACAAAAAACACGCTAAAAACTAGTCACAAGGCCTCCTAGAGCAGCTTTTTGACACCTTAGGGTATCAAAAGCACATGCACTTACGCTCTGGGCGGGTGCTAGAACACGAGCATATTGAGGGTGCCTCTGTTCATACGGACACCCATTACCCATCCACGATAAGCTCTAGACCCTCAACGGGGACACAAGGTAGCACCACCCAAGACCCTAAAATAGCCGCTAGTGATTCCTCCTCCGACTCAGAAATCATGGAAGCATACCCTACCCAAAACACTGAGAGAGAAGGCCATGCACCTCCCGAAGCTCCACAGCCTAGTACTAGTATGTTTAGCCGTTTCATGGAAACATTAGGTAGAGCTACTCGCTCGGAACCTGAGGCAAATGAAGCACACGAAGGGGGTGGGGAAGTGGAATCTCCTTTCACATCGCACGTGGACCCCACACCCCCAAAGAGTGTCCATGTGGATATCCTACCAACTTCTTACCAAGAAGGCCCTGTTGAGCTGCCTCCTTCAGAAGTTCCCTCTAGAGTACCGTTGGTGGCAAGTAAAACCACGGGGAGCAACATTGCTTCTACCTCACAAGAAACCGTTAACACGTCGACTCTAGAAGGATTGTTCATTAATGATCATTGGACATACGACCTCCACACTGAGGTGTTGACGGATCTACACTCTGGCCACGCCTACCATGTAGGATGGATAGAGATTGTACAATCCACCTCTAGTGCCACGAGCATCGAAGATCAACAAAAAATGATCTGTAATGTTATCCATGGCATTATTCAATCAGAAAGGCAAAACCGAGGGGTAAATATACTCTCAACTGGCCCCATGAGATTTCTGGATACGAGCAAGGCTCAACAGCCTACTCTATCTCAAATGGAGACTCCTCTAATGAGCCCCATGGACCCATCTTACGTCATTTCACCTGGGGTCTCTATGCAATCTGAGCCTCCGAGCGAAAACTTTAGCTTCCCTAACTTGGCTCAACCCTCTATCAAGGAAAACACAGTGCTCACTCCAGGGATAAGCCTGACAGAGAATGTACCGATGACATCTACGGTTAGCGCAGTGCCACTACCTAGTGTCGTAGTACCTAATATGGGGCCTCGACCATATGTGCCTCTAGCCCCTTATGCACACATGGCCCCCACACCTCCAATTGTACCACTTGCTTATGCTCCTCGAGTGCCGCTCCCTAGCTCTTATCCGAGTGGACCTATGCCCGGTTATGTTCCATATCCTGCATCATCCACACATATGCCAAGACCGGTACCCGTCCCTCTCCCACATATGATTCCAAGAGTACCTCCACCGGCCCTGCCTCCTCACATAGGTGACTTGGCAGCGTTTGCTCAAACCATAGGTCGATCTATCGCGGAAAATATGCGTCACGCATCTGATAGAGAGCCTAGAAGTAAGGCAGTACAAATTGCCAAACTCACGCAAAAATTCAATGGGGACGAAGATGCTAGAAAACACATTGAAGTGTTTGAACAAGTATGTGATTCCTTAGGGGAACGCAACGAACTACATAAGTGCAATGCCTTAAGCTTGACATTAAGTGGGAAGGCTGGAGATTGGTATAGGACCCTAAGGGTGGACGAGAAAACAATCTACCCTACCCTTCGAAGGTTGTTTCTAAAGGAGTACATACGAGAAGGTGTGCTTTGGGGTGTAGCATCTCAGCTACAGAAGGCCGAACGTAAGGAAGGAGAGTCAGTAAGGGACTTCATTAGTCGTCTAAAGCACTTAAACTCTCGCTGCCCTGTAAATGAGCGCTTCAACAATAACCAACTGCTTGATCGATTCATTCGAGGGTTGAGGAATGAAGGAATCTATAATGGACTAGTGATTAGAGGTATCACAACCTGGGAAGATGTCACTGCCAATGCAATCCAACTAGAGGACAACTTGATGATAGCAGGCATGAGGGTGTCTACTGACACGAGATCCACTAGCTCACAAGCCATTGAGTATGAACCCATGACTGCAAAGCCCATTGCCAATGAGCCAAAGGTATTTGAGACATTCTTGACAGACCTCACCAAGGCAATCCAAGAGTCTCTTAAGGATAATCGACCCCCTCAAAATAGTCACATGTATCCAAGAAGGGAGCAACAATGGTGTTCCATTTGCTTAGGTCCACATAGCACTAGTGAGTGCCCTACGTTTAGAGTAAAATTTAATGGAACTTGCAACGCATGTGGTAGGTATGGTCACCAAGCTAAGGATTGTTTAATGATCAAACGTATGATGGCAAATAGACCACCTGTAGCCTGGACGGATGCACCTCGAGCTCCTGTATTGATGCCTGCTCCACCTGTTGAGCAACTACCGCAACACATGGTCCCTAGATCTCAAAATGTTGTACAAGCTACACCGTTACCACCTCCTGTGCTAGGACCGCAGCCCCCGCATCCAAGAGTCGCCCCTATGAACCAAGTGGGTTGCGAGCCATCAAACGCTTATGCAGATGGTTGTGAGGAGGAAATAGACACTAGTATTGCCTACGGACTTGATACATTGGAAGAATGTCCTATATACTACATGGAAGATTGTTGGGGACAAGTCAAGCCGGTTTATCAAGCTGCTGCTCTCGCATCCAGAGGTCAAAATATCAACACCCAGGCTAGGAGGCCACCTCTTCAATGCTACGAGTGTGGTGGACCACATCGAGTAGCGGAGTGCCCTATTAGGCTGCAAAAGAATGCTGCACAGATGCAAATGAATCAAGGGAGCACGTCTGCAATGCCAATACTCACATGTAATCGTTGTGGCATAGATCACTTGATTGCCCAATGCCCCTATAACCCAAATGCGCCTAAAATCACACCCCTGAATTTGGTCGAAATTGCTAGTGTGACATCGCCAATACCACCCGTTGCACCCGCTTATGCGATTACACGGTCCATGCTTCAAGGGCCAGGACATATCCTCGAAGAGAGAGATACCGCGTCAGTTATCCAAGCAAAGAAAAAGAAGACACGAAGGAAGAAGTCGCAGAATACGGAAAATTCAAAGCCAAGTTCCAAAACAAACATAGGAACAGGAGATGACCCCGTGTATATGAATGACCTCGAGGATGATTCAGATTCAGTCGAGACAATGGAGACTAGAACCAATACCACAAAGGGAAAGACCGACAAAGAAAACCGTAACATGGAACCAAATGAAAACCGAATAAGAGAAAATCATAAAGAGCCTCTGAAAACACCACAAGTGTTTCCAAATCCAATCCAAGACCCCCAAGATAAACCGCAGGGGCAAAAAGGAAAAAATCGTAAAAAGAAGATTGGGACGTACCCAAACCCAGTAGATGAGATTAAGCAGGTGAAACATCTAAGAGGTTTAGTGGAGGAGACTCAAAGGAAACTAGAACCAGAACCCATGCATATCAAAATTCATGACACAGTGTTTCCCACGCAAGTTCATCCACCCCACATGAACCATAGACCGTTAGCCATATCTAGTATCATCCAAGAAGGGAGTGAGGACAGGACATCAGAAAGTGAGCATACACCCTTCTTGTTGGAAAGGATGTTTAACGAAGGAATACCTGATCCCATTGAGGAATATGAGATTCCATCCTCACCAGTTCCTAGTCAAGGACCTACACCCTGCAAAACGCCAATGAATGTTGCCAAACTAGTGGACTTCATGTCTTCTGAGGTCCGAACCACGATCATAGCAAAGCTGTATGGAGATCCTGAGTTATTCCTTGCACTTCGAGCATTCCTTAACGGAGAGCTACGAACGGGATTACCGCAGTTTGCGCAACCAAATAGGCCTGACTCGATTATGATTGATGAGGAAAATCATGTGCAATCACTTGACTTAGATGGACACGAGTCTGTGATCGAGGTACCCATTAACGAATTAGGGCAGTATTTTGAAGGCGACGAGTCTAATGCGACCCTACCCATCACTACCAAGGGATTAACTATAAAGGGAATTCTTGATGGTGGTGCGGGAGTTAGCATCGTTACAAAAGATTGTTGGGAATCCATGGGAAAACCCCGCCTCAGTGTTACTAACATTGTGGTAAAGATGGCAAATGGTACCATAGCCAAACCTATGGGGATGCTCAAGGATCTTAAGATCAAAGTTCTAGGATACAAGGTGCGACATACGTTCATTGTAATGGATTTCTCTAAACACCTTATGTCATATGAAATGATTTTAGGACGACCATTCATGAGGGAAGCACAAATGGTTCACGATTGGTCTAAAAATCATGTCTATTTGCAATTCCAAGACTCTGTCCTTAGAGTGGATTTGGTGACTGGTAAGGTACACCCCTTAGGGAGTAAAACCATTATTGATCATCGCTCTGACACCACAGTTCACTCGGCCCCACTACAATATTGTTACACTTGTAAGAAGGATACAGACATTGGCCAAGATTCTCCTTATATGGATATCCTACCTGGGATGACTGAGTCGGACAATGTGGATTGGGTACACCTAGCTGCAACCATAGATACCTGGGGAAATAGAGGAACCACTTGGGTCACACCAGAGGGGGAAGAGGTACCACAAATTGCACCTCTGAACATGATAAGTGCCATACATGCATCTTCTAAGGGCAAGGCAATTGTGGACCAATCTGACAGTGACACTAATAGCTCAATAGAAGACTTTGACCAACACGACTTGGACACTGACTCCCAGAGTGAAACGGATTCTGAATCTCATGAATTAGAGAGTGGAGCAAGTTCACAGTCAAAACATTCGGAAGGATCGAGCACATCAACCGATGATAGCTCCTCCGAGAGTGAAGAGGACACCAACGAGGACTCCTTTAGTGAGCCAGATCTAAATGCAAATCAAAAGCAGGTCTCAAATAAGAAAAAGAAAAACCTTAAGAGGCGTCGATATCGAGCCAATGTACGTGCTAGGATAAACAAGAAGAGATCCTCAGCAGAATGGCTCAGTTATATAGGAGCATGTGATGCTCATCGAAAATTGGTAGACAATTGGGGTGAATATCTCCAAAATGTTATGTGGTGTAGACCACGACCCCATGACATAGCCCAATTAGAGATCATAGACAAGCCAAAGTTGAGCCGCACTGCAAGGAGGCGTCAAAACCAAGAGTTAGCTCGACAACACAAGAAAGCAGAAATGGAAGCACAAACCAACGCACAACCAGAATCCACAGACTTGCATCCTGCACCAGAACATTTCAAATCTTACACCACAGGGGAAGCAAAGGTTGTGTACACAAAAGCCCAAAGAATACCTATCGATGGGAATAATGGAATCTATGATGGTCCGGCAATAGTTAAAGAAATAGAATTAGCTGACCCCGGTGAAGAATCAAAACCTGTTTTTATTGCCCAAGACCTCACAGAAGTTGAAGAGGCGGTCCTCAAAGAGCTTCTCAAGGAATTCAAGGACGTATTCGCTTGGACATACCATGATATGAAAGGTGTTCCGCCTTCTGTGGTCCAACATACAATCCCTATGATTAGCACTACGAAGCCCGTACAACAAAGACCCTACGCGATGAATCCTAAGTACGCAAAGATCATTCAAGAAGAACTAGAAAAGCTTATCAAATGTGGGTTCATATATCCTATTGAACACTCTGAATGGGTGTCGCCAATAGTTATCGTGCCAAAAAAGAATGGGAAACTCAGGGTGTGCGTGGACCTCAAAAAAGTTAATGCAGCTACTAGAAGAGACCATTACCCCCTACCATATTCCGAACATGTACTCGAAAGAGTTGCAGGCAAGGAAGCTTATAGCTTTCTAGATGGGTACTCAGGCTACAACCAAATCACGATAGCGCTAGAGGACCAAGCTAAAACTGCCTTCATCACAGAATTTGGCGTGTTTGCATTTCGTGTGATGGCTTTTGGCTTAACAAATGCCCCTGCTACATTCCAACGATTAATAAACACTGCTTTTAAAGAATATTTGAGAGAGTTTTGTGAAGCTTTCTTAGACGACCTTTGTGTTTACTCTTCTTGGAAAGAACATCTATCATGTTTGCGGAAGGTGTTTGAAAAATGTAGGTTATATCGTATCTCATTGAACCCGTTCAAATGCCAATTTTGGGTCAAGCATGGAGTTATTTTAGGGCATATAGTATCCAAGAATGGTATCTCAACCGATGAGAGCAAAATTAAAGTGATTCTAGAGTTACCACCACCAACCAATTACAAGGGAGTTCAAAGGTTCATGGGACACGTGGGTTATTATCGACGGTTTATTTTATTTTTCGCTGAGATAGCACGTCCTTTGTACAAGCTTCTCATTGAATTTAAATGGACTGAAGAGTGTGACCAGGCCTATGAACAATTGAAGAAAACACTAGCAAGTGCTCCAATTTTAAGGACACCTAACTGGGATGTCATTTTCCATGTGCATATTGATGCATCAAACTTTGCTATTGGGTGTGTTCTCACTCAACCAGGAGAACATAAATTGGACTATCCCATTAGCTTTGCAAGCCGTCAATTGAACGATGCTGAAAGGAACTACACCACTACAGAGCGAGAAGGTTTGGCAATGGTTTATGCAGTAAAGAAATTTCGCTACTACCTTCTGGCAAACAAGTTTGTATTTTATGTGGATCATCAAGCGTTGTTGTATCTGGTAAACAAGCCATGCTCCACAGGAAGAATCACACGATGGTTGTTAATTCTTCTTGAGTTTGATTTCACGATTGTAGTGAGACCCGGTAAAAGGCACGTCATGGCTGATCATTTGTCTCGCATACCTAATGGTGAAGCCCCTACAGGAGTTGATGATGAATTACCCGATACTTCCCTATTCATAGTTGAGACTATGCCTGAATGGAGTGAGAACATTGTTAACTTTTTAGTTAATGGTTTTCCACCCAAGGAACTTCGTAAGGATATCGCTCGAAGGCTAGTAAAAGAATGTGAACCCTATTGTTTGATTGCCGGAACCCTGTATAGATTAGGCAAGGACGATATTCTTAGGCGTTGTGCCCGCGAGGATGAATATTTGTATATCTTGCAAGAAGCACATATGGGCATAGCAGGAGGACATTTTTCAGGGGACCTGACTGCTAGAAAGGTGCTGCAATCAGGCTATTGGTGGCCAACTTTATTTAAGGATGCATCACTTTTTACAAAAGGGTGTGATGAGTGCCAACGTTACAAGACCACACAGCGCAAGGACAGAATGCCCTTACATCCTATTAAAGTAACCCAACCATTTGAAAAATGGGGCTTAGACTTTGTAGGTCCAATTAGTCCCGCAGCTCGCAACACTCAATCTCGATATATTCTAGTTGCTACGGACTATGTAACAAAGTGGGCTGAAGCTAAGGCTTCACAAAAAGCTGACGCGAGGACAACAGCTAAGTTTCTTTTTGAGAACATTATCACAAGATTTGGTTGCCCTTTTGAAATTGTTAGTGATAATGGTACCCATTTTATAAATGAGGTAATAAGAGAGCTTACCACGACCTTTATGATATCCCACCATAAGTCTACACCTTATTACCCGCAAGCTAATGGACAAGCCGAGAGCACCAACAAGACTCTAATCTCTATTTTAACCAAGACGGTAGAGGCTCATCGCACTGATTGGGATTTGAAGTTGACATCTGCTCTATGGGCTTATCGTACTGCTTATAAAGTGGCTATTAATTGTACGCCATTCAAAATGGTATACGGCCAAGAAGCGGTTATGCCTTGGGAGTTTGTCATTCCTAGTCTTAGGGTAGCTTCGCAAGAAGGATGGAATGGTAACCCCTTAACCGAGCGTTTGTTTATCTTAGAAAAACTAGACGAAGAGAGACAGTTGGCTGTGCAAAATGCTCTTGTGGAAAAGGATAGGAGAAAGAAGTGGTTTGATCGCCATGTGAAGGACAAGGATATCAAAGTTGGTGATAAAGTCCTTATGTATGGAGTACGTAAAGAGAAGAAAAAGTTGAAATATGCTGGTAAAGGACCATATAGAGTATGTGAAATTATCCCACAAGGTACCCTTCGTGTGGAAACTCTTGATGGAGTTGAAACCATTGGATTCCTCAATGGGAGTAAATTCAAAAGATATTATGATCCTTTAAGCCAAGAAGAACTACGGGCCATTCATCAAAAGAAGGCCGCCAAAGCACAAACCGAGTTAAACAAGATACAAGCTCAAGCTAAGGCTAAGGAGCGACAACAACGTATAAGACAAAAACGAGAGGCTAACCTTGGGGTCACAAATACATTCCACGTGGAAATCGAAGAGGATGGGTTGGACTCTGACACACCTCTACGATACCCCATTGAGTTAAATAGTGCCTATGGAAAAGTGCTATATAACGCCTTATTGGACACGGGTGCTAAATACAATCTGCTATCCTATGGGGTGTGGTGTCAGTTAGGGAAGCCACCTCTATCTGAGACTATTATCCAAGTCAAGGGTGTCAACAAGAAAAAAACTGCGGTTTTTGGAATCTGGCACACTTCTGTCAGTTATGACAATGGGGTGGTAGCTCAAGACTTTTTGGTCATGCCTACTGGAACTATGGAGGGTAATATAAACCTAGGCCGCACGTGGATGATAGCCACCAAATGCACTATTGATTGGGGGACTGGGGGTGTTACAACGCAAAAACCAACTCTTAGCCCTACCACTCAAGCCATAGTCCCTGAGATATTGCCCAAGGAAATAAAACCCAAGACATTGCATGTCCAGGAGGTTGAACCATACGTCCCCATAGCCCAACTCTTTAGAGCTTCAACTAATGTAGTTGAAAGAAAGCTTGAGACACACAAGAACCATCCTTATATAACAGAGAAAACATACAAGTGGGTCCCTAAAACCTCTGTAGTGAGCATGGTTGATGCAAAAAAACGGAAACCTAGTAAGAACCGTACCACTCGCTCCAAGAAAAGTAAGAAAATGTTGCGATGGATCCCTAAACGACTATTGGAAGCCCAAGGCTACTATCAAGGAAATGATCAAATCTGGGTGCCAAAACGTAGATTGTGCTCTTACCTGTCACCTGGCCCATGTAAACCCAATCCTGTGGCTCCAAAACAAATTGAAAATCGCGGAAAGGAAAAAATCATGGAATGTTACACACCCGTTCTAGAGCTAGTTTGGGTACCAAAGAAAGAACGATTTGTTCCACCTAGCTCAGGAACAGGGAAATCAAATGAAGCTTCTTGCTCTTCATGTAGTTCCTATATGCAAATAGAAGCTTCGACACAACCTCCACCTACCACTGTACATATCCATCCAAGCACGAAAGAGTTTGCACCTTCCGGGGTAAGTTCACCACCTACAACAACGTTGCAAATAAAATCCTGGGAGAGTACCTTACCACCCTTACAACTTGACGAGGCACCTAGGGTAATAGAAAACTAATGGCAAAAATCCTCACCTATTACCAACTGGAACAATTGGTTTCAAAGGGTGACAAGCTCATTTCAAACGGTATGATCTACCCAAGGAAGGGGGGAGTGTTTGTGGACATCCATCATTCACTTGCTTCCCTCTCAACCTTTTTCCCTGACCTCTTAATCTCCGATCTTAGGAAATGTATATATATAGCCTTATACTCACAAAAAAACAAAAATAGTAAAGAGCAAGAGCGCCTAGCAATGAGAGAGCACCCTATCAGATCTTACATATAAGTCCAAATTCACCGTGTCAAGTCAAGCAACACACAAAAACAACTCTTATGTTTTAAAGGCCTAACCAAATCTATCTGTCTTGTCAGAAATGGCTACTTCACCAGAGGCATGCACTTCTATTTTTGATGAAAGGTACCCCTTGTCTTTTCAACAAGTGTTCTACGTATGCTACCCTATACTTTCTTGCGAATGGGATTTGATAGAGAGCCTTGCATGTGAGAGAAATTTTGAAGAGTTAGAATGGCTGATACGTCTATGGCTAACTAGTGATCCCTACCCAGTGGCGAATGTGTCTCCAATGGCACATGCTTATTCTTTTGCACAAGATGAGTATCCACGCATCACGAGGTTCTTGATTAGCATGCTTGCACAAGAGGATGATGAAGAGGAACTAATAGAGACCGAGGAAGACTATGGCCTCACGGACAACGATTTTATTTATCTAGATGATGAGGATAGAGGCCTAGCCTTAGGGTGGCCACCCGGTTTATATAATATCCTCTTTCCTTGATTCTAAAAGGGGTGACAGATAGGTAGGTTAGGGGTCTAGATTGTGTTTTGAGTTTGTTTTTTAGGAGTTTTAATTTTTCCCACTGATGTGCCTCCTGGAGGTATTCCTTTTGTTTCCTAGTGTGTACAGGAGCGTGTTGCTATTGATAGGATTTGGACCTTCATGGAACCTTTCTCTCGTTCACACTTCAAATCAAGCGCGACCATCAACACAAACAGGTGTTTCTTGTCCATTAGCATTGCCGTTATCTTTTTTGCATCCATGTTTGTCTGCTTTGATTGTGATTGGTAGCATAATATTCAGCGCATTGGTTAGTATCAAACATTTAATTCAATGTAGTGTTTTGTCATAATCACTTGTTTAGGTGTAAAAATCAAGCAGTCCGACTAAGCTAGTTTGACCAAGCTAGGTATTAGAAATCTTCTCTTAATACCATGGGGAATGCCTTCCTAATAATCAATGGTTACTTAGGTTCTTAATCCGATTTAGGCAGCATTGTATGAAATGTACTAGGGCTTTCTAGTGGGCTTAACCCTATTGACCTTTAGCTTAAGTATTATAAAGGGAGTTTACTAATGTGATGAGCCTGGGGAATGTAACAGTGTTATATGACCTCCCAAAGTTACAAAATTAAAATGATGAAAATGAACAAACAAAAAATCAAAGTGCCACAATGTAAAATTTTAAGCTGGAAGAGAAATCTCAGCTTGATTTGGTACTTCACTCACATGTATCGCCTATGGTACTAGAGCCCTAGAGGTTCCCAGCGTGGGCGCTTTTCCTTGAAAAGCAAAAAACCCAAGGCATACAAAATAAGCACACACATCATAATTGAATCAATGTGAAAAGACCTTGGGGGGTCAAAGAAAAAGTAATCAGTCAGGCGATGATTTCATGAGAAATTCCTTTTATGGTAGCTTAACTACAAAGTTTTCTAGATATAGCCTCTAGTCAGCCCTCGAACATGAATACTTGGCTCTCGCGATTAAACAACTTAATTGACCACAGAAAGTTAAGAAGCTTACCCATGGTATTAATATTCGATCTCTAGTGCTTTTCGACCGTCAAATTAGCGACCCCAGACTTGTTTAATTTTTTGCCTTTACATCTGTTTATGCATTTGATTACATTGCAATTTAATGTTCATTGCTAACAAATTGTTTGAAATTCTTTGACCAATCAATTTTTCTATCTAAAACTGCATATGCTTTTTAAGAGAATGCAATTACTGTGCCAATGTTATTTGATTTTGCAGTGACTGAAGAATTTTCAATCACCTTGCTTATTAGCTTAGAATCTGTTAACCCTCACGGCACACGGACACCCTATGATCTATAAACGTTGTATTATGTATTTGGTAGAGTCAGGTACCGGGCTTGTCGGACCAATAGGGAAAGGTAGAGTGATCGCCAATGAGAGGCGCACTTTAACTTGGACATTCAAGGGATTAGTTGGTTAAGCATGGGCGCCCAAGTGTGAATGGGGTGAGCTCCTATAAAAGCCAACTAAACCTAATTTTTACTCATTCTCTCATTTGTGCAATTGAAGAGTGCTCTTGCTCCATCTCCATCTTCTTCTTCTTCACCTCCTTGTGTGTGTGTGTGTGTGAGAGAGAGAGAGAGGGAGAGTGTGTGTGCGATCGAGCATTACGAAGGCACGACGGCGGCGAAGCGGTTGAGCGCGGCACGACTGCAGCTTCTTCTTCATCGCGGCGAGGAATCCACCACGAAGGCGAGCGTAGAGCGGTGAGTGACACACCCTTTGTTTTCTTGAGCTTGCTAGTTTAGGCTTGTTGTGTGCTTAGAGCCGTTTGTGGCTCGCATACGGTGTATTGGCAAGTCCCTTGCTTCGACAGTGCGGCAAGGAGCGCACATAATCAAAGAATTGTGTTTGTTTGCATTTTTGTGAATATGGATGTGTAATAGAAGCTAGGCATTGCTCATCTAGTTTCTCTAGTCCCTCTAGCGGATTTGATAACTCATGTCTGACTAGTCCATTCTAGGGAGCTTGTGACTTGTAGAGTTTGTACCAAGAACTCCTAGGACAATATGGCATCCAAGCCAAAAACTAGAGTGAACAAAGTAGTATATAATAAGAATGGATATCTTTCATGTGGTTGCATTTTCAAAAAAGGAAATTGCCTTGGACTTATGTTTTTGGCTAGATAGAAGCTTAATTTCTTGTGGGTGATAGGGATAGGGGGTAGACCTGTTATGGCTCACCGTATATACTCATCAAAAAACTTCGGTGTCACTAAGCATCTTAATCGGTAGTCCATATCTCGTGAGAACATGCTCATAAAATAATAAAGTCGTACCTCATGTATCATTCATCTATATTGCTTTTTTCTCAACCCATTTTAGACAAACCGTTTAGTACCATAATGATGGATTGGCCTTGAGTTTTCTATGTTGGTGCTTGAAGAGCCCTATCTCATAATATCTATGTTGTCAATTTGGAAAAGGCTCATGCTTCCATCATGGTCATAGTGGAATATAGTGACTTCTTTGTCTTCCCTAAGATTCCCATACTTGCTTAGACAGGCTGTGATAGCTATATTGGCCACTATGTCAAGTATGGTAAGAGGGTTCACTTAGTGAAAGTGATCCTTTCACCCTCTACTTAGCAGGCCGAAGCAGTCGCTTCAATAAGTGTGGCTCAATCAAGGGATCTCTCAACTAAATAAGACAAAAGAAAAAAACCCCTTCAAACGACAGCTCCCTCAACCTCTTCTAAAACGAGGAGGACACAAAGAGGACACAAGGCCATGCTCATACCTTTTGAATAGACTGTTTGTCAAGCGAGTTAACTCTCATAAGAGACTAGAAAACCAAAACCAAGCTAGCTATTCCGTTGTGTGTTCAATTCTCTTTAAATGGGTTGATAGCAATTGAAGTGAAAGGGATATATTCTGCTTAGATTTTGCAAGAAAATAGTGTAAATAGATAAATTTAATTTGCAAATTTCTTCCTAATAACTGGCTTGAATGGATTTGTGTATGTTTGGGATAAAGGTTGAGATAGAAAGAGAGATGGATGTGAGTCACGGGTGGAGAAAAAGAATGTGATGGTTTATGGTTTATGAGGCTCACTTTAGGCACTATTTTAGAAGTTATAGTTTAAATCTTCCACATAGTGTGTGTAAAAGTCAATATATACTATAGATAATGGGGGAAAGGATTCCGGCCCCTCCCTTGACCACGTGGCATCATTTCCTTAGTATGGTCACCTTTTTGCCCACGTAAGAGGGGGGAAGAGAGAGAGAGAGATAGATAGATAGATAGATTTTATTATCGTCCTCGGAGGTCAAATATGACCTATGGGACCAAAGTTACATGTGATGTAGTATGTGTATGGCTGATGAGTGACTCTCGATGCTCCAAAATTGTAGTGATGAGAGTCGCAATGGAGAGCCCACACTTTGGCTGTGAGAGGAAAGTGTGTAGGTCTAAGTTATGGCTGAAAATGTGAGAGAAGCAAGTTCGGATGTGATCAAAAGCTGCAAGCAAAAGTTCTCAAGGACAACCATAAGCTTTTGTGCATCTTCTAAAGTGTGTGCTAGAAGCACTACATCATCCGCATACAACAAAAGCATGATTACCGCATTGCAAATAGTGACCTCTTCAATGCCTTCTTCTTGCATAAATTCAAGTACCATTTGTTCCAATTGATCGATGCATAGACCAAAGAGAGTTGGTGACAATGGACATCCTTGTTTAACCCCAATAGTGCTTACAAAAATTTCTGAAATTTCTCTTTCCATGCGCAATTGACAAATCACCTTCTCATAGATTCGAGAAACCGCAAGCATAAACTCACTTGGCACTTGGAGTTCTTCCATCCTTCTCCACAAATTGTTACGTGGAATCATATCAAAGGATTTCTTAAAGTCCACAAAACAACAATACAATCGCTTGCCTTTCAACTGACTTTCCTCCATGAGAACACGAAGAGTGACAAGATGATCAATGGTGCTATGGCATCGACAAAAACCCGCTTGTCCCTTTGCACGCTTGTCATTCTCTTCAGCCCAATCACTCAATTCCATCTCCATTATGCATCCAAAAAACTTTTCTATAAGAGACCCAATCATTATAGTCCGGTAGTTGCTTACATTCTTTACATCCCCTCCTTTATGCAAAGGCTTAACCCAATTAGTACTCCAATCATAGGCATACCATGTTGAAGTGCAAGGTTGAACATATCACACATCCACTCATGGGTAAAATCTCCCGTCCATTTGATCATCTCCGGCTTGATACCTTGAAGATCTCCCGCTTTGTGAGTGGCCAACTTTTCAAGCCCACCGCATACATCCTCAATAGTAAAAAAAGACGGCATACATGGGAGTGAACCATAAAATGGCATTTTTTCAGTATTTGCTTGCTCATATAATTGCCTACAATGTGTGTACATATCCACTAGACTCAAGTTACCAAAATTCTCAACCCGCTTGCCTCTCAAGTTTCTCCAAAATCTTCCACATGCATGTGCCTTTTCTTGGACTTGAACTTCTTGTTGCTTTACTTCCCAACTTCTTCTCTTCTTTTGATTCAATGCCTTGTATGTATGCAAATTACTTTGATAGTTGTCTTTGTCCATAGTTGCATCAAGCTTTATCAAGGACTTTCGAGCATCTTGACATTCTTTATCAAACCACCTTTTGCGTGATCTATCTTTGTTGATACCATGGAGATGCTTTACGGCAAAGCATTCTTCCGCACAAGAACAAATAGCTTTCTTGAAAGCTTCCCATTTAGTTTCCAATGGTGCATCACATTGAAGCTTTGTCATCCATAATTTTTTCTCAACCATTTCAATGTACATTGGTGCCCGTTTGAAATCCATACATAGTGATAACTTCTCTTTCCTTTGGCTGAGATTATCATACTTAGTTGCTTCTCCACATGAAAGGTCAATACATAAGGTGCGATGGTCGGATTCCAGGGTCCATTGACCAAACATAAAACTCTTTATGCGATACATGATGGCTTCAGAGAGTAGCATATAGTCAATCACACTATCCCCATTATGTCTCCTACATGTAAATCCATTGGTTCCACTCCACAAAGATACACCATTGGCAATGAGCATACCCGTGCTGTTACACATGTGTAAAAGTAACTTTCCATAGTGATCCGTCTCTTTCTCATCCATTGAAGAATGATCATACAAGTGAACTTCCTCCAACTCCCTTGAAATGTATGGCATATCAAATTGTTGACTATCATGTTGCAATGTTTTTATGCGAGCATTCATATCCCCAAATACAATAACATCACCTTCACCTTTGAAATAAGCAATGTCCTCTTCCAAATCAGAAAATGGTTGATCTCTATCCATGCAAGCATAAAAGGGAGAATCATGATGAGGAATGTAGCAACCGGCTACAAAAATGGGTGCTCTTTTTGGTGTCATAATTTTCAGCCATACATAACGTTTGTACTTGTCATCTTTCACAATTGATACAAAATCTTCCAATCCTTTCTTAACCATACATGCTAACCCTCCTTGTCCTCTTCGTTGCTTGAGATTCTTTGACCACATCAATGAATGTACATTGTAATCCTCCAAGCCGTTAATCCTTTGTGTATCATGCTCCCAAGTTTCAACAAGAAGTACAACATCAGCTTTGCTTGTTAGTTCATCAATGCCAACCCCCGCATTCCATGGGTATCCATTACAATTCCAAAAGCATATTTTCAATTGTAACTCGGTCTCATAGGTCTCGCATCCCTATTTTCTTGAGAGACTTGCCTCCTCCTTGGGCACATTTTCTTCATGAGAGATCTCCTTGTTTTTATTATTCTTTTCCTCATATGCCTTGCGACGCATATTTTGTTGCTTAATAGTGCGATCTTCACATACAAAACATTTTGTATCCCTCAAATAGATCCAACTATTATCAAGGATAATCTTTCGCTTGGTCTCATCCGGCATGGTGCATACAATTGGCCGTTCTCCCGAGCGAGGAGCTCCTTGCTTCCCCACTCTATGTGCTCCATAGACCATAACTCCGAACATGCCAAAGTGGGTTTTGAAGAAATCTTCAATAACAATGGCAAGAGAAGGAGGTGTCTCTAACTTCTCTTTGGGAATTCCACGAATAACAATGTTCTTGGAACGTCGCTCCCGTTCCTTCAACTCCTCCACATCCACATTCTCAACATAATTTGTTTGAACCATAGCTTGCATGAGTGAGGAATTAGAAACCACATTGCTACCACATACATCAGCCCAAGACTTGTTTGTCCATACATTTTTCATGTCGCATACATCCCGGCTCATAGTGTCAAATTTCTCCTCTTTCAATACATGGTCATGCTCTACTTTGCTCATCCGCTCCTTCAAAGCATTCAAGTCCACAAGAGAGCGTTTACATTCCTTGACTTCCTCTTCAAGTTGCATCAAACGTGTTGTTTGCATCTCAAGTGTCCTCTTGAGATTCTCATTCTCAACCACAAGTACCCTTAGTGTGCCATTCTCCATTGCAAGTGCTCGTAAGTCTTCGCCTTATTTGTTTACGGTCTCTTGCAATGATACCAAGTACGCCATGATCATGGTTTCCGATGTTGTTGGTTGGGTGGTTGTGTTGCTATCTCCACACTTAGGAGATTTTGGATCATTTTCCACAATGGTTGTGGACCTTGTTGAAGAAGAAGAACCCTTGCGAGTGCCGGAAGACATTGTATGTAAAATAGGAGATGAGAATCAATTTTGTTGAACCTGTTCACTTTGGAAATGCTGCTACAGAAAAGCCTTGCATAACTCTGATTTTTCTTGTCTTTACATCAATGCGTAGAGGACCTTGTGCTCTTAGATTGAGGCTATAGATCACCCAAATCGGAGTTCGGATGAAGAAGTTATGATCAAAAGAGTGGACTGCTGTCTACTAGGTCAAAAAACGGCTACGTTTTTTGAGTGAGAGAGAGAGAGAGAGAGAGAGAGAGAGAGAGAGAGAGAGAGAGAGAGAGAGACCATTAGGTGTGCAGTTTGGACTCTGCACAGTGTGAGACTGTGCACTCCACTATGAAAGTTGGAGCAACCTATTCCCAAAAACGCCAACTGGGGGGTTGTGGGGGGGGGAGGGGACTCTTCTCTGAGTCTCAACACCCCAGTGATTGTGCTCTAAGAGAGAGAGAGAGAGAGAGAGAGAGAGAGAGAGAGAGAGAGAGAGAGAGAGGTGCGACTCAAGAGCACAAAGTGTGTGCATCATTTGATCTTAATGCGCATGGTACCTTCCCAACTACATTTCGTGAAACCAGAATACATTTTTTTTGTGGATGATACACCATGTAACCTTTGCTTTCAGCACTGTAACCAACAAAAATACGAGTAATACCCTTATCATCCATTTTTTTGTGTTGTGTTTGTGGCACCAAAGCATATGTCAAACAGCCAAAAACACGCATGTGCTCAATAGAAGGCTTTCTATCATGCCATGCTTCATATAAAGTAATAGACTGCAAAGCTTTCGTAGGACACTTGTTTAGTACATAAGTGGCACACATGATGGACTCAAGCCAAAAAGAATGCGACAAAGCTTGACTTTTGACCATACATCATGCCATTTTCGTAAGTGACCTGTTTTTCCTCTCAGCAACACCATTTTGTTGAGATGTATAACGCACTGTACATTGGTGTTTTATCCCACGACTAGCTAGAAATGCATTGAATTCATGAGATATATACTCCCCCCCTCGATCGGAACGGAGGGTGCCCATAGTACATTTTGAGACATTTTCCGCCATAGCCAGAAATTGTCTGAAGCACATAAAAACTTCGGACTTCTCTTTAAGCGGAAATACCCATGCATGCCTGGAGTAATCATCAATGAAAGTCACGAAGTAAAGGTAATAACCCAAGGACGGAGTTTTCATGGGCCCACAAACATCACTATGCAAAAGCTGCAACCTCCATGTGGCCTGAACTGAACCATCCTTTGGAAACTTACAACGCTGCATCTTACCCAAAATACATCCTTCACAAACATGTTTGACAGGTGCTTCAAGAGGTGGCAAAGAAGCAACCATATCAAATTTCTGCAAACGCAGCAAACTGGCAAAATTCAGATGACCAAAACGTGCATGCCAAAGTTTTGCATCTGAAATAGCCCTTGAATCTGCAACAACATTTGTAAAATTTTTTCCAAACTTGTGATACAAAGTGACCTTATACAACCCACGTCACAAAAGGTCAGATGCAACAATTTCATCACCAAAACTGAGATCATGAACTGTACATCTGTCATCCACAAATTTGACTACAAGTCCAAGTCTAGCAAGTGGGGATACAGACAAGAGATTCTTCTTGATTCCAGGTACATAAAGTGCATCAACAAGTGTGAAGGAACTACCATTTGCAGCAGTAAGCACAATCTTTCCAACTCCCTGAACCGGATAAGAGGCATTGTTGGCACAAGTGACTGAATTCCCATTTGGGACAGACTCGAGAGAGGTGAACAATTCACGATGTGAGGTAATGTGCTTTGTAGCACCACTGTCGAAATGTGAATCTGCAGCAACTGACAAGCATGCATCATGGATAGCAGGATTGTAAGTGCACTCTGTGCTAAAAGACCATTCTGCATCAACATCAGCATTACAGTCTCCTTTCACAAAAGACTCAACAATGGCTGCCTTTGTAGTGGAACCAGCATTTGCAGTGGAACCACCCTCTTTCTTCTTAGCCGCCTTTGGCCTTCAACTTAGGACACGGCTTGATCAAGTGATCATTAGCTTTACAATAATGGCAACGCATCTTCCTTTTTCCCTTATCACTAGCCCTTATCACTAGAATTTCCATACGAAGTGTTGCCAGCAGAAGCATTGGGAACAAAAGTTTTTCCACTCGCAGCAGAACCATAAGAAGTGGCTGCATTGGTGTTACCACCCTTTCTTTGAGAATCAATAAAAGCCTGTTCAGCTGCACGCTGTCTAGTCCTGTTTTTTTTTAGAAAGTGACTCTTGTAATAGCAATGTGCATAATGCATCAAACTTGACAACTTCTGGATTTCCTTGGGTCATAAGTCTCCAAGTACTAGCAAAAGTCTGGTAAGAATCTGGTAAGGCATCAAGAACAGTCTTCACAAGGGAACTGTCTGAGATGACTTCACCTATAGAAATAAGTTCCTCATTGATATCCTTGACACTAGCAAGGAAAGTGTCCATATCATCTTCCTCATGCAGCAAAGCAATTTTAGCCTCATTGCGACTTGCATAAAGACCAGCCAAAATATCCCAAGACTGTTTTTCATATTTTGATGAACGGATGTGAGGAACAATGGTGCGCTTCACAGAAAACGCAATCAATGCATGAGACTCGCATCCTTTATATCCCAATGAGCTTGTTCTACCGTAGGCAAAACAACTCTAATATCAGCAATCCTTACTGCAAGACCTGCAACATCCTCAACATCGCTTGCATCCTCATAACCAAGACGTACATCAATGCCCTGCACAATATTCTAGACGCCCTTTGACACAAGAACATGTTGCATCATGTAAGCCCACATAGAGTAATTGTCCCCATCCAACCTGTCCTCAGCAACAACAAACATCTTGAAGACATTTGTGTTGTTGTCAGCCATGCTAAATGTTGCACCTGATGTAAAAACTACTCGAAAATAGGAGAAACAGAGCGGGAACAACAGGTGCTATATAACAAAAACCGTAGAAGACTATAAGGCCCCTGTTATGCAAAAATTGGCACTGACAAAAATTTTGCACAAAATGATGAAATAGCATGTGTAGCACTGCTTATAGTGGAAACTGAAGCCGAAATGAGCCCGAATCAAAAATCTGAGCATACTAAGCTCTTCAAGCTTTACCAAAATATTTGTCGACCTGCGAACACTCGCCAAAGCTCACTAAAATCGGAGAAAGTGAGCAGGCATGTGCTGGAGCAGCTGGCGACTAAGACCGGGAGGACGCAACCTGCTTTGATACCAATTGTTGGAATTAGGGTTGTAGAGAAACGTACACAGCTTGGAGAAGACAAAGTAAGCTCAAGGAACACAATAGAGAGTGTGTTACTTAGTCCTAGAGTGATGAGCGTATGGAAAGATAGATAGCCCTAGAGTGATGAGCGTATATACAATGCTCGGGGGGAAAAACCTCCTAAAGAGGGAAAAATACCCCGGTGGTCCTAGTGTGTTCACACACATCACTACCACATGTATATGGTAACAGGTCATGCTTGTAAAAACCAACCATAAGGAGAAGCCGTGCATTGTGTACAACAATGAGACACTTGAATTTGTTGAGAGATTTAAGTACCTTGGCCTTGAGGTTTCGTCCAATCACAAGTGGCATGAATGTACTATGCGTTGTTTGGAAGCATGAAAGAGAGAATATTATGCATTTGAGAACATGTGTAATGCGAGAAACATCAAGTGTTGGGTTCTTAAGAAGTATCTTTTTGATGCATTGGTGACACCGGTTTTTCTTTATGGAGTTGAAGTGTTTGCCGGCGGGAGCATCTTAAAGTCTACTTGGAAAGAGTTTGAGAATGTCCAAAAGTGTTTTGTCACAAGATTTCTCCAAGTGAAGACACAAACACCATATATGCTCCTACTTCTTGAGTCGGGATGTCTTCCAATTGAGGTTATGGGCATGGAAAGGGTTGTGGAGTACATGATAAAGATGCGTCAAAAGCCCTCACATCGACTTCCTACATTTGCATGGCAAGAAAGCAAAAAAGTTCAAAAGACTCATAAAAGCAAGATCTTGAGCACGGGATGGATGCAAGGCATAAAGAAGTGGTTTGGGAGATGGGATGCATTACACTTGGTACATGATGCTTCAATTGAATGAAGCTTTTCTACAACGCCAAAGTATTATGGCTTGGGAGAAATCCTGTGGGTCATGCTTCATACATAACACCATCCATATTGCCCCCAACTACAAAACCATGTTCTTCGCTGAAAGAGGAAACCGTACTCACAGTTACATGCTTGAGCCTATCCCCTTGTCGGTGATACGCACTATCGTAGCCATTAGGCTTAGCTCCCACTTCCTTCGATGCGAGATAGCGCGTTGGGGCAATGGAGAAGAGTCTAATTGACTGTGCACATTATGCTCATTGCAAGTTTGAGAGTCTGAGTACCACACACTACTAGAGTGCTCAGCTTTTGGTCACATCCAAACTTGCTTCTCTCACATTTTCAGCCATAACTTAGACCTACACACTTTCCTCTCCCAGCCAAAGTGTGGGCTCTCCATTGCGACTCTCATCACCACAATTTTGGAGCATTAAGAGTCCCTCATCATCCATACACATACTGTTAAGCATGGAGCCTAATTTACCGCTTGTAATTTTCTGTGGTAAAAATGCACATTTGTAATGCCCCCACTATGAGGAGAAGCCATCATGCATAAAGGAAAATCACTCGCTGAAAACCAAAATTTTCATGGCCAAAATTCAGGGGCAACTTTAGGGACTTTTTTTTTCCTTCGCTGGAATATTATGGCCGGACGGCGGCCGGAAAGTGGTTGGAAAACGACCGGTCGGTTGGCCGGTTGGCCGGTGGCCGGTAGTCAATGACCGGTGGCCGATGTTCGGAAGTAAATTGCAGGTGACCGGTGGCCAAATTCAATGGACGGTGGCCGAGTTCAAAAGCGGATTGGAGGGTCCGATTTGGACTTATCTACACAAGGGCGGCTACACATGGCTGCCTCTCATGAGAGAGAGCAGCCCTTTTGGCCTATAAAAGGAGGCCATTTCTACACACATTTCACAGTGTGAAGTTGATGCAACAAGGTTAGTGTGAGGTTGTGAGAGTGAAGCAAGGTGGGAGCTCCATTAACGGTATAATCCCTTTGTAAACTACTTCTTGTTTTGAAGTACTAAAGCTATTGAGCGGCTGCTTTACCGTGGACGTAGCCCACATTGGGTGAACCACGTATATCGTGTGTACTCTCTCTCTCTCTCTCTACTCTATGATCTCTTGTGTGTGAAATCTATCTCTCTCCATTAAGTAATCTACTCAAATATCTATTTAGCTACGTCATATTTCCTAGCACATACTACATTGAGAGTCCCTCATCTCCATACACATACTACATCACATGTAATTTTGGTCCCATAGGTCATATTTGACCTGTAAGGACGATAATAAAATCTATCTATCTATCCATCTATCTACCTCTCAGTTGATTGCATAGGTGCCACCATGGCCACCATCTCTCTCTCTCTCTCTCTCTCTCTCTCTCTCTCTCTCTCTCTCTCTCTCTCTCTCTCTCTCTCTCTCTCTCTCTCTCTCTCTCAAATATGGCATGACAGACACATGCAAGGTTCATGTTCATTTCTCGATGCTCAAAGGCCTCCTTGTGTCAATTCCACCTTATTCTCTTCTCTCTCTCTCTCTCTCTCTCTCTCTCTCTCTCTCTCTCTCTCTCTCTCTCTCTCTCTCTCTCTCTCTCTCTCTCTCGGGATTGTTTCTTACGACATTAAAATCCTCTTCTTCTTCTCCCTCTCTCTCTCACATGTGAGATCTAAGTCGGAGCAAAGATCGCAAACAGGGCCTAACCTTTATTTAGTTCGATTTTTTTTGTGATCGAGCAGGCTTGCCCCCGGCCATGACTGCCTTGCGCCACCTCCTTAGAGTGCCACCTCTTCGCTTTTGCACCTCTGCGTGTCCCTCTGTGTTGGTCATGGGCCATAACCTCTCCGGGTCGCCCCCTCAACATTCTACTCTGCAATGTCCAGGAGACCACTTAGCTCTGCGACCCTCACATATGTATTGACCATAGCTCCGGTGACATGCTCCATCCAGCACTTCAGTTCGGCTACCCTGTCCTTGCTTTGAGTTTCTTCCCTATGTTCAACCTTACTCTACAGACTGCTCGTTGATCAGGTCTTTTAGGTTTGGAGTGTAGCGTAGACCTAAGTTACATTGTACGTTATACGGTGTACGTATAATACGCTTTAAAGGAGCGTATTGTACAACACCTATCTTTATTCGATCGTATTATACGGTGCCACATCAGCAAAAACACCGTATTGTATAGTTTCTCAGCATTTCGATTGATATATTAATTCGATTAAAATGTTACTTCGATCAAACTATTAGTTCGATCGAAATATTAATTAGATCAAAATAAATATGTTAATTATATACTATGAAACGGATTGTTTTGCTCATTCCATTGATCTCTTTTTCCTCATCTCACCTATAGGTGAGTTTTACAACACGAAGAAAAATATAAAAATGCTAGTTTAATTTTAACTATATATTTTCTAGAGAAAATTTAGATCGTGGATATATTTTTTATTTTAGGATTTGGAGTTTTGAGTTATCTGCTCTGTGTGAAGTATATCTTACGCTGGGAGGTAGGTTAAGTAAGATAGTTAACGATTATTTACCTTGTGTAGAGGAAACTCACACTTGGAGGTGATTCAAGGTAGTTAAAGTTAGCAGTTATTTGCTTTGTGTTGAACTATGTTCACACTTAGAACTAACTTTAGTTAAATAGTTAAAGTTAAGAGTTACTTGTTGTGTGTTGAAATATATTCACACCTGGGAGTAACTTACATTAAATTTATCTAAAGATTGTCTCTCATGTGTACAGTAATAGTCACACTATAGATAATTTAGGTAGATTAAATAATAATCTCTCTCTTTGTGTAGAGGTATTCTCACACCTAGAAGAGATTTAGAGAAGTAATGAATTTTGATTGGTTGCCATGTGCAGAGTTACACTCAAGCTTGGAGGTAATTTAGATAGGTCTTTTAAAGATATCTTGCTTTGTGTAGAGTTTACTCACACTTGGAAGTTATTGAGATAGATTAAGCGATTTATTCATCATGATTCAGGTGTAAAATGAAAGCTCACACTTCAGGAAAAATTATTTTTGGTATTTATAATTTAAAGAAGGTTAAAATGTTAACGAATAAAGTAATGTAAATGGTATTAGAGTTCAATTTTAGATGTGTATTTAGTAACTAGTTCTATTTGAGTTTGCAGATCTGAAGAAGATGGTGAAAGGATACGAGTGGAACTACGTAGATCAATTGGCTAGTGGGAAGACTACATCAAAGCTGAGGTGTAAGACCTACAGCCATAGTTTTAGTGGAAATGCTCACAGGATAAAAGAACATGTTTTCAAAATTCATGGAAACATGGCCCAGCTTGCAAAAAACCCCAAGAGGTATTGTTGAAAAATTTCCCGAGTGGGCGCTCAAGGCAAAGAGAGTTCTTGAGGGCAAAAAAAGGGAAGTCCCAAAATGATGGCTCCATCTATGGCTAGGGACATTAAGATGACACTCCAGAATGATCAAAACCCTCACTCGACCCCTACTTCAGGTCAAGGAGGGTGTCATTAATCCTTTGCTGGGAATTGTAGCTCTAATCCTACCGGAAGCTCTACTGCTAACATAAGCCGAAGTGAAGCATTTGCTGCATGTGGAATTCCTTTTAATGTCATTCGAAATCCTATGTTCAAAGATGCTTTAATGAGCATGACAATTAAGGGTTTTGTGGTTCTTGATTATAGTAAGATGCGTACAGAATATTTAGATAAAGTAAAAACTACATCAGAGAATATTTTACAGCGCACAACTCTTGATTTTGTGCCGGCGTATGGATGCACAATTGCTCTAGATGGTTGGACAAATTGCCAAAAAAAACCATTGATTAATGTGATGTTGATTTGTCCAAGAGGTGCCATCTTTCTTGAAGCGAGCGATACATTCCTTAAAGAAAAAACTAGTGGATATCTTGCTGATGTTTATGAGCGTTCAATTAGAAGAGCAGGGGGACCGAAATATGTGACAACCATTGTCATAGATAATGCATCTAACTACACAGCAGCTAGAAAAGCAATTGAAGGAAATTATCCAGAGGTTACATGGCTTTCATGTGCTTCTCACACTTTGAATTTTCTCTTAAAGGACTTTGGAAAAGTTCCTTTTATTAACCAAACTCTTCTAGATGCAAACCACTTGGTGAAGTTTATAAGAGAGCATTCATTTTCTTACGCTTTGTTTAGAACAAATTTCCCAACCAAAAGTTTACAGATTTTTTGTGTGACCCGTTTTGCGACAGCGTATTACGTTCTCTCCACACTGCAGCAGCAGGTAAAAGTAGTCCTTGTTGAAATAGTGGGCAGATAGAAGATGGGACATTTGGCTTGATAAATATCCCAAGTGTGAACGTGCTGCTTCCAAATGCTATCAACTTCCAAATGTAGACAAATAGTTACTATCACAAAACCTTTCACTCATTTGATACGATTAGTGGATGGGTTTATTGGTACATGCATGAAGCCACTCGCAACTTAAAAGATAGTACATCTTATGCAAGAAAAGAGAAAGCCATGATGATGACATTTGTCAAAAGCGATGGGAGCACTTGCATACTCCTTTACATGGAGCAGGTTTTGTCTTGGATCCCAAGTTCTAGATGCACGAGAAATCTTCAAACAATGAAGTGATTAGTGATTTCAAGAAAGTGTGTGCTCAACTAAAGGCAATGTGGATGGACAAGCAGCATACACACAAAAGACGGCATATACTAGTAGAGAGGGAACATTTGGGGATCCTTGGCATGTAGATGCTATCAAGACAATGAGTGCACCAATTTGGTGGAAAGAGTACAGTGGAGAAAAAGTGGAACTTCAACATGTGGCTTTGAGAGTATTCTCTGTTGCCACCTCAAGTGGTAGTTGTGAAAGAAACTGGTCTTCTTTCGCTTTTGTGCATACTAAAAAACAAAATCAATTAAGTCCTAAACGAGCTGCGGACTTGGTGTATGTCTTTTGTAACATGCTACTTATGCATAGACCAGCGAGATTAGCCACATGTGCCACAGAAGAAAGCTTCGGGCGCTTCCAAACACACGAAGCAATTGAAAATGAGCTCAACTCTGATGATGAAATGGAATGGAACCCGGAAGATATTAATCCGGAATGCTCACATGTCAAACAAATTGATGACATGGTGCGTGTGATTGAGGGGATGGATGAGATGTAAATTTTGTACTATGTCTCAATTAATTTTGCAATGCAAAAGTTATGTGGAGTTTAGCTTTACAATCCATACCTTGTATCACACTCTCTCACTCTCTTCCTCTGTCTGTTTCTCTTTCTCTCCATCTGCTCTCCATCATTGTTAAAAAGAGGGTAGAAGAGAGAACATATTTTATACAATTGAAACAATATCTCTCACGTCCGTTTGTTCCAACAAATAGAGATTTACATACCAAAAATACGTTTTAATTAAAAATCTTGAGATTTAAGATACAAAAAGAGCTTAATAATATTTGGGAGATATAATTTAAATCATGGGCTTGATCTCCAAAGAGATCAGATACACGAAATTTTGAATTGCCAACTAAATCACTTGGACTAGCATTGCCCATCTCTTCTTCGTTAACAGGCCCATACCTTGCCTCGTACCATGCCAACTTTCTTTCTAGCTCTGCTATACGAGCATGCAGCATGGTTGGGGTCTCTCCTTGACTTGACAAATCCATGCCTTGGGGTTGCCAGCTGCTCAATAACTAAGGTTTCTTTGGGCAAATATGGTAACCTCTCTTGCGAGGAGGGTCTTCTTGATTAGCTTCCCGTGCATGAATCTTCTTGGCTGGGTACCCTTTCCCAACACCTCCTGTAGTGGGATGATCGTTTCAATCAACTTTGATCCGCAATACATAGTAGCAGTAACATTGTTGCACAAAGTAAATTGCCACTTGATTATTATTTGGTGGCGATCTATACACTTGGATAAATCTTTCAAGGATAATTCGTGCGAGGACCGTGTGTTGCAGATCTAAAACCTTCAAGGGAGCAGAATCCTTAGCATTTCCACTGACTCGAAATAATGTGATGCGTACGAAGTGATTTGGGCATAACTATCTGCATTGCCTGTAATTCAGTGGCTCCCCTTGAAGTTTTGATTCGTCTTGTTGGGTTGCAGCCAAAGTGCTGACATCTCCTTGAGCCACCCGAATCTCTTCCTCTTTGTAAATTTGTTGATCCAATGCATGATTAAGCAAAGGATTGTTAGGCTGCTGTGCATTCTGATTTGGAGCAATATCTTCCATAACTCAAATGCAAAATAATAAACTTTAGCGAGACAGATCTTAGTACTTGAAAAAGAGAGATGGTTTAGAGAATTGAGTGATCTAACTTGAAATACTTTAAAACTTCAAACATAACACCATTAATGCCAAAAAACGTTTATTACTGGTTTAATCATCAATAGGCATCAAGCCAGATTTGGTTACAATTCAAAGAAAGGCTTAAATCCCATATCTTAGGTCTATTCAAGGGTTTGGGAAATTTTCCACTAGCAAGATGTTTGTTTACATTGCACAAAAATTCACGCTTGAGAACCTCGGTGGGCTCTAAAATACATGCAAGCAAGCACCTAAGAATATACGAGAGACTATATATATCAGATGCCTTGGTGAATGGAGGAGGACTTGTGCTGATATTTTCATGGGCAGTCCATGGATAATCTTGCTCAAATTGAGCTCTAGATTGAGGGGTGAGATTTGGCAGCTTGGGAAATGTTTCCAAAGTGTTTGATGGTGTACTTTGTCCCCAATCCGCAATGCCAGCATACACTCTTTGCTCGCCAAAATGGAGTAGAACATTTCTAGTGTGTAGATCATTGTGAATAAATTTGTGACTATGCATGAATTTAATCGTCTACAAAAGAGCATTGCAGATTGGAAAAATGTTGTTTGTGAACTACTATACAATAACAGATATGTGTTGGAACTCTCTGATTGCAGGCTTGCTTCCATCATGTTGACATGCCTAAATTCACTTCTCAAGATGACCTCCATTCCAAAGCTTGAAGATCAACATAGGTCTTTTGCTTTACCGAACAAGATCACGGGGCAATATCATACCACAATGCTGAACAGTTGTAGCAGTTGGCTCCCCTAGCATGATCTACAATGTCTGCTTGCTTACTATTTGGTCTTTGTATATCTTCGCCGCATAGAGAGGACCTTTGAAAAGAGGATGAGCCATTGATGCTTGTTTCACATTTGCAAAATGTCCCTCACCTAATTGGGGTGCTTGCAAGTGAAAGATGGAATGCTCCCCAAGTAAGTGTAGGACAGGAGGACACATCGTATCATCCAGGTTTACAGCGGAGGACTGAGCACCTGATGGAGGAGGTACATCCTCTTCTATCCTAGGATGTTTTGAAGAGCCTTCAATCTTATCTTTGCTCTTCAATTTTGAATGTAGCTGTGCTACAAGCTGCATTTTCTCTTTGATTCCAGGTTTGGTTTTGATTTCTGGATCAACCATACTTTCAAAACTTCTAGTGACCTTGCCTAATAATTGCTTTACTGTGTTATGCATCACTCCATTAGTGCGTAGAGCTGGGTCAAACGAAACTAGGAATGCACTACACAGCTTCAGCCAACAATGTTCCACAAGTTCAATCACAAAATCATCGAACTTTTCCTGCAGTGGATCAAATGCTCATCGCAAATGATCATCTGAAGCTCCATAGAGAGACAAAATAAGAGCATCACTAATAATTTTGCGATGTTGACGCGTTAACTTTGTCTCTACCATGAGTGAAGCCTGAAAATACATGAAGGAAATATAAGTAAGGTAAATCCAGAATAGATAAAAATTTGACATGTATGATTGTTAGTAAATCTAAACAAAAACATTTCATTGGACAATAATAACCTCTAGTAATGAAAGATCTAAACATTTCATGCATCATAATAACAACAATTATGAAAGACGTGATGGTCAAAGCATTCATGATTGAAGAATGTAAAATATATATCTCCTCCTTGCAGTGCGACACGGGGTCAGCAGCAACTAGAGATGAAAAATTCGTTAAATCGAATCTCCTTGCAGTGCGACACGGGGTCAGCAACAACCAAGAACGATGGATTTAAAAACTCAAAACCTCTCCCTGTAGTTCAACACGGTGGTCAGCAACAACTAGAGATGAGGAATCTATTGAATCCAATCTCCTTGCAGTGCGACGTGATGGTCAGCAACAACCAAGAATGATGGATTTAAAAATCCTAAACCTCTCCTTGCAGTGCGACACGATGGTTAGCAGCAACCAAGGACGATGGATTTGACAACCCTAAACCTCTCTCTGCAGTGCGACACTATGGTCAACAACAACTAGAGACGAGGAATCTATTAAACCAAATCTCCTTGCAGTGCGATGCGATGGTCAGCAGCAACCAAGGATGATGGATTTAAAATCCTAAACCCCTCCCTGTAGTGCGACACGACGGTCAGCAACAAAGAGAGATGAAGAATCTATTAAATCCCATGTTCCTACAATGCAACGTGATGGTCAGCAACAACCAAGGATGATGGATTTGATAACCCTAAACCCCTCCCTGCAGTGCGACATGATGGTCAGCAACAACCTGAGACGAGAAATCTATTTTTTCAAATCCAATCTTCAGATAGTGCGACGTAATGGTAAGCAATAACTAGGAAGAAAAGATGCATGATAGCTAACTCCTCCCTCTAGTGTGACTAGGTGGTCAGCAACAACAAGGGACATAAAGTCTAATTGTACAACCTAAGCTACTCCATGAAGCGTGACACAAAGGTCACAACAGTCAAGGACAAAGAATCTAAAGTCTAACCCCCTTGCAGTGTGTCACAAGGATCAACACAGCCAAGGACGAGTGTCTAAACCTGCAGACTAACACTGAGGTGTGAGCAAAGCTCCACAACAACAGGGCTAGTAAAAAACAAAATACAAACTAACACTGAGGTGCGAGCAAAGCTCCACAACAATAGTGTTAGCAAATTAATTGCGCAAAAGAAAACAAAAAAACCACTATAGGAAAAATCACCTTCTCTATGGATGGCTGTGGTTGTGTTGCGCTTGCTGTCTACTGCTCTCTCTAAAGCTCCAGCAACTCTGTCTCTATCTCTCTAGCAATCACAATCGCAGCAGTTCGTTCGAACTGCCGCGGTGCCCATTTTTTATGAGTATAAATATATTTCGATCAAAATATAATTCAATTGAAATCTTTTTTATTCGGATATGCACGTATTATAAGGATATACCGTGTATAAATCCGTAATATACGTACAATTTATAGTATACGGGCGTATAAATGCAGCTTAGGTGTAGATGAATGAGCTGAGCACAGGTGCCCTACTACCCCAACTTTCAGACCAAGCTTCCGTTATTTTGCGTATTGTGCTACCATTTGTTCCCAAATGTGTTGTCCTCTAATACCTATTGCATGCTTGTGCACATGCTTTCTTGAAGTTTTTAAAGGACTTGGAGCCCTTCCCCGACTCTTGATGACCCCAATTGCCCTGTATTGTGTGAGGTCCCCACCCCGCCATATCAAACAGCGGATCTGATGGTGAACCTGGTGGCCACTAGATCTATAGCGGAAGCAAACAAAGTGGTTCAGGGTTCAACTAGCGGACGATCTCTCATCACAAAGTGAGTCGAGTTCGAGCCTACTAGAAATGAGATCTAGCTCCACCTCGCAGGGGAAGCGTACTTATCCTATCTAGCGATCCTAAGACCTACCTTCCAAGAGGAGAGAAATCCCGAGTGCCTTTTTCCCCATGTTTCAGAGGCACGTACACTTGAGACTTCGCGGCCCTAGGGGCAATGAGTATTACTAGTATCGATTTAACACTATGGGGACAGAGAGTTCCCGACCAATCGGGACCACCCTTCTCATAGTCATTGGCAACCTGATCCAAGCCCCCACTTTCCACCCCCACACTCACACTTCCTTGTGTGTCCTAATTACTACCACAATGATTGTTCAACATAGGCATTCCTTGATTAAATTCCGAATCACAATGTTCATTAAGACAGCCCTTCAATCAATATTGCAAAGCGGCACCAAGACAGTATTCTAGTAAAAATTCTACTCAAACTTATTCATTAAAATTCCAATGTTCTGGAGGTACAACATTCCCCCTCTAGCGAGAGTTTACTCCTCCCGTTGTTGCCTAGCTGCCCATACAACTAGGTATGTCCACCGCATAGAAAGCACGACATGGACATTCCCACCGCATAGAAACCAAGACGTGGGTTCCTACTGCATAGAAAGCAAGTCGTGGGCATCCACCGCATAGAAAGCAAGTCGTGGATTCAAGAGCCCTTAACAAGGAACTCTGCCCCCTCTGATCAGGACTAATTCAACATTGGAAATAGAATGAACATGTCGAGCTAAATTTTTCCTAGCCGACATTCTTTCCTATTGCAAACAGTATATCCATCAATCATTTTTTTCCTACCTTAGAATTAAATGTACAATGAATTCAAATGCCGAGATTTCCGTCGGATTTCTCCAACATGTTTGGGGATATGTTCTTTCCTAGCCAAACGTGTGCAATGTTAATTAAACAACTGAATAAAATTGTGACGTACCTCTTCCATTTCTTCGTCAATGGCTCGTGAGATGGCCGGTGCTTGTTCGTCCATGGGAGCTTTTCCCTTTCCATTCACATTGCTCGTTCCCGCCTCGCGGTCATGGGCACCACCGAAGCGAGTTCTCTTAACCGGGGCCATTTTATACTCACTACTTTAAATGATAAACTTGAAGAAAAAGAGCTAGGTTCCAAGCGAATCATAACAAACCAAATGGCAAATTAGAATCATTGAAGGGTCCTCCTTATGCAAGGGTTTAGATTTTTTCTTCGAGACTTAGCAATTTTATGGGTAATACTTTACTTATCCTATGGAACCGGCTCTAAAGTTAATTACTTGTCTTAGATGATTAAGAAATTTCAGAATTTTACTAATTAATTTACAAGAGAGATGGATTAAACAAGCTCAATCACTTTACTAGTGTAATAAGAAAGATGTAGAGTTACCGCATGCATAGGTGTTAGGAAATTTTCTTCTTAGTGGGCTAATGAAAGATTAATTTTACCTTAATCACATCTTAATGTGTGAGAAAATTGAATCTAACTTAATTACAACACTATTGAGTGGTAAAAGAATGAATTTCATCAAATCTACATTGTTACCAGCTAACAATGAATTAACTATGTTGCCTAGAGAGAGAATTCTCTTCTAATCATGTATTAATCATAGATTAAGAATGATGAATAGATGCATAAATTAGCTAATTATATGATGATTATGTAATGGAATATAGCTATATAAATTTAGAGAGCAGCTATTGGGAATTGTAGCTAGGATTAAGCATAGTAGACGAGGTATTTGGAGAATAATGAAGAGAATTAAGAAGAGCAGGAATTAAACCATGATTATCGTGATTAGGGGCTGAGAATCCTCTTGATTTTCTGATCCAAATGAATCCTCAAGATGATAATTTTGGCAGCACCTCCCTCCTTGCTTCTCCTTCAAAAACTGTGTGTGTGCCGGTAGCACCTCTCCAAGGTGTGTGTGTGTGTGTGTGTGTGTGTGTGTGTGTGTGTGTGTGTGTGTGTGTGTGTGTATTGGGTGTGTGTGAGCATGTGTGTGTGTGTGTGTGTGTAAGCACACTATTAAATAGGCTCCTTCAAGCTGAAAATCGATCCTAGTTGCTATAAGCATCTGAGTGAGTACTCACTTCATGCATTGGCAAGTCTAGTTACCTTCCCACCAAGTGTCCAGTTAGCTAGTCTAACTGGCTCTCGCACCCACTCTCTAGCTTGGAAACTCTCCCACAACTCCCACAAGACAAGAGGGCATCCCCTAGCTGCTAAAGCTGGCTTTGAGTGGCCTGGAACCTGCTCCCACACAGCCTCGAGCCTCGGTGCCTCCCAAGACAATTTTTGGAAAAATTTGGTTTTAGGCTAAAATGGGTAATACGAGTCGGAATTTCATGCCAAAAATTGCTATACCATGCCCTAACTAAGGCGTACTGGTCCCAGTACCTCCCATATTTAGCAGCCCCCGGGGTCCGAAAATGCATTTTTTCAAATTTGGGGTACGGGTGCAGTTTTTCGAGACGGTCAAGACTGGACGGGTCGGGTGACCAAAAACTTTCTATTTTTGGATTTTTTTTTACAAAAATTATTTATATTCACATTTTGAAGCTTAAAAACATTCTTAACATCATGGCACTGACAGAATTCAGAAAAATGCTAAAAATAGTAACTTTTTTCATTATGTTCATTTCATGGTACAATGGTGCTCTTTTTGGGTCGGGTCAGAGACCTTACAACCTCCCCAACGTGAAGAATTTGAGATGTCCTCATCTCAAGAATATGTTTGGGTAATCTTTTATGAGCGTTGGTTCATCCTCCCAAGTTGCATCTTCTTCAGGGTAATCCTTCCACTTTACTAGATGCTTCGTGATAGTTATGTTGCGTAACTTCCTTTCCCTTGTTTCAAGTACATAGTCAGGTTGGAGCTCGAGAACTCCTTGTGTTGGCATGACTATCTGATCTGAGTCCAAGAATTGATCAGGAGTAGGAATATAGGGTTTGAGTAAGCTGACGTGGAATACATCATGAACCTTCAAGTTTGCAGGTAACTTTAGCTTGTAGGCCTGGTCACTCACAACCTTAACGATCTCGAATGGTCCACAATACCTTGGGCTTAGCTTCTTATATCTGCCTAGTGATAAGTTGCTTTTCTTTGGTCGGAATCGCAAAAAAACCTTATCCCCTTCTTTGAAAGTTCTTTCCGAACAGTTCTTATCTGCATAGTGCTTCTGTCTATCCTGAGTGGCCTGAATGTCTTGGCGAATTGCTCTAGTCTGAGCTTCCATATCTTCTAACATCTTCCTAGAGGCTTCTACCCTGATGGTTGGATTTGAGAAGTTCAGTGGTGCTAAAAAGTCTTGTCCATAAAGAGCTTTGAAGGGTGACATTCCAATGCTTCTGTGTTCAGAAGAATTATAAGCATACTCCACCAAAGGTAGATATTGTAACCACTTTTTTGGCTCTTGCGAACAATAGGCTCTGAGAATGTCCTCAATGACTTGATTAACCCTTTCAGTTTACCCATCTGTCTGCGGCGGATGGTATGTTGTACTGAAAGCTAATTGTGACCCAATAGATTGGAAAAGAGAAGTCCAAAATTTTGATGTAAACTTGGCGTTTCTATCACTGACGATACGCTTGGGTAGACCATGTAGCCTAAAAATCTCTTTGATGAATACCCGGCTAATATCTGAAGCAGTAAAGGTTGTCTTTACGGGTATTAGATGAGCCACTTTTGTGAGCATATCAACAACCACGAAAACAGAATCATAACCTCCTGTAGAAGGTAATCCTGTAACAAAATCCATACTGATGCATTTCCATTTCATCTGGGGTATGTCAAGAGGTTGAAGTTGCCCTGGTAACTTGATTCTTTCGGCCTTTATCCGTTGACAAGATCTAGACATTGCCTCACATAGCGAAGTATGTCTCCTTTCATTCCAGACCAAAAAAAACTCCTCTTGATAGCATGAAGAGTCTTAGCATAGCCTGGATGTCCAGATGTAGGGCTATCGTGTGCTTCATATAGAATAGCCTTCTTTAAAGTTGGATCTCTGGGTACACAGAGTCTATGTCTGTAGTAAAGACATCCTCCCATAAGAGAGTAATCTTTAGCTTCAGGCATCTTATTTTGCTGAGCTAATGATACTATACGTTGGTACTCTAGATCTACCAAGGATGTTTCTTTGATTCTATCCCAGATAGGGTTATTTGGAATAGAGATAGCTCCGAGAAAGGATTTTTGGCTAAGACCATCTACGACTGCATTTTCCTTCCCTGGTCTATACTTTATGTCAAGGTCATAGTCCTGTAATAGCTCTATCCATCGCCGTTGTCGCATATTGAGAATAGGTTGAGTAAAAATCCATTTTAAGCTCTTGTGATCTATTACTAGCTGAAACTTGCACCCAAGAAGATAATGTCTCTCTAACTTTAGCTATAGATCATGAGTAGCATAATTCTTCTCATGATCCCTCAGCTTTCATGAAGTACACGCCACTGGTCTTCCTTCTTGAGTAAGAACTCCGCCTAAAGAAAATTTGCTAGCATCGGTCGCTACTTCAAATTCTTTACTGAAGTCTCGAAGCTTTAAAATAGGAGCTGAGACCAAAAATTCTTTTAGCTTAGCAAAGCTAGACTCGTGCTCAGTCTTCCATTCGATCCTCATTCCTTTCTTCAGGAGTTCCATCAAAGGTGCAGCAATACGTGCATAATCCTTGACAAAAATCCTGTACCATCCCATTATTCCAAGAAATCCTCTTACTTCGCTGATGGTGGATGGTTGAGGCCAATCAATGATGTACTTGACTTTCTCTGGGTCCAGTGAAATCCCTTCAGCCGATATGACAAATCCAAGATAATTGACCTTAGGTGAGCAAAAGGTGCACTTGCTCTCTTTAGCGTAAAGTTGGTGTTCCCGAAGAAGATCAAGTACTTTGCGAACATGATCTTCGTGGTCTACCTCATTCTTAGAATATATGAGAATGTCATCAAAGAAAACCAAGACAAAATCATCGAGATAAGGTCTGAAAATATCCTACATAAGTCGATTGAATCTTGCAGGAGCATTTGTTAGACCAAAAGACATTACTGTGAATTCGTAGTGTCCATACCTAGTGTTGAAAGCCGTCTTTGGAATATCTGATTCCTTGATCCTGATTTGGTAATATCCTGACCTTAGATCAATCTTTGTAAACATTTTGGGACCGTGGAGTCTGTCCAAGAGTTCGTCAATCCTTGGAATTGGATACTTGTTCTTGACAGTTACTTGATTCAGTCCACGATAATCTATGCATAACCTTAAGGTTCCATCCTTCTTCTTCTGAAAAAGAATTGGAGCACCAGAAGGAGAAGTACTAGGTCAAATGAATCCTTGCTCAATGAGTTGCCTAAGTTGTTCCTTGAGTTCGATGGCCTCTGGAACTGACATTTTATAAGGTCTTTTTGAGATAGGTTCACATCCAGGAATAGTCTCAATCTCATGATCTACCTCCCTATGTGGTGGAAGATTCGTAAGGTCTTCAGGGAATACATCATCATACTCCCTCAACCAGTTTGGTCAGAGTGAGGTATCTGATTGGTCCACCTTGTTGAGCCTTACTGCATAAATTTGCTGCCCCTTTCTTAGTCCCTTCAAAAGTCTGCTGGCCTTAACTAGAGTAGCCCTAGGTCTCCCATTTTCCCCCTGGATTAAGGCTTCATTACCCAAGTTATCTGTAAAGGTAAAGTTCCCTTGTGCACATGGATGTGGGCCTTGTTTTTCTTTAACCAGTCCATCCCTAGTATCCCATCAAAGAATCCTAAGGGTAGGGTTCCAAAATTGGGCAAAAGTTAAGTGTCCCATTAAATCAAAGTCGATTTTTCCTGCAGAGTGTTGAGATACTACTTCCTTTCTGTTTGCTAACTCAACTACTAGCTTGCTTGTTGGATACTTATCTAGCTTTAGGTTCCTCATGCATCTGGGTGAAAGAAATGAAAGTGTACTACCACAATCTATAAGGAAGATAACTTGTTCACCTCTTAGAGATCCTGGCGTATGAATGACTGCGTATTTCTCACAACCATTGGGGTTGTCAATTGCAGCATGCAGGGTTGCTCTCTCCACTGCTTCATCACCCACAGTTGGTTGTACCATTGTGGCATTCACTCTGGCGGTGGCTCCACGCCCTCGCCCTATGTTCATCCTTCCACGTCCTCCTCTTTCATTAGCTTGGCCATGCCCATGGGTATTCAAGGGTATGGCATTGGTGCTGGTTGCCTGAGTGTTCCTGGGGTACTTGGATCTGTAATGTCCATATTCGCCGTCGCAACCATAGCATCAAACATCTGGGAACTCCATGGTTGTGGTGGTAGCCACAATAGGACGCTGGTCATATGCTTGATTGGCTGGTGTGTTATTCCAAGCAGTCGTCCTTGCCCTTTTTGCCCAATGATTCCTCCTGTTCTGATTATCCTTTTGTACTTCAAGAGCTAGAGGTTTGGCCCTCAATAAGGCATTCTGTAGTGTTTTCAGCCTGAGAGCTTCCAACTGAGTATTCAAAGGGTCAATTAGCCTTTGGCAGAACCTCGCCACCTGTTGTTCCAAGATCATCTTAGCAGCATATCTCCGAAGAGTGACAAACTTTGCATAATACTCTTTGACAGATGAAGTCAACTGCCGAAGCGAAAAGAATTCATTCATCCTCAAGGTTATATAGGCAGGTGGTAAATAACGTCCCATTATTGCAGCTTTGATGTCTTCTCAGGATTGGGAAGATCCCTTAATATCCAAATCCTTGCAATGTTGCTTCCACCATATCTTGGCATCGCCAGACAAGCGAAACATCGCAAGCATAGTCTGATTCACGAGTTGGGTTCCCGCAGCTTCAAAGTAATTGTCATGGCTTCCATCCACACTTTCGCATCTCTCTCCACATTTTCCCCCTTGCCCTTAAAGAGTGGAGGCTGGGCTTGCTTAAGGAGGAGCTTCTTCTCTTGCGCTGTCGAGTATAGAGCAACAGGTGGTGCCTACATGGGTTGTACGAGATTCTTGATACCATTACTTGGATTTCAAAATAGACACGAGACTTTAAATAAAATTCAAGATCTCACTTTATTAAGAGATAGAGATTCGGAGACAAAAAGCACTTTATTGATGAAAATTTATTACAATCAAAACCCCTCAAGGTTTAGGATAACTGATGATCAATTTATTACATGGCTTTTTTCAATTGCGTATAAGATACGCCTAGGAGATTGTGTTCACATGATGCACTACTTTGTTCATGAAGTAGTTCCTGTACTCATCCTTGAGTGGATAATAAACTAATATATCAAGCCAAGATTCTTCTTTTTGTACTCCAAAAGTTTTGACTCTGTTCGTTGGGATCACATCGGTGACCTTTTCCAAGAGCCAATCGTTGATGGTTTGATTGGTGTCATCTGAGACAGTCAGGTCCAATCGTGTAGGCAGCATCACCCTCAACTCTTCTCCCCATCGTATCTTCTTCAAATCGGTAGCCAGGCATCCTAGCTTCCGAGCGTTGATGTAGTAAACCCCTCCTGCAAGTGTCCAATCAAGTCCTTATCCTCTATCGATGCGAGTGGAGTGTGGCGTATGAGCCTTCATCAGTATCTCCATGAAATCTCGCCTGAATTGGTAAACTCGGGATCGTCGAGCTTGCTCATAAATAATCTCAAACACTTGAAACTTCCGATATTCTAGCACGGGGTCTTCCTGCAACACCAATCCAAGGAATTTGGATCAGCTCTCTTTTTACTTTCAGTTCCTTTTAAATATTCAAACAATACGACTTTATTTCTCAGCCTAACCTAGGCTCTGATACCAGGTGTGAGGTCCCACCCCGCCATATCAAACAACGGATCTGATGGTGAACCTGGTGGCCACTAGATCTATAGCGGAAGCAAACAAAGTGGTTCAGGGTTCAACTAGCGGACGATCTCTCATCACAAAGTGAGTCGAGTTCGAGCCTACTAGAAATGAGATCTAGCTCCACCTTGCAGGGGAAGCCTACTTATCCTATCTAGAGATCCTAAGACCCACCTTCCAAGAGGAGAGAAATCCCGAGTGCCTTTTTCCCCATGTTTTAGAGGCACGTACACTTGAGACTTTGCCGCCCTAGGGGCAATGAGTATTACTAGTATCGATTTAACACTATGGGGACAGAGAGTTCCCGACCAATCGCGACCACCCTTCTCATAGGCGTTGGCAACGTGATCCAAGCCCCCACTTTCTCTTCTAATCATGTATTAATCATAGATTAAGAATGATGAATGCATGTCTGCATAAATTAGCTAATTAGATGATGATTATGTAATGGAATATAGCTATGTAAATTTAGAGAGCAGCTATTGGGAATTATAGCTAGGATTAAGCATAGTAGACGAGGTATTTGGAGAATTATGAAGAGAATTAAGAAGAGCAGGAATTAAACCATGATTACCATGATTAGGGGCTGAGAATCCTCTTGATTTTCTGATCCAAATGAATCCTCAAGATGAGAATTTCGGCAGCACCTCCCTCCTTGCTTCTCCTTCAAAAACTGTGTGTGTGCCGGCAGCACCTCCCCAAGGTGTGTGTAGGTGTGTGTGTGTGTGTGTGTATGTGTGTGTGTGTGTGTGTGTGTATTGGGTGTGTGTGAGCAGGTGTGTGTGTGTGTGTGTGTGTGTGTAAGCACACTATTAAATAGGCTCCTTCAAGCTGAAAATCGATCCTAGCTGCTATAAGCATCTGAGTGAGCACTCACTTCATGCATTGGCAAGTCTAGTTACCTTCCCACCAAGTGTCCAGTTAGCTAGTCTAACTGGCTCTCACACCCACCCTCTAGCTTGGAAACTCTCCCACAACTCCCACAAGACAAGAGGGCGCCCCCTAGCTGCTAAAGCTGGCTCTGAGTGGCCTGGAACCTGCTCCCACATAGCCTCGAGCCCAGGTGCCTCCTCGGACAATTTTTGGAAAATTTGGTTTTAGGCTAAAATGGGTCATACGAGTCGGAATTTGATGCCGAAAATTGCTATACCATGCCCTCATTAAGGCGTACTGGTCCAAGTACCTGCCATATTTAGCACCCACCGGGGTCCGAAAATGCATTTTTTCAAATACGGGGTACGAGTGCAGTTTTTTTCGAGACGGTTCAAGACTGAACGGTAGGTGATGACTAGACCTTTCTGTTTTATGGAATTTTTTTTACAAAAATTATTTGAATTCACATTTTGAAGCTTTAAAACATTCTAAACATCATGGCACTGACAGAATTCGGAAAACTGCTAAAAATAGTAACTTTTTTCATTATGTTCATTTCATGGTACAATAGTGCTCTTTTTGGGTCAGGTCAGAGACCTTACATATTGTTTTTGTGGTCGAGTCCTACTCCAAGAACCTTCGCAGGCAGGCCCGATTGATTGCACCCTCGCTATGCAACAAAGACTTCTCTCTCTCATTGGCATTTGTTTGCCTGTCTGCTTGCTTGGCAAGCTCTCTATGGCTCGGTGAGAAGGCGGACCAGCTTCTAGCACTTGTGTGTCGCTTAGAGAAAAAGGAAGGAGAACAAGGAGTAACAATCTTTCTCTCTCTCTCTCTCAACACACACATCCATCAATTCTGCTTGTGCACCTTTGTTGCAAGCCAACAAAAGTGTTATGTGTGTGTGTGTGTGTGTGTGTGTGTGTGTGTGTGTGTGTGTGGCGTGCACGTGCGTGTGTTCAGTAGAGTGACTGGAGATGAGTGGTAACTGCGGCCACCTGCACATCTTAGGCTGGGTTATTGCCTGGCAGAAGAGCTGAGAATTTCCTGCGAGCCAATCAAAACCTCCCTAGCTCGCTGCATTGTTCACATAAGGCGATCGAAGGTGCTAATTGGGCTGCCACGTCGAGGAAGAATTCTCCTTCTTCTCTTCCACCCTGCCCTCTTTTTCTTCCTTACGCCCCCCCCCCCCCCGGCCATGAGCACTTTGACCCTCATGCCTTTCTTCTTTAGCCAATGGAGTTGTGCCATGCAAGCAAAGGGACTACGGTCTTGTGTGAATTCTAGGGCGGCGGCAAAGCTGAGAACCGCTACGTTCCGACTGGAACTGGTGGAAAGGTGCTTCTCTTCCACCTCTCCAATCTGAACCCAACCTTATAGTTCAAAATTCAAAATCTTTCTCTGTCTCTCTCTCTCTCACACACAACCGTTGGGGATGGCCCGTCTTCTGCAGCCTGGCAATCCGCACAGTTGCCGTTGCATGCAACTCTCTCTCCCCTCTCCCAAGCCCATGCGAGGAAATCGTGACATGTGGCCATTGAGCAGCACTCTCTCTCTCTCTCTCTCTCTCTCTCTCTCTCTCTCTCTCTCTCTCTCTCTCTCTCTCTCTCTCTCTCTCTCTCTCTCTCTCTCTCTCTCTCTCTCTCTCCATACCCTTGGACATGAAGGTACCAGACTCACTAACTTGCTGTGTCCAGTGCACACCCTGAAGGCTCCGGATGCAATGGAGATTGCCACGTGGCCGGGGTAGGGGCCTGAATCTCTCCCCCTTTTTTTATAGTATAGATATGGATAGTATAGATAGGTGGATACATAAGCCACCAGGTACGGTTACTTTAATAAGTATACAGAAGTGCATATGGTTTATAGCACGTTAAAAGCGACACTATGTCCTGTTTCCCGCCCCAAGGTCTACCTCTTTGGGACCCATCGGTCCCTGCTTAACCAGTCTCGATAGCCACAATAACTGGCCATCTTCTCTTTCCATTATTGCCCCCACCCATTTCCATTCACTTTGCCTCCCCTATAGGCTTCATCCCCACAACGTTTGTCTTCCATCACCATAGAAACCTCGAAGCTCCCCCATCACTCCCAAGCCCGCCCTAATCAACCATTTCTAACAAAAAACTAATGAAAGCATTTGCGAGAGTGCTCGAGAAAAACCCACCTACAAATTTTAAGATTTACCTCTACATTTTAAATTTGACGGTGAGAAAACCTACAAAATTTAGTGTAAAAACCTTCAAATATAGTCTATTTACCTCTACTATTTCTATATGAAGGTTTGCCAAGTTGAAGCTATCTTTTTGATGCACACGTTAAAATAAACTGATAGACAAAGATGGCTCTCACCTGCTACAATGCCCTAATTATAAGTAACATGCATAAATTGTCCACTAAATTAGGGGAAGTAAATTGAAAACTTGTGCTCATTGCCAAATGAGAAATAAATGGGGAAACTCTGAGAGTATGACATCTCCAGACTCGATCCTTGGCATCTCCAGGCTTCAATCAGAACCTTGATGGTTGTCCTTGCCCAGGAGAAAAATGGAAGCCTATTGACGCATGTAGTTTATGCTAATTAGCATATGCACAGAGAAATGAAAGAATGCATGTATGTAATTACTTGTAGGAATGCATGTAAACTTCACTATTCTCTTGGAGTCAAATAACTCAAAGCTGTTTCAACCGAAAAAAAAAGAGAGGAAGAGAGACTTCCAATAACCTACACCTACCTTAGACTTAAGGCAATAAAAAACCTCGACCAACTGTAGCTGGAGACTTTTTATGTTGCAGGCTCTCTCTCTCTCTCTCTCTCTCTCTCTCTCTCTCTCTCTCTCTCGTGTGGCTTGTGCTACACCTTTGAAATTTAGGACAGTTCGGTGGGGAGGATTTACCGAACTCCTATGAATCGACCCCACACTCTTCCTTTCGTGTTTCTTCTCCCTTCCTCAAACTCAAATCGCTTGCACTACTGTGTTGAATTTGTGCTTTGCTTCCTAGCTACAGTCACCCACCCTCCAAATAGGCGACTCTCTCTCTCTCTCTCTCTCTCTCCCCCCCCCCCCCCCCCCCCCCCCCCCCCCCCCATTTTGGTTGTGCAGGTCGAAAACTTCAAAGGGAAAGCGCCTTATAAGCCATGGCAGCTTGACCTATCCTTAGTGCTGCGTGTACGCAAGTGGGGCCAAAAGAAATAGGTGGTATAGTGCATCGACACATGCATGGGTTCTATAGAAGGAGGAGGAGGTGGGCATAACTGGCCGGTGCAGGACAAAGTACCCATGGATGGGTTGACATAAAGCTACAGCACAGAGAAGGCGGATGGGGGGCATGGGTGGTTGAGACAGGCTGCAGAGCAGGCAGTTCCATGAGCAGCGCATGGAGATTGCAAGGTGTACTGTGAGTTGCGCAAGGAGATTGATTTCTGCCTTTAAGGATGCAACATGAAATCCAAAACGTGGCATACCTAAGGTAATTGATTGCAGGACAGGGGAAGCCAACAAACCAACCAGTGGAGGTCATGTTATGGCCATGACGATGGCCATGGTGCTTGAAGACGTTATGCACGTTCACATGCCCAGAGACTTGAGGAGATGCGGACATGGGGAAAGAGCCAACATTTAGGTCAAAAAGGAGGTGACCGTGAGGCTCCAATCTTGCCAGTAGGAATGGATGCTTTGCCGACCTGATCCAGCTGGCATTATAACATGTAGGACAAGTTACTGTTGTAGCGAAAACTGGCATGGTTAGGGTTGAGGTGCAACTCGGACATGCTCAGACCACTGCTCGGCAACACCACGCTTCCCAACTCCACTTGATCTACAATTATCACCACAACTCTGGCCTTGAAGGCCAGGATGAGAATGAGAAGCCTCAGTGCTCACCTGCAAATCTATACAATAGATCTGTTCGTTAAGCTGTGCCGACGTGGAACCTCGGAGATGTAATAGAAGGTTGATACCATACATGGCCAACTCTACTATGCTCTCCCCTTCACCAACTTCAAAGCTATGTTTCTTGCATTGTGATTCTGCATCACGTTAACTCACCCCATTGTCGCAACCTTATAACGGCTCTTCTCAACTCTTCCTTTTAATGTCGCAACCGCTATCATTCACCACCTAGGCCTACTTCTCTTTCTTCATGCCGCGTGGTCTTTCATTGTTTTCACATTCAACTCTCTCTCTCTCTCTCTCTCTCTCTCTCTCTCTCTCACACACACACACACACACACACACACACACACACACATGCACACACAGCCAACGTTGAGCACCCTGGTCGCCTGAGTCGCTGAGAGCTCAGGCCACACTTATCGCAGTAAGAAAATTATGCACACGTGTAAGGGGGTTGGGGAGGGGGGGGGGGGGGGGGGGGGGGGGGGGGGGGGGCTGAATCCCTCCCTCTTTTATAATAGTATAGATGTGGAAGTTTGCACTTTGACATTTTTCCTCTCACAAAAAACCCTCCTATTATCATGTTGAAGTTTGTAAACTAGTCCTTTTCTTTGTTGTAGAATGTCAACTTGAACGTTCACCACCCAAAAAAAAAAGTGTCGATCCCTTTTTTTTTTTGGAACTATAATTCCTCCCTCTATATGCTTACTTCCAGTTAGCCATTGTCCGAATCTATATCTATATCTATACTATTATAAAAGGGGGAGATATTCTGTCATCCCCCCCACCATGTGGCGCTCTCATATGCATCTAGCAAGTGTGTGTGAGTGTGTGTGAAACAAAGAGAGAGAGAGAGAGAGAGAGAGAGAGAGAGAGAGAGAGAATTTAACAGGCCGGTAGAAGAGGGAGGAGTTATTTATGAGCTTTATTAATGGCTACTGTCCGGTGGGAGGCTGCAAGTTACCGTCTTCAACTTTGTTTTGCACAAGCATGCTTCAAGCCGTTCTTTCCTTCGACGACAGAGAGAGCAAGAGAAAGAACTCATGCGATGTGCCCCACAGGAGAGAGAGAGAGAGAGAGAGAGAGAGAGAGAGAGAGAGAGAACTCTTGCACTACAGGCGCTCTGAGGAGGGTCAGGAGAGGTTGTGACTTGGGTCATGCGAGGATATTGTTGAGGAGGGTGCAACTGAGCATCTGGAGTTGAGAGACTACTATGATCCTGATCTGAGGGGGGCACGAAGAGAGAGCTCACAAGAACTTCATGACCAATTCCTTGTTGGAAGAGTAACCCATTTTCCTATTGACATTTCTAGTTTCAAGTGGAAATGTATAGAGGTATTTTAATTTCCATTATGAGAAAGAACCACTATTTCATTTCCATGTTGGAATGTTTTCCATTATGTAAAACACTTCTAAGAATCTTTGCCATAAGGAAATGAAGACTTTCCCCTCATAGCATAGCATAGGTTTCTTTGTGGCATGTGGGAATCTAGTTTTTCTTATGTGGAAAAATCTTTCTCTCCCAACTTGAAAACGTTTCCACTTGACATATTTAAATTTTCACATGAAAAACTAAGTTTCCATATGGAAAAATTAAATGTGCTCATGCACTTCAAATCATACAAGAAGAGTTAGCGTTATTTTTTGACACTACCTTTGTCCTTCACATATTTAGTGTTTTCCATTGTTATAACTCAACAATAAAGAGCAAACAAGGCTAGAGTTTATTTAGTGACCATTAGACCATATCCATACCTCATCCCTTATACAATCTCATACCCTTATCTTTATTTAGTGAAATACAACCGATGTGTTTCTTTTACTAACCTACATGATATACATATGGAAGATTATACTTCTAATTTATAAACAAGTTGTTCTCATAAATGCTAAATGCTAGGAAAAAATCACATTATCACTTTGAAACAATGCTTCAAACAACCATTTCTCTTTCCTAAAAAATATTTTGAAAAACTTAAGAGACAATAAAAAAAGAAAACTTATCAGCGCTTCATTCTTGAAGTGATTGAAATTAAGTAAATACTTCAAAAAGATTTAGTGGCAACAATCCACTCTACATAACATCTCATAAGATGTTTTTAATACTATCCACTCACAATTGTGGGTTTTGCAAAAAAAAAAAAAGATGTTCTTGATTTGATTTGCTAGTACAATGTTTGAATGTCCTTTGTGTGTGATCTTTAGAACCCTTATGGTTATCCAAAGTGATCCATACATCTCATCTACATCATTTAAGCCAAGTACAACCATTGCAATCTCCTCATGCGATCAATGCTCAAGAGCTCCACCACAACCTTAAACATCCCATAACACAATAGTTAGTGATTTGAGCAAGAACTAGTTTTCAATAACTGGTTGACCGTATGTTGAAATTCACATTTTGCCAATCTCACCTCTTCCTCATAGCTCTCATTAAACCTTGGTGGCATTTTAATAATTCTACATGACCTAGTTGCCTTAGGCATCTACACAAGAGGAATCGAAACCATTAATCAAAGGGTAGCATTAGCTGAGTGAAAACATCTTCACATATTCAAACATGAGTTTCACACTCACTGTTGGATAATTTTCATTGCACATGGAAGGTAGAATGTGATTGGAGAGGTCACATAGTACGTACACAAGATAGAGAATATTGACATTTCATGTATAATCTTGAAATATAAGTTTATCGCACAAACGCACCTTCCTTTCACTTGGAGGTGGTACCTTTTGTCTCTTTTTATAAGCTCCTAGCTAGAGGTGCTCTAAGATAAAAAGTTCTTGTTAAGTGCAAGGCATACATCTCCTGTAAGCATATCTAAACAAACATAAAATGAGATCAACTCAAGGTGCCAATGGTTACCATCACCGAAGTTAGGCTTGCAAATTTTTTTGTCTTCTTCTTGGTATTGATTGATTTTTCCTATGAATCATAACTACAACTTCACAAATACCCCATAACATTTATGTAAATGGAGAGAGAGAGAGAGAGAGAGAGACATGGGGAAAGAAGTAAAGCAATTTTCATACTCATACTACTTACAAAAGTTTCTAAGTCTATGATGCAAATCTTTCGTTGAGAAAAATCATCCCTCGCACTTGAATTAATGCTACCACCTAAACATTGCACATTGGAATCGTCACTTGGCTCATTAAGCTCTTGTAAGACACTTGCATGAGAGGGAAGTATGGTTTCCTACACATGTTTGCAATGAATTACTTATAAAATTAATGTTTAAATATTTTATTTTTAAGACTTTATTAGAACTTAGTTTACTTTTAAACACAAACAAGCTACTTAAAGAAGAGAGAGAGAGAGAGTGAGAGAGAGCTGTAAGAGGATAATGCTTTTATTTTTGTAGGAGGTGTAGAGAGAACATATCCCTAAGTAGATAAAAAGAGATGGTGAACGAATTTATTTTTTTTTCAGTCCAATTGATATGAAAAACAAAAGATTGCTGCCTTTTGCTATTGTAGTAATGCATGTAACAGTATATGACAGTGTGAGAAATGCCATCAAATTGACTTAGATAAAACATATTTTCCAAATATATTGGAATTTGCTTATCTTTGCAAAAATAATGACTCGTTATGCAATCTTCAAAGTTACTTTTAGGTGTGTGTTCCTCCACAATATCCACCGTATTGGTGATAGGCGGTTCCTTTCAACATAATCAACAAAGGAACTATATTGAGTGCAAGATATAAGATAATAGCAAAAAATCAAACGAATACTTAAAAATTTCTAGAATAATGAGCTCTTTGAAACTTACCGGTTGATAATGACTACTACAACAATCTTGAGTATCCAAGATATCTTTATCAATACAAGGGTATAGGGTTTCGTAGCGCTTGTAATTCTCCTTGCAACCAAGCCTCCTACAATGTATATAGAGCATAACTTTTATAATAATATTATAGGTTCTCATTAAATTTCTTTAACAATCACCTCATCATTTTCATGGAGGGCAATGACCCCTTGGACGAGACCCCTGTAGAATGCACTTTGAGGCTGCCCCTCTTTGAGAAATATTTTAGATCTATTGCTCACATCATAACCATGGGTGCTCTTAATAGGAGTGTCATTCATGAATGCCTCATTCTAAAAAATTGACAAATTGAGATGAAAATTAGAATAAGAAGCAAGAAATACGTAAAACACTAAGATATATACGATACCATTTGTTTTTTGGTGTGGTTAGGAGAGACACTTTGATCAATGTTCTCGCCTTGTCTCTAAGAACATTGCCTCTTTGCATCCACCATCCACTTGCCACATTTCTTGATGTAGTTCCTATGTTCAAAGACCTTTATATACACATCTTCGACTCGCCATGGCAAGGGGCCAAGTTTTCCAAAGTTGAGAGGTGAAATTTGCTTCATATTTGCCTCAATAAAATCTAGAATTTGATTCGATTTTTCTCGACTATTGCATAGATTAATGGAAGAAAAATCCTCCTTGTCTTGTCCGCAAAAGCCATTTTCAAACAATTCTCTAATTTTTACCATGTCCTTATTAAAGGACACCCATGCCTCACGATAATGTTTTACAAGAAAGGCTTTCCCTACAGTGACGTACATTTCCTTAACCTTCCTATGATAGAATATTCTATCACATATTATTGCGAATGCATCATTAGAAGGGATACCAATATTATTTACATTAGGAACATTGACAATAGCGTGCAAAGTAGGTTTGTCTTGAGATTGAAGATTGTATTCTAGAGCTTCGTTCCCTAAGTTCGTACTCATATTTTGTGATGAATGGAGATTCAATGATGTTTGAGGCTTTGGAACAAAAATGTGACCACCCTCTAATGTCTATTGGACCAACCTACCAAAGCATGCCTATGGGCCACTAACCTTATACCTATTTCATTCCAACCTTCAATGGTCATGTATAGGAAAGGCTTGCCATTAATGAAATTGGTTAAAATTGCCTCAGAGTAACAAGATGTACCCAAAAACCTTTCAACAAATTCAATCACGGCTAGAGTGTCCCATGTCAGCAGGGAACTAGTGTTAATGTTCACATTTAAAGAACTGCACATTGCACAACTCAAAAAAGTTAGGGAATAATTAAAACACTAAAGTTAAAGGCAAGACATGAGTGAAATGTTTTATGTTGAAACACTAAAAACGTGGTAAAGGAAAGGTATCAAGAAACAAAAATTAAGTCTTATATACCATTCAGAATCTATCTCAATCCTTGAGCTGGAGGTATGGCGTGCCTGTTGAAAGGACTTAACATCAAATGAAATTTGAAAGCTGGAGACGAGGGTGGCCCGATTGAGTAGAGCGAGTTTATGTTGGTGCAACTAAAGAGCATGATGTATGTGATGAAGCGCCAAATTCCTAAGAAGAAACTTCTCGATGCGTTGTTGAGGAGAAGGTAGCGAGTTGATATTGTGCTGCAGTCGAGACAAAACTGGTTACAGCCTAAGTTTAGGAGCAGCGTGAGAATCACCCTCTTGTCAAATCTTTGGGCGAATGCAGATTGTAGAGAGGCTAAGGTGCAAAAAATCGGTGCTCCAATATATGTGACATGTGTGTGTGTGTGTGTGTGTGTGTGTGTGTAAGCGGGAACCCAGAGAACTTCAACTTTCCCCAAATTTTCTAGCCTTGTCTAGCGGGTTCTCTTCATGCTTCATCCACATCATACAGAGAGTGTGCACAATGTGTGTCTGTGGGGGGGGAAGGGCGGAGGGGGGGTGTGGACGTCAGGCCCGATATCAGGTAACAGGGGCAGGTGCTTGGAAGTAGCCCCATGAAGTAGCACGTAGCACCATTAAGGCTCCAGACTCGCATTCCGCAAGTTGGTTGCAAACGTGGGGACCTTGAGCTTGCACTTGAATAAAGTTAATAGCTATGACAGTATTTTCCGTTTTTTAGTAGTCTGAAAGCGGCACCTAGGAGCTCCAGATTGCGTGGTTTGAGAGCGTTTCACTGTGCAGTGCCACCTATATATCACTGTGTGTGCGTGCATTGTTCTAGAAAAATGTGTCCCTCCTTAATAATACCATGTCGTTTTCAATTTCAAACATGCCTATTGAGGGCAAGAGGAAAAGGAGAAACTCCTCACCAAAGTAGTGAAAAATAATGTAGAAACTTGAAAAAATTAGGCTAATTTTCTAATATTTCCTCGAGGTTAATTCAAAGAAATTAGTTTTGTATTTTTTTAAAAGGATTTTCTCGAACAGTGTGTGAGAGAGAGTCTAGAGAGAGAGAGAGAGAGAGAGAGAGAGAGAGAGAGAGAGAGAGAGACAGGGAGGCAGAGAGTGGTTCAGTATTGCAAAGTGCACAAATTACAATGTTCGAAAAAAATGTGTCTTACTTACGAGCACTTATTTGGGGGGGGGGGGGGGAGAGAGAGAGAGAGAGATGAAATGAAATATTATATTAAACGTATTTAAAAGGCCAAAACGACCTACGACACCAAACTGATACAATCTTGGTGGATCTAATCTTGGTGGACCAAACATACTAATAACTAACTTGGAGAGGAAAGGAGTCAAGTGTATTCATCACAAGAGCTTTGGAGTAGTGGATGGCTCATTCAAGAAGCAAATGGTTTTCATGGCCCGGGTAACAACTAGAACAGCTAGTTGGGTACTCATGAATGAGCGCATACTGGTGTACCCTTCCCCTCTCAGTTATGTAGCTTGTCCATTATATATCGAGAATAGAATTATCTCAAGATTAGAAATATATATGTTGAGAGTTATAGGAATTGTAGTATTTCCATGCATGTCTATGCAAGGTCCATTTCATATTATCTCCTTCCACACATCTACGATTTAGGATATGAAATGTGCACAATATAGATGTGATACCCCTATATAGATGGCTAGAAGATTAACGATTACGCATGATATAATATTATCTTTGAGCTACAATATTAATATTGCATGATAATAATTATGGTATTCCTAAGGTAGCTGTTAGAATATAGTGATATACAATATAAACAAGAATCTACGAGAACTTATTGTGGGTGCGGGTTTGGGGAGAGAGAGAGAGAGAGAGAGAGAGAGAGAGAGAGAGATGTAGGACTTGTAGTATTTCCATGCATGTGTATGCAAGGTCTATTTGATATTATCTCCTTCCACATATCTACGATTTAGGATATGAAATGTGCACAGCAGACATATCATACCCCTATATAGATGGCTAGAAGATTAACGATTACGCATGATAATAATATTATCTCGAGCTACAATATTCATATTGCATGATAATAATTATGGGACTTCTAAGGTAGCTATTAGAATATAGTGAAACACAATATAAACAAGAATCTACAAGAACTTATTGTGGGTGTGTGTGTGTGTGTGTTTTGGGAGAGAGAGAGAGAGAGAGAGGAGAGAGAGAGAGAGAGAGAGATGAAATGAAATGTTATAGTAAATGTCTTTAAAAGGCCAAAATGACCTATGAGATTAAACTCATACAATCTTGGTGGATTGAAGCATATACATAAAATATGAGAATTGATATTGTATAGAACCATATGAAAAAAATATCTCAAGATTAGAAATATACTTGCAAAGAGAAACGGGAAAAGCGTCTCTAGAAAAGGGTTGAAAGTATAATCCTTGAATTGATGCAATTACATTTCTATACATACCTAGAATATTAATGATTATGCGTGAAAATAATAATATACATTGTCTAGCTAGATAGTGATGTAAAAATATATAACATAGAAACCATTTGATGATGTACCTAGAGTATTACCAATAAAGGCATAATAATATATAATAATATCCATGAGCTATGATATCGATATTACATTATCATAATTATGTTATCCCTAAGGTAGTTAGAATATAGTGCTGGAGATGTTATGATATAAACATAGACCTATGAGAGGTATCTAAATAATTAAGATATCATTGCTTATTTAGATAGCCAACCTGTAAATTGTCAGATTAGTTGGATATATATCCCAATTTTTAAAAGAGGTATGACACCCCTAGACTCAAGGATAGTGAGGATAACCTTTCTCTAAGAGCCATATGATTCTATCCTCTTGCCTCGATGGCTCTCTACATGTATATAATAATAAATATTGAGAGTTCTAATGGCTATATATGGCTCATGTTTAAATATACTAGGTATCCATATGTGTGTTTGAGAACTTGTGTGTGTGTGTGTGTGTGTGTGTGTGTGTGTGTGTGTGTGTGTGTGTGTGTGTGTGTGTGTGTGCTGAGAGAGAGAGAGAGAGAGAGAGAGAGAGAGAGAGAGAGAGATATGAACTAAAATGCTATATTAAATGTCTTTAAATGGCCAAAATGATCTATGAGACCAAACCGATACAATCTTGGTGGATAGAAGCATATGCATAGAATATAAGAATTGATATTGTATAGAATCATAGGCCTAAAATATCTCAAGATTAGAAATCTACTTGCGACGAGCAACAGTATAATAATATCTAGATAGGGGACGAAAGTATAATCCTTGAGCTGCAAGAACATGTCTATATATACATACCTAGAATATTAATGATTATACGTGATAATAATTTAATATATGTTGTCTAGATGGATAGTGATGTACGAATATATATCTGAGAAACCATTGACGTATGTACCTAGATTATTAACAATTAGGCATGATAATATATAATAATATCCACGAGCTACCATATCAATATTGCATGATAATAAGCATGTTATCTCTAAGGTAGTTAGAACATAGTGATGGAGATGTTATATATATAAACATAGACCTATGAGAGGCATCTACATAATTAAAACTTTATCATTGCTTATTTAGATGGCCATTCATGTAAATCCTTAGATTAGTTGGATATTTATAAAGAATTTAAACTCTACTTTTCTAGAGTTATGAAGAACCTTGTCTAGATGGATAGTGACATAGAGTATACCTCTAGCTTCAACGAAAGTCTATCTGATAATCTCATTGGTATTGTCAATAAACTTGTTCTCCTGTCAAAGGGTAGATTGTACATCTCTTTTTTAAAAAGTTCATTTTTTATATATACCTCTAATATTAATGATTATGCATGATAATAATAATATCTTTGAGCTATGATATCGATAATGCATTTTTTATATATACCTCTAATATTAATGATTATGCATGATAATAATAATATCTTTGAGCTATGATATCGATAATGCATGATAATGATTAATGATGGTAACCGGCATTTGGAACATAATGAGGCATGAAACCATATTTAAAATTGAACAATTAGAAAGATGATAGAATAGGACAATAGCTACAAAAAATATCAAAACAATAACCTATAGGAGTTATGATACCCCTAATCTTGATGGATAGTGACGTAGGAATATATATCTTAGAAACCATTTTCATTATATGTACCTAGAATATTAATGACTAGCTGTGTGTGATAATAATAATGGTACTAGTATCAATAACGGTAGCACCGCTAGTCTAGCTAGATAGGGACATTGGATATATAACTCAAATTCTAAAAAAGGTATGACACGCCTTGATTCAAGGATAGTGATGATACATTTTCTCTAAGAGCCATAATGATTCTAATCCTCTTGCCTCGATGGCTCTCTAGATGTATGTAATCATAAATATTGCGACCTTAATGGCTATATATGGCATATTTCTAGATATAGTAGATATCCATATGTCTATCTGAGAACTTATTTTGGGTGTGTGTGTGCTTGTGTGTGTGTGTGTGTGTGTGTGTGTGTGTGTGTGTGTGTGCTGGAGGGAGAGAGAGAGAGAGAAAGAGAGAGAGAGAGAGAGAGAGAGAGAGAAAGAAAGAGAGATGAACTGAAATGTTATATTGAATGTCTTTAAAAGGCCAAAATGATCTATGAGACGAAACCAATACAATCTTGGGGGATAGAAGCATATGCATAAAATATAAGAATTGATACTGTATAGAATCATATGCATAAAATATCTCAAGATTAGTAATATACTTGTGACATGTAACAGGATAAGAGTATCTAGAGAGGGGACGAAAGTATAATCCTTGAACTACAAGTACATTTCTATACATACCTAGAATATTAATGATTATACGTGATAATAATAACATATGTTGTCTAGATGGATAGTGATGTAAGAATATATAACTGAAAAACCATTGACGTATGTACCTAGAATATTAACAATTAGGCATGATAGTGTATAATAATATCCACAAGTTACGATATCAATATTGAATGATAATAGTTATGTTATCCGGAAGGTAGTTAGAATATTGTGATGGAGATGTTATATAAACATAGACCTATGAGAGGCATCTACATAAATAAAATATCATTGCTTATTTAGATAGTCGTTCATGTAAATCCTTGGATTAGTTGGATATTTATATAGAATGTAAACTCTATTTTTCTAGAGTTACGAAGAACTTTGTTTAGATGGATAGTGACATAGGATATACCCCTTGTTTCAACGATAGTCTATCTAATAACCTTCTTGGTATTGTCAATAAACTTGATCTCCCGCCAAAGGTGTAGATTGTACATTTCTTTTTTAAAAAGGGTCGTTTTTTATATATACCTCTAAATGCATGATAATAATAATATCTTTGAGCTATGATATTGATAATGCGTGATAATAATTAATGAGTATAACCCTAGGTAGTTGGAATATAGTGAGGCGTGAAACCATATTGAAAATTAACATTAGAAAGATGATAGAATAGGACAATATATGCCAAACAATATCAAAAGAATAACCTATAGCAGTTATGATACCCCTAATCTGGATGGATAGTGACGTAGGAATATATATCTTAGAAACCATTTTCATTATATGTACCTAGAATATTAACGACTAGCTACGTGTGATAATAATAATGGTACCACTAGTATCAATAATGTAGCACTGCTAGTCTGGCTAGATAGGGACATTGGAATAGATAACCCAAATTCTAAAAGAGGTATGACACCCCTTGATCCAAGGATAGTGATGATACCCTTTCTCTAAGAGCCATAATGATTCTAATCCTCTTGCCTCAATGATAGAATATGACAATATCTCCCAAACAATATCAAAACACTAACCTATAGGAGTTATGATACCCCTAATCTAGATGGATAGTGACATAGGAATACATATCTTAGAAACCATTTTCATTATATGTACCTAGATTATTAACGACTATGTGTGATAATAATAATGGTACCACTAGTATCAATAAATGGTACTAGTCTAGTTGGATAGGGACATTGGAATATGTAACCCAAATTTTTAAAAAAATATGACACCCCTTGAATCAAGGATAGTGATGATACCCTTTCTCTAAGAGCCATAATGATTATAATCATCTTGTCTCGATGGCTCACTACATGTATGTAATACTAAATATTGAGAGCTCTAATGGCTATACATGGCATATTTATAAATATACTAGATATCCATATGTGTATCTGAGAACTTATTGTGTGTGTGTGTGTGCACGTGTGTGTGTGTGTGTGTGTTGGAGAGAGACAGAGAGAGAGAGAGAGGGAGTGTGTGTGTTGGAGAGAGATAGAGAGAGATATGAACTCAAATGCTATATTAAATGTCTTTAAAAGGCCAAAATGACCTATGAGACCAAACTGATACAATCTTGGTGGATAGAAGCATATGCATAGAATGTAAGAAGTGATATTGTATAGAAGCATAGGCCTAAAATATCTCAAGATTAGAAATCTACTTGCGACAAGCAACGTGATCAAAAGAGGAATATAGACAGGGGTTGAAAGTATAATCCTTGAAAGTATATATATCGGGACACCATATCGAAAATGTATATCCACTTGGTAGTATACATGGGATGATCATGAGATACGATCGGAGAATAGGACAAAACCTCCCAGACATTCTCGATACACAAATAATAGGATATGACAATATCTACCAGGTGGTCATATATGTACCACGTAGTACTATGCATGAGAAGATGAGATGCAATAAGAAGATGGATAATTAATATGCTCTAATATCCATTGGATTGATATAAAGTAGAGATGTAATAATTATGACTATGATGATACCCATTGTGTAAATGGATAGTTATGATTGTGTAGTTTTTTTTTTTAATAGAAAAACTCACAAGTGTGAGTGAATTATATTAATCAACCCAAATAGTTACAAGGTCTTGTCATGCTCGTGTTGAGCCATGACATCATCCAAGGCCCCAAGTTACATTGGCTAACAGGGTAGCCAGCCCAACCAACTTATCCATGATACATAAGGTTCATTATCATGTTATTCTGAGAACTATCATGTTCTTCTGAGAACTTTTAATAGCCAACATTTTCCCCCGTCCTAGGCATGCCCTCTACAGCAAGGCACAAGTAGTCCTATGCCAATCCTCCAATTGTTGCTTGCGCCCGAGCATCCATATTAGCACTTTGCTTTCTTGTATAATTTCTGCGAAGCTTGCCACCTCAAGTCCTCCTTCAAACACACGCCGTTTCCTTGTCTGCCATACATTATGTAGGAAGAAGTACCTAACGATTTGAGTGCTGATAAGGATGGCAGGATCACTTGAATTCTTCCCTCCAAGGAAAAGATCAGTCTTGTAAAACCCAATTTTCCATGTTCTTTGGACCCACTTGCATATCTTCCCTGCGAGGCCTTTGATAGTTGGGCAATCCATGAAGAGGTGGGCCAGATATTCACTAGCCAACCTGCACCCCAAGCATCGATCTGACCCAATCCTCTTTCCTGAATCTTCACCCCCGTGGGAAGAGCACCCCAAATTGCTGCGGAATCTTTGGCTTCCAAATGTTCTCCATTACTTGCTCCCACCTTTCCTCCGGCCATTGTTTTCTCCATACCTTGTTAAGGGGACTAGACCAATTCTTCTTATGCATCATTGTATGGTAGATGTCTTTAGGATGGGGTTTCCATAAGAGACTGCTTCCAGGCCATTTCCAGGCATTCCAATCAAACTCCGAAACACAGATAGGCATCACTAAATTGTCAAGCTCTAGTTTCATCACTTTGTGAATCACCAAGATCTCCAAGCTATTCAGATGGTAATCGGTTACCAAAAGGTCAATGGTTTTCCAACTCTTTTTGTCACTGTCCAAGAAGTGCCCGAGTCGATTTAGACCCTTATTATTCAGCTTCCTAGCTATCTCTACCCAATAGGGAATTTGTAGCGGTTCTATAGCTTTGGACAGCTAGGGGGACCAATGCAAAATGGAGTTCTTGAAGTATCTGGTTTTCTGCCCCCACATTAAGACTCCTGTTGCTCTATTGCATTTTCTTACCAATTCTCATGATTGTGTAGTTTTTTAACTGGATAGTGGATAGTGCTTATATCAATCCAAACATGTATGTACAATATTAACTTATTTTATTTTTTGATATAATTATTCTATAGAAAATGAGCTATACATTTATGATCCTAGTTTGTGCACATGTATATGTATAAGTCTCTAGATGTGTGTTCAATACAAACTTGTATTATTGTTGTATTATAATTAATGTATAGTGAATGAGCTATACGATTATGATACTAGTTCTCTCTCTCTCTCTCTCTCTCTCTCTCTCTCTCTCTCTCTCTCTCTCTCTCTCTCTCTCTCTCTCTCTCTCTCTCTCTCTCTCTCTCTCACACACACACACACACACACACGTGCGCGTGCAAAAGAGGGCCGCTTCAAAATCGTGGAGGCTTGTTTGTTACCAATGTAGAAATTGTGTTGGTTGCTACTATGAAGCGTGCACACACACACACATAGACATGCATGTGCTCGTGCAAGAGATGGTTACACACAAAGGCACATATGGACACATGCAATTTCTTACATTATTTGGGTTGAAGACCTCTATTAACAGAGGTCGGCTTCAAATTTCAAGATGCATTGCAGGTTTCACTCTATATGCACAATGCATGACAAACATGCTCAGCTAGTTTGCTTTAAGCTCTTGAAATCCTTGAGAAAGTTGAGTTTTTTGGCTGCACTCTTTATCTTGCATCTTGGCCGGTTCGGGTGTTGGTAAGGATCTTATGGCCGCCAGGAAGGAGCATCGGATGCTCAAGCTTGATCTGCTACATTTCTCACCCTCAAGGGAGTGCATCCAAATGTGGGGATTGCCCACAACCAAAGGAACAACAGTTTGTGTTCTGGATGGTGAGACATCCCTGTAGTTCTTGGGAATCACCGGAAAGCTCGAGTGGTAAGAGGGGTGTTGGGATGTGGCCTACCAATGTGTAGTGTCAGGAATATTCAGCCGGTTGCCATGAAGAGGTCATGGGGCTCGAAGCTTAGATGGTTTGAAAGTTTGCTGATGAGGCTGAAGTTGACAGAGCCGTAGCTGCCACCACAGGCTTTTGTGTAAGCCTCGTGGGCTTCAGATTACAAATGACAAATAATGTGTCAAAGCCTTCGGCTTATTTCCAACAACCAATAACTAGAAACTAAGCCTCGTGTGACCACCCTCTTACCGGCAAAAGCTTCTAATTTGACCTTGATTTCATTGGTTAGGGTTAGGGAAAATGTATTTTTCTAGCCCTGCTCGGAGTCCGGGGTCTCTTCTCTCTCTCTCTCTCTCTCTCTCTCTCTCTCTCTCTCTCTCTCTCTCTCTCTCTCTCTCTCTCTCTCTCTCTCTCCACACACACACACACATGGGCCCACAACATAGTGCTCACTCCTAGCTGCCTCCAACGTATAGCAGCTAGTGTTCCAATAACTACTTGTCACTCCGTGCCCGATCTAATTCCATGGATGGTCCTAGTGGCCACGATCACCCTAAATGGAAATTTGCAGGCTTGCAGAGACTCTCTCTCTCTCTCTCTCTCTCTCTCTCTCTCTCTCTCTCTCTCTCTCTCTCTCTCTCTCTCTCTCTCTCAGCTGAGTAGGTGCCGCCATCACCACCAAGTCTCTCTCTTAGCATGAGCACAAGGCGACGGCCAGCAAGTAAAACAAAATCTTGCAGGAGTATGTGTCTACGTGGTGCATTCTTTTTTTGGCCGTGGAGTGGCTGGCTGGCCGTTGTAGCCCAACCCTCACCTCTACCATCCAGCTCAAGCGCATCCTTTCCGACCAATTAGTAGCCATTTTGCTTCATTGAAAAGTTAACAGCCACTTTGATTCATTAAAAAGTCATTGACCGACGCCCGATTGGAGCCTATGTGCTCAAGATTGTTGACCGGCCATGGTATATTCCACAACATCATTTGGTTGTCGCTAACTGGCCGCATGGCTAGATGTGCTAGTGCTCTCTCTCTCTCTCTCTCTCTCTCTCTCTCTCTCTCTCTCTCTCTCTCTCTCCCCCCCCCCCCCCCCCCCCCCCCCCCCCCCCCCCCCCCCCAACAAAGAGTGCAACGGTTTTTTGACCTAGTACACAGCAGTTGACTCTTTTGATCATCTTCTTCATTCAAACTCCGATTTGTGTGATCTATAGCCTCAATGGAAGAGCACAAAGCCCTCTATGCATTGATGTAAAGACAAAAAAAAATAGATTTATGGAAGGTGTTTCTGTAATAGCGTTTCCAAAGTGAGCAAGTTCAAGAAAATTGATTCTCATCTCTTATTTTACATACAATGTCTTCCGGCACTCGCAAGGGTTCTTCTTCTTCAAAAAGGTCCACAACCATTGTGGAAAATGATCCAAGATCTCCTGAGTGTGGAGATATCAACACAACCACCCAACCAAGGACATTGAAAACCATGATCATGGCATACTTGGTATCATTGCAAGAGACCGTAAACAAACAAGGCAAAGACTTACAAGCACTTGCAATGGAGAACGACACACTAAGGGTACTTGTGGTTGAGAATGAGAATATCAAGAGGACACTTGAGATGCAAACAACATGTTTGATGCAACTTGAAGAGGAAATCAAGGAATGCAAACGCTCTCTTGTGGACTTGAATGCTTTGAAGGAGCCGATGAGCAAAGTAGAGCATGACCATGTATTGAAAGAAGAGAAATTTGACACCATGATCCGGGATGTATGCAACATGAAAAATGTATGCACAAACAAGTCTTGGGCTGATGTATGTGGTAGCAATGTGGTTGCTAATTCCTCACTCATGCAAGATATGGCTCAAAAAAAGAATGTTGAGAGTGTTAATGTGGAGGAGTTGAAGGAACGGGAGAGATGTTCCAAGAACATTTTTATTTGTGGAATTTTCAAAGAGAAGCTAGAGACACCTCCTTCTCTTGCCATCTTTATTGAAGATTTCTTCAAAACCCACTTTGGCATGTTCGGAGTTATGGTCTATGGAGCACATAGAGTGGGGAAGCAAGGAGCTCCTCACTCAGGAGAATGGCCAATTGTATGCACCATGCCGGATTAGACCAAGCGAAAGATTATCCTTGATAAATATAGTTGGATCTATTTGAGGGATACAAAATGTTTTGTATGTGAAGAACACACTATTAAGCAACAAAATATGCGTCGCAAGGTATATGAGGAAATGAATAAGAAAAACAAGGAGGAGGCAAGTCCCTCGAGTAAATAGTGATGCGTGACCTATGAGACCGAGTTACAATGGAAAATATGCTTTTGGAATTGTAGCAGATACCCATGGAATGCGGGGGTTGGCATTGATGAACTAACAAGCAAAGCCGATGTTGTACTTCTTGTTGAAACTTGGGAGCATGATACACAAAGCATTAATGGCTTGGAGAATTACAATGTACATTCATTGATGTGTTCAAAGAATCTTAAGCAATGAAGAGGGCAAGGAGGGGTAGCATGTATGGTTAAGAAAGGATTGGAAGATTTTGTATCAATTTTGAAAGATGACAGGTACAAACGTTATGTATGGCTGAAAATTATGACACCAAAAAGAGCACCCATTTTTGTAGCTGGTTGAAGAGTTTGAGAATGTCCAAAAGCGTTTTCTCACAAAATTTCTCCAAGTGAAGACACAAACACCATATATGCTCCTACTTCTTGAGTCGGGATGTCTTCCAATTGAGATTATGGACATGGAAATGGTTGTGGAGTACATGATGAAGATGCGTCAAAAGCCCTCACATCGACTTCCTACAATTGCATGGAAAGCAAGAAAAAAAGTGCAAAAGACGACGTATAAAAGCAAGATCTTGAGCACGGGATGGATGCAAGACATAAAGAAGTGGTTTGGGAGATGGGATGCATTACACTTGGTACATGATTCTTCAATTGACTTCCAACTGAATGAAGCTTTTCTACAACGCCAATGTGTTACGGCTTGGGAGAAATCCGGTGGGTCATGCTTGATACATTACACCACCCATATTGCCCCCAACTACAAAACCATATATGTTCTTCGCTTTTGCACCTCGGCGTGTCCCTCTGTGTTGGTCATGGGCCATGACCTCTCCGGGTTGCCCCATCAACATTCTACTCTGCAATGTCCAGGAGACCACTTAGCTCTGCGGCCCTCACATATGTATTGAACATAGTTCCGGTGACCTGCTCCATCCAACACTTCAGCTCGGCTACCCTGTCCTTGCTTCGAGCTTCTTTCCTATGTTCAACCTTACTCTACAGACTACTCGTTGATCAAATCTTTTAGGTTTGGAGTGTAGCGTAGACCTAAGTTGCATTGTACGTTATACGGTGTACGTATACTATGCTTTAAAGGACCATATTATATGACACCTACCTTTATTCGACCGTATTATACGGTGCCACATGAGCAAAAACACTGTATCATATAATTTCTCAGCATTTTGATCAAAGTATTAATTCGATCAAAATATTAGTTCGATTGAAATATTAATTAGATCGAAATAAATCTGTTAATTATATACGGTGAAATGGACTGATTTGCTCATTCCATTGATCTCTCTTCCCTCATCTCACCTATAGGTGAGCTTTACAACACGAAGAAAAATATAAAAATGCTAGTTTAAATTTAGTTATATATTTTATAGTGAAAATTTAGAACTTGGATATATATTTTTTTTGGCTTTGGAGTTTTGAGTTATCTGCTCTGTGTGAAGTATATCTTATACTCGAAGTAAGTTAATTAAGATACTTAATGATTACTTGCCTTGTGTAGAGAAAACAATACTTGGAGGTGATTCAAGGTAGTTAAAGTTAGCAGTTATTTGCTTTGTGTTGAACTATGTTCACACTTAGAAGTAATTTTAGTAAATAGTTAAAGTTAAGAGTTACTTGTTGTGTGTTGAAATATGTTCACACCTGGAAGTAACTTACATTAGATTTATCTAATGATTGTCTGTCATGTGTAGAGTAATACTCACACTACAAACAATTAAGGTAGATTAAATAATAATCTCTCTCTTTGTGTAGAGGTATACTCACACCTAGAAGAGATTTAGAGAAGTAGTGAGTTTTCATTGCTTGCCATGTGTAGAGTCACACTTACACTTGGAGGTAATTTCGATAGGTCTTTTAAAGATATCTTGCTTTGTGTAGAGTTTACTCACACTTGGAAGTTATTGAGATAGATTAAGCAATTTATCTATCATGATTCAGGTGTAAAGTGAAAGCTCACACTTGAGAAAAAATTATTTTTGGTATTTATAATTTAAAGAAGTTGAAAACGTTGACGAATAAAGTAATGTAAATGGTATTAGAGTTCGATTTTAGATGTATATTTAGTAACTAATTCTGTTTGAGTTTGCAGATCTGAAGAAGATTGTGAAAGGATATGAGTGGAACTACGTAGATGAATTGGCCAGTGGGAAGACTACATCAAAGCTGAGGTGTAAGACTTGCGGCCATAATTTTAGTGGAAATGCTCACAGGATAAAAGAACATGTTTTCAAAATTCCTGGAAACGTGGCAGCTTGCAAAAACCCCCCATGAGGTATTGCTGAAAAATATATATTCTGAGTGGGCACTCAAGGCAAAGAGAGTTCTTGAGGGCAAAAAAAGGGAGGTCCCAAAATGATGGCTCCATCTATGGCTAGGGACATGGAGATGACACTCAAAAATGATCAAAACCCTCACTCGACCCCTACTTTAGGTCAAGGAGGGTGTCATTCATCCTTTGCTGGGAATTGTAGCTCTAATCCTATCGGAAGCTCTACTGATAACATAAGCCGAAGTGAAGCATGGATTGGAGGATAATTTGCACCAAGAGATCCTACTTTGCAACAAGCATTTGGCAAACAATGACTGCTTGAACTCCATCTTAAGTGGACTCAAGCATTTGTTGCATGTGGAATTTCTTTTAATGTCATTCAAAATCCTATCTTCAAAGATTCTTTAATGAGCACGGCGAAGAAGGGTTTTGTGGTTCCTGATTATAATAAGATGCGTACTAAATATTTAGATAAAGTAAAAACTACATCATAGAATATTTTACAGCGCACAACTCTTGATTTTGTTCCGGCGTATGGATGCACAATTGCTCTAGATGGTTGGAAAAATTTCCAGAAGAAACCATTGATTAATGTGATGTTGATTTGTGCAAGAGGTGCCATCTTTCTTAAAGCGATCGATACATCCCCAAAAGCAAAAACTAGCGGGTATCTTGCTGGTGTTTATGAGCATTCAATTAGAATAGTAGGGGGACCTAAATATGTAACAACCATTGTCACAGATAATGCATCTAACTACAAGCTGGAAAAGCAATTGACGCAAAGTATCCAGAGATTACATGGGTTCCATGTGTTTCTCACACTTTGAATTTGCTCTTAAAGGACTTTGGAAAAGTTTCTTCTATAAGCAAACTCTTCTAGATGCAAATACTTGGTGAAGTTTATAAGAGACTATTCATTTTCTTGGTGAAGTTTAGAACAAAGTCCCCAACCAAAAATTTACAGATTTTTTGTATGACCCTTTTTGCGACAGCATATTACGTTCTCTCCACACTTCACTAGGTAAAAGTAGTCCTTGTTGAATTATTGATAGATAGAAGATGGGACATTTTTCTTGATAAATATCCCAAGTATGAACTTGCTGCTTCCAAATGCTATCAGCTTGTAAACTCTCCTGTTTTTTGGAGAAATATAGACAAAATAGTTACTGTCATAGAACCTTTCACTCATCTGATACGATTAGTGGACAAAGAAGCCTCTATGTTTGGACGAGTTTACTGGTACATGCATGAAGCCACTCGCAAGTTAAAAGATACTACATTTTATGCAGGAAAAGAGAAAGCCATGATGATGACATTTGTCAAAAGATGATGGGAGCAGTTGCATACTCCTTTACATGGAGCAGGTTTTGTCTTGGATCCCAAGTTCCAGATACACGAGCAATCTTCAAACAATGAAGTGATTAGTGATTTCAAGAAAGTTTGTGCTCAACTAAAGGCAATGTGGATGGACAGGTGGCGTACACACAGAAGACATCATATACTAGTAGAAAGGAAACATTTGGGGATCCTTGGCATCTAGATGCTATCAAAACAATGAGTGCACCAATTTGGTTAAAAGAGTACGGTGGAGAAAAAGTGGAACTTCAACATGTGGCTGTGAGAGTAATGTCTAATGCCGCCTCTAGTGGTAGCTCTGAAAGAAACTGGTCTTCATTCGCTTTTGTGCATACTAAAAAACAAAATCGGATTAAGTCCTAAACGAGTTGCGTACTTGGTGTATGTCTTTTGTAACATGCAACTTATGCATAAGCCAGCGAGATTAGCCACACGTGCCATAGAAGAAATCTTTGGGTGCTTCCAAACACACAAAGCAATTACAAATGAGCTCAACTCTGATGATGAAATGGAATGGAACCGGGAAGATATTAATCAGGAATGTTCAGATGTCGAGCAATTGATGACATGGTGCCTCTAATTGAGGGGACGAATGAGTTGTAAAGTTTGTACTATGTTCTCAATTAATTGTGCAATGCAAAAGTTATGTGGAGTTTAGCTTTACAATCCATACCTTGTATCTCTCTCTTCCTCTGTCACTGTTTCTCTTTCTCTCTATCTGCTCTCCATCATTGTTAAAAAGAGGGTAGAAGAGAGAACATATTTTATACAGTTGCAACATCTGTCACCTCCATTTGTTCCAACAAATAGAGATTTACATAGCAAAAAGAGGTTTTAATTAAAAATCTTGAGATTTAAGATACAAAAAGAGCTTAGTATTATATGGGCCCATACCTTGCCTCGTACCATGCCAACTTTCTTTCTAGCTCTGCTATACGAGCGTGCAGCATGGTTGGGGTCTCTCCTTGACTTGACAAATCCACGCCTTGAGTTTTAAGCTGCTTAATAACTTTGGTTTCTTCGGGCAAATATGTGTAACATCTCTTGCGAGGAGAGTCTTCTTGATTAGCTTCCCATGCATGAATCTTCTTGGCTGGGCGCCCTTTCCCAACACCTCTCTTATAGTGGGATGATCGTTCCAATCAACTTTGAGCTGCAATACATAGTAGCAATAACATTGTTGCACAAAGTAAATTTCCACTTGATTATTATTTAGTGGCAATCTGTACAGTTGAATAAATCTTGAAAGGATATTTCGTACGAGGACAGTGTATTGCAGATCTGAAACCTTCAAGGGAGCAGAAGCCTTAACATTTTCACTGACTCGAAATAATGTGTTGCATACGAAGTGATTCGAGCATAAGTGTCTGCATTGCCTGTAATTCAATGGCTCCCCTTGAAGTTCTGATTCGTCTTGTTGGGTTACAGCCAAAGCGCTGAGATCTCCTTGAGCCACCCGAATCTAGCCAATGCATGATTAAGCAAAGGATCATTAGGATGCTGTGCGTTCTAGTCGGTAGCAATATCTTCCATAACTGAAATGCAAAATAATAAACTTTAGTGAGACAGGTCTTAGCACTTGAAAAAGAGAGATGGTTTAGATAATTGAGCGATCTAACTTGAAATACTTTAAAACTTCAACTTGAAGAACTTTAAAAACATTGACACGTAACACCATTACTGCCAAAAAAGTTGATTACTGGTTTAATCATCAATAGGCCTCAAGCCAGATTCGGTTACAATATGATAGCAAACATTATGGCTTCCATTCAAATAAAGTCTTAAATCCCATATCTTAGGTCTATCTAAGGGTTTGGGAGATTTTTCACTAGCAAGATGTTTGTTTACATTGCGCAAAAATTCGCGCTTGAGAACCTCAATATACATGCAAGCAATTGCCTAAGAATATACGAGAGACTATATATATCAGATGCCTTCGTGAATGGAGGAGGATTGGTGCTAATATTTTCAGGGGCAGTAATCTCGCTCAGATTGAGCTCTACATTGAGGGGTGAGATTTGGCAGCTTGGGAAATGTTGCCAAAGTGTTTGATGGTGTACTTTGTCCCCATTCCGCAATGCCAACATACACTCCTCGCTCTCCAAAATGGAGTAGAACATTTAACGTGTGTAGAGCATTGTGAATAAATTCATAACTATGCACTAATTTAATCGTCTGCAGAAGAGCATTGCAGACTGGCAAAATGTTGTCTGTGAACTGTTGTACAATAACAGATGTGTGTTGGAACCCTCTGATCGCAGGCTTTCTTCCATCATGTTGACATGCCTGAATCCACTTCTCAAGATGGCTTCCATTCCAAATCTTGAAGATCAACATAGGTCTTTTGCTTTACCAAACAAGACAACAGGGCAATATCATGCCACAATGCTGAACAGTTGTAGCAGTTGCCTCCTCTAGCATGATTTGCAATGTCGGATTTCTTCCTATTTGGTCTTTGTATATCTTCGCCGCATAGAGAGGATCTTTGAAGAGAGGATGAGCCACTGATACTTGTTTCACATTTGCAAAACGTCCCTCACCTAATTGGGGTGCTTGCAAGTGAAAGATGTAATTATCCCCAAGTAAGTGTAGGACAGGAGGACACATCGTATCATCCAGGTTTGCAGCGGAGGACTGAGCACCTGATGGAGGAGGTACATCCTCTTCTGTCCTAGGACGTTTTGAAGAGCCTTCGATCTTATCTTTGCTCTTCAATTCTGAATGTAGATGTGCTAGAAGCTGCATTTGCTCTTTGATTCCAGGTTTGATTTTGATTTCTGGATGAACCATACTTTCAAAACTTCTAGTGATGTGGCCTAGTAATTGCTTTACTGTGTTATGCATCACTCCATTAGTGTGTAGAGCTAGGTCAAACAAAACTAGGAATGCACTACACAACTTCATCCAGCAACGTTCCACAATTCAATCACAAAATCATCAAACTTTGCATACAGTGGATCAAATGCGTGTCACAAATGATCGTCTGAAGCTCCATATTAGAGAGACAAAATAAGAGCATCACTAATAATTTTGTGATGCTGACGCGTTAACGTTTTCTCTACCATGACTGAAGCCTGAAAATACACAAAGGAAATATAAGGTAAATCCAGAATAGATAATAATTTGACATATATGATTGTTAATAAATCTAAACAAAAACATTTCATGGACAATAATAACCTCGAGTAATGAAAGATCTAAACATTTCATGCATCATAATAACAACAGTTATGAAAGACACAATAGTCAAAGTATTCAGGATTGAAGAATGTAAAATATATATCTTCTCCTTGCAGTGCGACACGGGGTCAGCAGCAACCAGAGATGAAGAATTCATTAAATCCAATCTCCTTGCAGTGCGATGCGATGGTCAGTAACAACCAAGAACGATGGACTTAAAAACTCAAAACCTCTCTCTACATTGTGACACGGTGGTCAACAACAGCCAGAGACAAGGAATCTATTGAATCCAATCTCCTTGCAGTGCCACGCGATGGTCAACAAAAACTAAGAATGATGGATTTAAAAAATCCTAAACCTCTCCTTGCACTGCGACACAATGGTTAGCAGCAATCAAAGATGAGGAATCTATTGAATCCAATCTCCTTGTAGTGCGACACGATGGTCAGCAGCAACCAAGGATGATGGATTTGACAACCCTAAACCCCTCTCTGTAGTGCGACACGGTGGTCACCAACAAGCAGAGACGAGGAATCTATTAAACGCAATCTCCTTGCAGTGCGATGCGATGGTCAACACCAACCAAGGATGATGGATTTAAAATCCTAAACCCCTCTCTGTAGTGCGACACGATGGTCAGCAACAAAGAGAGACGAAGAATCTATTAAATCCAATTTCCTTGCAGTTCAACATGATGGTCAACAACAACCAAGGACGATGGATTTGACAACCCTAAACCCCTCCCTGCAGTGCAACATGGTGGTCAGCAACAACCAGAGATGAGGAATCTATTTTTTTAAATCCAATCTTCCAATAGTGTGACGCAATGGTCAGCAACAACTAGGAAGAAAAGATGCATGATCGCTAACTCCTCTCTGTAGTGCGACTCTGTTAAGATAATTGAGCGATCTAACTTGAAATACTTTAAAACTTCAACTTGAGGAACTTTAAAAACATTGACACGTGACACCACACATTGCACACGTAACACCATTGATCCCAAAAAAGTTGATTACTGGTTTAATCATCAATAGGCCTCAAGCCAAATTTGGTTACAATATGATAGCCAACATTTTGGTTTCCATTCAAACAAAGGCTTAAATCCCATATTTTAGATCTATCTAAGGGTTTGGGAAATTTTCCACTAGCAACATGTTTGTTTACATTGCGCAGAAATTCACGCTCGAGAACCTCGGTGGGATCTGGAATACATGCAAGCAAGCGCCTAAGAATATACGAGAGACTATATATATCAGATGCTTTGGTGAATGGAGGAGGACTGGTGCTGATATTTTCAGGGGTAGTCCATGGATAATCTTGCTCAAATTGAGCTCTACATTCAGGGGTGAGATTTGGCAGCTTGGGAAATGTTGCCAAAGTGTTTGATGGTGTACTTTGTCCCCAGTCCGCAATGCTAGCATACACTCCTTGCTCGCCAAAATGGAGTAGAACATTTCTAGGGTGTAGATCATTGTGAATAAATTCGTGACTATGCACGAATTTAATCCTCTGCAAAAGAGCATTGCAGATTGGAAAAATGTTGTCTGTGAATTGCTCTAGAGTAACAGATATGTGTTGGAGCTCTCTGATTGCAGGCTTGCTTCCATCATGTTGACATGCCTGAATCCACTACTCAAGATGAACTCCATTTCAAAGCTTGAAGATCAACATAGGTCTTTTTCTTTACCTAACAAGAGCACGGGGCAATATCATACCACAATGCTGAACAGTTGTAGCATCTGCCTCCTCTAGCATGATTTGCAATGTTGGCTTGCTTCCTATTTGGTCTTTGTATATCTTTGCCGCATAGAGAGGATATTTGAAGAGAGGATGAGCCACTGGTACTTGGTTCACATTTGCAAAATGTCCCTCACCTTGCAAGTGAAAAATGGAATGCTCCCCAAGTAAGTGTAGGATAGGAGGACACATCATATCATCCAGGTTTACAACGGAGGATTGAGCACCTTATGGAGGAGGTACATCCTCTTCTGTCCTAGGATGTTTTGAAGAGCCTTTGATCTTATCTTTGCTCTTCAATTCTAAATGTGGCTGTGTCACAAGCTGCATTCGCTCTTTGATTCCAGGTTTGGTTTTGATTTCTGGATGAACCATATTTTCAAAACTTCTATTGACCTGGCCTAATAATTGCTTTACTGTGTTATGCATCACTCCATTAGTGAGCAGAGTTGGGTCAAACAAAACTAGGAATGCACTGCATAGCTTCAGCCAACAATGTTCCACAAATTCAATCACAAAATCATTGAACTTTGCCTGCAGTGAATCAAATGATCATCGCAAATGATCGTCGTTTGAAGCCCATAGAGAGACAAAATAAGAGTATCACTAATAATTTTTCAATGCTAGCACATTAACTTTGTCTCTATTATGACTGAAGCCTGAAAATACATGAAGGAAATATAAGTAAGCTAAATCTAGAATAGATAAAAATTTGACATATATGATTGTTAATAAATCTAAACAAAAACATTTCATGGACAATAATAACCTCCAGTAATAAAAGATCTAAACATTTCATGCATCATAATAAAAACAGTTATGAAAGACGGATGGTCAAAGCATTCATGATTGAAGAATGTAAAATATATATCTTCTCCTTGCAGTGCGACACGAGGTCAGCAGCAACCAAAGACAAAAAATTCATTAAATCTAGTCCCCTTGCAGTGCGACATGATGGTCAGCAACAACCAAAAATGATGGATTTAAAAACTCGAAACCTCTCCCTGTAGTGCAACACAGTGGTCAACAATTAGAGATGATGAATCTATTGAATCCAATCTCCTTGCAGTGCGACGCGATGGTCAGCAACAACCAAGAACGATGGATTTAAAAATCCTAAACCTATCCCTGAAGTGCAACACGATGGTCAGTAGCAACCAGAGACGAGGAATCTATTGAATCAAATCTCCTTGCAGTGTGACACGATGGTCAGCATCAACCAAGGACGATGGATTTGACAACCCTAAACCCCTCTCTACAGCGCGACACGGTGGTCAACAACAACCAAAGACGAGGAATATATTAAACCCAATCTCCTTGCAGTGCGAAGCGATGGTCAGCAACAACCAAGGATGATGGATTTAAAATCCTAAACCCCTCCCTGTAGTGCGACACGACGGTCAGCAACAAAGAGAGATGAAGAATCTATTAAATCCCTTCTTCCTGCAATGCAACGTGATGGTCAGCAACAACCAAGGATGATGGATTTGACAACCCTAAACCCCTCCCTGCAGTGCAACACGATGGTCAACAACAACCTGAGACGAGGATTCTATTTTTTTAAATCCAATCTTCTAATAGTGTGACGCAATGGTCAGCAATAACTAAAAAGAAAAGATGCATGATAACTAACTCCTCCCTGTAGTGCGACTCGGTGGTCAGCAACAACCATGGATGGAAAGTCTAATTGTATAACCTAAGCTCCTCTCTGAAGTGTGATACGGAGGTCAGCAACAATCAAGGACGAGCGTCTAAAGTCTAACCCCCCCCCCCCCCCCCCCCCTCCCCCCCTTGCAGTGTGTCACGAGGATCAACACAGCCAACGACAGGTGTCTAAACCTGCACACTAACATTGAGGTGTGAGCAAAGCTCCACAACAATAGGGCTAGTAAAAAACAAAATACAAACTAACACTGAGGTGCGAGCAAAGCTCCACAACAACAGTGTTAGCAAATTAACTGCACAAAAAAAAACATAAAAAACACTATAAGAAAAATCACCTGCTCTGTGGCTCGCTGCGGATGTGCTGAGCTCACTGTCTACTGCTCTCTCTAAAGCTCGAGCAACTCTGTCTCTATCTCTCTAGCAATCACAATCGAACGAACTGCTGCGGCGCCCTTTTTTTATACGTATAAATATATTTTGATTGAAATGTAGTTCGATCAAAATCTTTTTTATTTGGATATGTGCATATAATATGGATATACAACATATAAATCCGTAATATACATACAATTTATAATACACGAACATATAAATGCAACTTAGGCGTAGACAAATGAGCTGAGCACAGGTGCCATACTGCCCCAAGTTTCAGACCAAGCTTCCGTTATTTTGTGTACTGTGCTACCATCTATTCCCAAATGTGTTGTCCTCTAATACCTACTGCATGCTTGTGCGCATGCTTTCTTGAACTTTTTGAAGGACTTGGAGCCCTTCCCCAAATCTTGCTGACCCCAATTGCCCCTGTATTGTTTGTTGTGGTCGAGCCCTACTCCAAGAGCCTTCGCAGACAGGCTCGATTGATTACACCCTCGTTGTGCAGCGAAGACTTATCTCTCTCATTGGCAGTTCTTGCATGTCTACTTGCTTGGTAAGCTCTCGATGGCTCGGTGAGAAGGCCAATCAGCATCTAGCACTCGTGTGTTGCTTAGAGAAAGAAGAAGGCGACAAGCAGTAGCAATCTTTCTCTCTCTCTCTCAACACACACACACCAATCAATTTTGCTTGTGCACCTTTGTTGCAAGCCAACCGACCATTTATAAAAGTGTACTCTGTGTCTGTGTGTGTGTGTGTGTGTGTGTGTGTGTGTGTGTGTGTGTGTGTGTGTGTGTGTGTGTGTGTGTGTGTGTGTGTGTGTGTGTGTGTGTGTGTGTGTGTGTGTGTGTGTGTGTGTGTGTGTGTTCAGTAGAGTGAGTGGAGATGAGTGGTAGATGTGGCCACCTGCACATCTTAGGCTGGGTTCACATCGCCTGGTGGAAGAGAAGAGAATTTCCTGCGAGCCAATAAAACCTCCCTAGCTCGCTGCCTTGTTCACATAAGGCGGTGAAAGGTGTTGAATGGGCTGCCACGTCAAGAAAGAATTCGCCTTTGTCTCTTCCACCCTGCCCTGTTTTTCTTCCTACCCCCCCCCCCCCCCCCCCCCCCCCCCCCCCCCCCCCCCTTCGCCCATCAGCACTTTGACCTTCATGCCTTTCTTCTCCAGCCAATGGAGCCGTGCCATGCAAGCAAAGGGACTACCGTCTTGTGTGAACGCTAGGGCGGCGGGCAGAGCTGAGAACCTCTACGTTCTGCTTGGAACTGGAGAAAAGGTGCTTCTCTTACACCTCTCCAATCTAATCCCACCCTTATAGTTCAAAATTCAAAATCTCTCTCTGTCTCTCTCTCTCTCTCTCACACACACAATCGTTGGGGATGGCCCGCCTTCTGCAGCCTGGCAATCTGCACAGTTGCCGCTGCATGCAACTCTCTCTGACCTCTCCCAAGCCCATGCGAGGAAATTGTGACACGTGGCCATTGAGCAACTCTCTCTCTCTCTCTCTCTCTCTCTCTCTCTCTCTCTCTCTCTCTCTCTCTCTCTCTCTCTCTCTCTCTCTCTCTCTCTCTCTCTCTCTCTCTCTCTCTCTCTCTCTCTCTCTCTCTCTCTCTCTCTCTCTCTCTCTCCACCCTCGGCCTTGAAGGTACCGAACCCACTAACTTGCCGTGTCTAGTGCACACCCTGAAGGCGCCAGACGCAATGGAGATTGCCACGTGGCCGGGGGAAGGGCCTAAATCTCTCCCCCTTTTTTTATAGTATAGATAGATGGATACATAAGCCACCAAGTACGGTTACTTTAATAAGTATACGGAAGTGCATATGGTTTATAGCACGTTAAAAGTGACACTATGTCCTATTTCCCGCCCCAAGGTCTACCTCTTTGGGACCCATCGGTCCCTGCTTAACCAGTCTCCATAGCCACAATAACTGGCCATCTTCTCTTTCCATTATTGCCCCCACCCATTTCCATTCACTTTGCCTCCCCTATAGGCTTCATCCCCACAACGTTTGTCTTCCATCACCATAGAAACCTCGAAGCTCCCCCATCACTCCCAAGCCCGCCCTAATCAACCATTTCTAACAAAAAACTAACAAAAGCATTTGCGAGAGTGCTCGAGAAAAACCCACCTACAAATTTTAAGATTTACCTCTACATTTTAAATTTGAAGGTGAGAAAACCTACAAAATTTAGTGTAAAAACCTTCAAATATAGTCTATTTACCTCTACTATTTCTATATGAAGGTTTGCCAAGTTGAAGCTATCTTTTTGATGCACACGTTAAAATAAACCGATAGACAAAGAAGGCTCTCACCTGCTACAATGCCCTAATTATAAGTAACATGCATAAATTGTCCACTAAATTAGGGGAAGTAAATTGAAAACTTGTGGTCATTGCCAAATGAGAAATAAATGGGGAAACTCTGAGAGTATGACGATACATTCATGCAACAGGCTCAAGCTCCTTCGCATCTCTAGGCTTCAATTAGAACCTTGATGGTTGTCCTTGGCCAGCAGCAAATGGAAGCCTATTGAGGCATGTCGCACAAGGAGCTTTCGACGGCTTACCATATGGCAAAAAATATATAATTTCTAGATATTTTACTAGTTTCAATACACACATCTAGCAAAAGTGCAAACTAGTAAGCGTGAGACAACTCCTAGATGCTTCAAGTAGCAATCCTTTTACCATATAGTAAGTTGAGTATCTATATGGTAAGATAATTGCTAGATGAATCAAGAGAGTTCAAGCTCACTTGCTAGTTTGAGATGTATATGAAACTAGTAATACATCTAGCAACTCAAATATGTAAAATAGTAATTCATCTAGTAACTTCAAGACGAAAAGTCCTAGCCCTACTCAGTGTGTCTCCCGACATTACCTCAACCTACTTATACCTGATATGGACATTCAATAATCAATCAACCCATGGCATTTGGAACAATCCATAGCAAGAGACTTGACTCTCAAGTAACCCAAAACCCTACACACCCGCACAAAACTATAGCCAGATGTATTGTGCCTGGTTCACAATGACCTTGCAAAGCCTTTGACCTTACAAAATAGTCCTCATATGGTAAACGTCAATCCAACACGACTGCCACACACAATAGCATAGATCTGCAAGAAATATCCCCATCGCATACATCAACCCACCATGTAAGCTACAAGTTCCACCTGCTACTCCAGGATCAAGCCACAAGGGGTTACCCTTGTCCTTGGTACAATTTGTTATGGTCTATCCTTGAGCAATGACTTACGCGAGTACTCCAAATCCAGTCTCACCATGTTGCTTCGCTCAGCACTTCACACTCATCCCTGCACTCTTACAACCCTGCATCTATATATATATATATAAGCAATCAAATAAACACAGTGTAGAGAATCCATGATTATTTATTTACATAATAACTTTAAAAACAAACCACGTACAATCAAGCCTTGTAATTCACTTAAGAATTTAACAATTGCTACGTGAGTTATGCTTGATTTGCAACAAGCACATCAAAGGAAAATGTCACCTTAACTTAAGCTAGGTTATGGAGTCACGGGAAGAATTTACAATCGTTTTCCACTTCTAGTACATATACAAGAATAATGTTCCGCATATCAATGAGGTAGTCTGTGCCATTTGATTCGACGAACTGTTATGACCTCCTAATAATCTCCATAATAAATCTGGCACTAATGTTGATAGAACTAAATAAAGTGCTTGATAGTAGTGATTGTCACAAACTTTAGCTTAAATAATTAATTTCATTACATGATGATAATCACACATCTTTCAAGCTGTCCAAACAAAGAGATTCCAACAAGGCTATTTTCTTCAGCTAGGAAACTGCAAGTAACCCAGAGCAATGACGAAAAGAAATCCACCTAGGGCACCTCAAGCTGGAACCTAAGACCCTGACGAAATGAAATGGTAAATTTTGGTGGGTAGAGTACAGTATAAATAAGGGAGCCCTTTGTAAGGATTTGCATCAACAAGTCCACCACTGTCATCATATGATTTGTAAAGACAATTCGTTGGATACAAACAGCCATGCATCACCATGAAAAAGCTATTATTATATATTATTATATACTTATATGCGCAAGAAATTAAAAGCTCCTACGTATCGTTTCCATCTTTCCCTCCTAACTGGTAGAAGCTACTAGGTTTATTGTTAACACAACAACAGAAAAAAGTGACAATAGCCTACCGATCTTGGATATTTCTCCACAATCTCACAAGCAGCGTCATTGCTCAAAAGATCCCATAGCCCATCAGAAGCAAAGATGTAAAACTTGTCATGTGGATGAAGCCTCTAGCCATTTATTGTCGGTTCAGCTGACAGTACACGTCGCGTCAGAGGCTGAGTCATTCGAAAATTATCCGGCAATGTGTCTGGGTCCACTTCTGAAGGTGACTTCAAACATAGATCTCCGATTGACTTCGTTACCTGCACAATTTAGTGATTGTTCATTGTGTTTGAGGCAACCTGAGATCACAATTGAGTAAACTCTCATTTACAGAGACTAAAAGTTGACTCTGTGGTAGTTAACCAAAAGGGATTGCTCAAAACTCGAATGTAATAATGTCAACCAAACTCGAAACCATCGTTTAACTGCAACAAAAATCAACCTTCAAAGTAAAGGAATGCATGGGGCTTGTTTTACCTGAATGATTCCATCATCAATCAGCACCAGAGCTTGGCGTTATCTCTTGCACAAGATGGCCGTCCTCCCCCGCAGTGGCACCACCCCTGTTAACATCAGCTCCTGCGTTGCTGAAATGTCCACCAACGTCATGAGCCGCCTTGTCTACTCCTGGGATCGTTCCATCGAACTCAACAAAGGCATTCAGGTTCTGCCGCAGCTTGTCAAGGACATGGAGCAAGTGGATTTCCCGTTTGTCACTGACTTCATTTCCTGGATGTCATGGCTTGACATACTTACAAAGCGGCACATGCGTTATCTCCAGCATCGGATGGATGCCATTGCAACTAGCATAATTGCCAAGCGCAAGCAAGCCATGATGCAAGAGAATACTCCCAAAGATGAATTCTTCATGCCCTGCTCAACAAAGAAAGCGAGGTCTTCATCACCATGGATGAGGTCCATAGCATCGTAATGGTGCTCTTTGCTCCCATTATCTCTGTGGACATAGATGATGACATCCATGATTGTGATGCAGGCTGTCACAATGGATTAAAACATCCCAAAGCTTCCTTGCACCAGCCATGGGGAGCATATGCTACAATACACTCGCTCCACATCAACAACCACATGTGATTTCCTAAGGGCAAACAAAGGAAACAAAGGCAAAGCTAGGAGAGAAGGGTACTCACACAGTAGCAATAACGTCAACCTTGCCAAAGATGGTACTGATGCAGAATCAAAAACACCTCATAGCTTGCGTCTTGCTGACCTGCGTCACGAGAGTCGGGAGATTCAAAGCGTAGGTCCTTTCTTTGCAGTTCACCACACTGCTCAATCTTCAATTCAGAGCTTTAGCGTTAAGCTATGCAGATTTCGCACTTCTTGATAAGTCTATCCGGCCACTATCGCAGATTCACAAGTGAAGTTGAGTGTGTCCGGCCAATGTCCTCCTACGCTCTAGGTTGAAGTTCCATGGCGTAGGATTGGTGTAATCCCCCTATAAATATTGAGATTGACCTCTAAATTTGAATTTGAGGCGAGAAAACCTTTAAATTTAGTCAACTTACCGCTATTGTTTCCCATCTGTTGGTTTGCCTTTTTTTTTTTGAAAAACGTTTTATTCGAGCACTAGCATTACCTTCTAAGGTTCTAAGCAGGGTTTTTTTTTGTCGGACGTGTCAGAATAACTTCTAACATTTATATCGGGAAATTTACTTGAGATGCCATACCTCTAACACCCTCTTTGCAACTCATACTATACAAAAATAGTGAGACGAAGTCGATGAAGAAGCTACCATGGACACCCCAGTAGCAATCGACTATTGGGTATACCCTGATTTTGCTATTCTCAAGTGTTTACCTTAAAAGAATTCCATCTTGAGCATCGGTTGCCTTCAGAAAATTGAATTGCAGACCACCGAGAATGCCCATTTGTGAACATCACATCCAATACTCCAAGATAAAGAACTGGTGAAAACATCCTATCCATGACCTAACCAACAACAATGGATTGGTGCACTCATGCATAGTGTTTTAGATACGACTGATTGCTTCCCTACAAGATGCATGTTCCTTGAACTTTGACCCACGGGTTCAAAAATCGATAAGTTGAACTCCAACACAAGGCGAGGAGAACAAGAGAGGAGAACGAGAGGAAGCTAGTGCCCGTTCCTTTCTATGCATGATCAACATGAGCATCAGAGAGGGTAAAACTTTTCTCCACAAAGAAAACCTAGCCTTTTCCAAGAAGCTTGCTTTTTGGTTAAAACTCTATAGGGTGACATCAGCTAGGCTATGAGTGAATGTGAGAGATAGAGAGACAAAGAGAGAGAGAGAGAGAGAGAGAGAGAGAGAGAGAGAGAGATCTATGATCCTAATAACTCATGACTCTAGCCAACGGTCCAAAGCCCTCTCTAAATAGACAGTGAAAGGTCCCTCGTATCTCATAGTATACCAGACAATGAAAATGTGATGTAACTCTGGCGGCTCTGGCTCTATATGACATAACTTGCATATCCTCGCTTCTGTTGGCTCTCTCCTAAATCAAGCATGCACAAACATACCTCTCTCTCTCTCTCTCTCTCTCTCTCACACACACACACACACACACACACACACATACACATGTTATTGCTCCAACCTCTCGCATAACTGCTATTGACTCCCTCAAACTCTCCTCATTGTTGCACCTCTTCAGTGCTCTACCTCCTGTCAACTCAAAGGAAGAGCCAAACAATGTCGCCTTCAACGTTTACATGATGCACTAGAGTTTTGGGAGATGCAGCCCAAGGGGGGCCATGCCAACAAGATCTACAACTTTGTGCAATAGGTTTGCAATCCTCAAGTCCAAACTTACATAGTAATGTCTCTATGTAACTTTTCTGACACAAGGCAATACCACCATCACACTGCAGCAACTGACAAGCATGCATCATGGACAACAAGATTGTAAGTGCACTCTGCGCTAAAAGCCCATTCTGCATCAATATCAGCATCACAGTCTCCTTTCACAGAAGAATCAACAATGGCTACGTTTGTAGTGGAACCACCATTTGCAGTGGAACCACCCTCTTTCTTCTTAGCCTCTTTGGCCTCCAACTTAGGACACGACTTGATCAAGTGATCATTAGCTTTACAATAATGGCAACGCATCTCCTTTTTCCCTTATCACCAGAATTTCCAGAAAAATTGCTGCCAGCAGAAGCATTAGGAACAAAATTTCTGCCACTCGCAGCAGAACCATAAGAAGTGGCTGCATTGCTCTTACCACCCTTTCTTTGAGAAGCAATAAAATTTTGTTCAACTGCACGCTGCCTAGTCCTGTTTTTTCTGGAAAGTGACTCTTGCAACAGCAATCTTCATAATGCATCAAACTTGACAACTTCAGGAATTCCTTGGGTTATAAGTCTCCAAGTTCTAGCAAAAGTCTGGTAAGAATCTGGTAAGGCATCAAGAACAGTCTGCACAAGGAAACTGTCTGAAATGACTTCACCTGCAAAAATAAGTTGCTCATTGATATCCTTGACACCAGCCAGAAAAGTGTCCATATCATCTTCCTCGTGCATAATCTTCGACTCCAGCTCTTTATGCAGCAAAGCAATTTTAGCCTCATTGCGGCTTGCATAAAGACCTGCTAGAATATTCCAAGCCTGTTTTGCAGATTTTACTAAACGAATGTGAGGAACAATGGTGTAAATTTATTTTTTTCATTTTGAAGTGTAAATTCCTACTTATGATGATATTAGTCGGCGACGCCCAAAGCTATGAAATACTGTGAAATGCTTACGTCAATGCGTAGAGCTCTTACTTGCGGTTGCAACGCAACAGACGCGACTGCAATGTGACAATCGAGGAGGAAGTAGGAAGTGCAAGAAGGAGAGAAGTGAGCGTTGTTAGCTCACACTGTATTTCATTATCCAAAACTTATGAGAAATTTACAAAAATTGGCTTTTATACCTTAGCCAAGGTTTTTGGTGGTCAAAACTAATAATCGGGGAGCTCTAACTAAAGACAGGTTGATACAATCTGGAAGCTTGTAGCCCCGGCTCATCAATTACAATATTTATATGGAAAATAGAAGTTACAATATTCCCGATTCATCAAAATAATAAATGTTTTTACAATGAGAGATCCAAAAAATGGTATCCGAGTTAGCTTGTTGCTAACGGTTGGTAGGCCGACGTTAGGGTTGCGGAGCATAGATATGGAGCAGGCGTAGAACAACGTCAAAAATTAAAAGGGAAGGGTGAATACTTTATACATTAAAATGATTCTCTTATTGAGAAATGGGAATACCATAAGTCGGGGAGTTAAAATGACGAGGTTTCTATGATGGACGATGTAGGTCCCAACAGACAAAGATGAGGGACAATGGTAGACGTTCGTAGTGAGCACAAGGACCTGATGGCTCTAACTTGCACATTTGTTGGTGCTTCAATCATCCAATGCCTTTGTGGGTGATTATGAACTTGAATTCTATATGAAATCATCCCATCTATAAACGGACCTGAGAGAGAATGGGTCTCTTCTTGGTGTCATAAAATGTTGAATTTGATGTCATAATACGGAAGAGCTAATGACACACGTGCATGGAAAAGGTATAACAAGTCTCTCTCTCTCTCTCTCTCTCTCTCTCTCTCTCTCTCTCTCTCTCTCTCTCACACACACACACACACACACACACACACACACACAAGAAGTTCTTGAGGTTGCAAAGATCTCTTTGTGCTTGTCGTTGTAGTCATGGAGCACAAGGAATGTAGACGGTCTAAATCTCAAGGCTGGGGCTACAATTTGAAGGCTTTCCTTCGGTGGAGTCAATATAGTAGAGAGCTTCTATGTTGTTTAGAGTTGGCACAATCCTCCATATTGTCCATAATATTGTAATACAAAGAAGCAAATATGGAATCAAATACATCATATCCATTTTGATCAATCACAAGGTGCCTCAAGGCCTTCTCTCCTCTCCTTTGGACCCATAAAGCGAGCCTTTCTTTTAAAATGGCCACACACCCATATATAGAGGTAGGGAAGCAATTTCCTTCCTCTGGGCTTCTATTCTCCTTTGATCTATGTATGCTAACGCTTATGGAAGACTTTATCTTCATATTGAAAATACTTTATGGAAGTTTGGCTCACGCTCATGCTACTATCATTAGGTTATGCTCTTTGTAAACTCAAGCATCCACTTCAAACCACCGCAAAGATTACCTCCCGTTTTGCATCATATTTCCCTAGAAATAAATCCCTCAACTTGCTTCATTTAAAGCTCTTTCTCTAACATGGTTTTGAGGATAGGTTAGTAACAAGTGTGCTTTAATAAATGTAAGCTTATATATTTGGATCCAAATGATGGGTCTCTTTTTAGATAACCTTGGATATTGTATTCTGGCTATATGCTAAAAGAAATCATTTCTATTGGAGATTGCAACTCATAAGCATAGGATCGTTCTACAGTCTCTTATATTTTTCAAAAATAATACATGCCTAGAGTGCCATCCTGTGAAAACAACATCGTAATAGGTGTATTTTCGAGAGAGAATGGTGTCTAGTAGTCTTGGGGCATATGTATGAAGGAATGGGGATAAGCACCAATGGTGTATCTATTGCACTACATACCCTCCAAAAGCTTTAAAAAAAGAATTACACCTTCTTGCCGCTTATTTTGTCTCATAAATTACCACCTTTTTGAGGGAATCTACTTCCCTTGATTGAAGGTAGTGAGACAATGGAGTCAGATATAGTTCAGTAGAACATGATGCTCGCAGTATACTAAACACTGAGAAAGCCAAGAAAGAAATCCTCCTCTTACAAGGAAACTACACAACCACAAGAAAACCAACCAGCATATGAACCCTTCAATGAGAAATGGGCAACCCTATTATGGAGAGAGGTAAGGACTAAGCTAAAGGAAATGCTGAAGTGAAATCCCCCCCCCCCCCCCTCTCCTTTATTCATTAATACCACCTTCTAGGGACTGTGGAAGCCAAAAAGGGATGAACAACCCCATGCAAAAGTTTAAGTAAAACATGAATAATACAATGACACAATGTTGTCTTTAACAACCGTCAATTATGCTACTTGAACTCCTTGCCCTTTCACCCCTTCTCAACACCAAACGCTATGTCTCAAGTCCCTTGGCCTTCCTTCCGAGGATCCTAGAAGGGAAATCTCTTTTGTCATTCCAACTACGGACTCACATTGCCTACAAGTGAATAATAACAAACCACACTCACTACAAAGGCCACACACTACTAAGCACTTGATAGGAAACTAAAACCTCTAAAAGACAAGAATGGAGGAGTGAGAACCAGATTCATGTTACAACAATTTGTAGTGAAGATAAATGAGAGGAGATGCACAAAATTTGTATCCCTGAGCATTTTAAGTCAATGTGTGTGTGTTTTTTTTTTTGAGAGGGGGGGGGGGACGTCATGAGGATGAAGAGCCTACAATAAGGTTTGGGAGGGCATATCAAATTAAGAGTGAAATATAAGATAAAAGAATGGTTTTTACTAGAGGAACATGGAGAGAGAGAGAGAGAGAGAGAGAGAGAGAGAGAGAGAGATAGAGAGAGAGACTGAGATGTCTACGATTGCACATATCAAATTAAGAGTGCAAGATAAGCTATCATAATGGTTTTTTGAGGAACGTGGAGAGAGAGAGAGAGAGAGAGAGAGAGAGAGAGAGAGAGAGAGAGAGAGAGATGTCTATGATTACACGTATCAAATTAAGAGTGTGAGATAAGCTATCATAATGGTTTTTTGAGGAACATGGAGAGAGAGAGAGAGAGAGAGAGAGAGAGAGAGAGAGAGACTAGAGAGAGAGATCTACGATTGCACATTGTAGCATACACCTCCCCAAGTCTTTCACTGACATTAATTTGTCTGTGCACAAGAGCTAGAAAGCTGCAAGTATTAAACTCCAAGCCTAGCCTCTTTTTTACTAGACTTTTACCACAATAATGCTACAAAGCTACAAGTTTAAAATCCGACGCTCCTCTTGAGAGTCTTTTCTATGTTTTTAAAGAAAAAATACTTTCAATTTTTTTAACTTTGAGAATTTTGAAGATATCAAAGATATTAATTGCCCTAGTCCTAGTCGTAAGGGGTATATTGCTACATGCTTAGGTTTTGTTAGGAATGTATATTGAATATGGAAAACCAAAATTGCTATATAGTAACTATATTGGAATTTCAAATTGCTACTTCCAAGTAGCAACTACACAACGTTACTATCTAGCAATTGCATAGCTCTTATGATATTGCTACTTCCATCTAGCAAACAATATACTACTATATAACAAATTCATAAGAACCTTCACTTTGCTAGTTACATTTAGTAATTAAACTACAAAACCTCACATTTGCTAGCTCCATGAGTTCTTTTTCCAACTTCTATCTAGCAAAAGCCCTAACTTGTCAAAAGTATCCATGTGTGGTAAGTCATCCAAAGTTCCTTGTGTAGGCTATGCTAATTAGCACATGCACAGAGAAATGAAAGATTGCATATATGTAATTACTTGTAGGAATGCATGTTAACTTCACCATTCATTGGAGTCCAATAACTCAAAGCTGTTCCAACCAAAAAAAAAAAGAGAGGAAGAAAGAGAGAGAGAGAGAGAGAGAGAGAGAGAGAGAGAGAGAGAGAGAGAGAGAGAGAGAGAGATCATCACTTCCAATAACGTGCGCCTACCTTAGACTTAAGGCAATAAAAAACCTCGACCAACTATAGCTGGAGACTTTTTATGTCGCTCTCTCTCTCTCTCTCTCTCTCTCTCTCTCTCTCTCTCTCGCGTGCGCGCGTGGCCTATGCTACACCCTTGAACTTTGGGACAGTTTGGTGGGGAGGATTTATTGAACTCCTCTGAATCGACCCCACACTCTTCCTTTCGTGTTTCTCAAGTTCAAATCTCATGCACTACTTTGCTGAACTTGTGCTTTGCCTCCTAGCGACAGTCACCCACCCTCCAAACAGGCAACTCTCTCTCTCCCCCTCCATTTTGGTTGTGCAGGTCAAAAACTTCAGAGGGAAAGCGCCTTATAAGCCATGGCGCGCAGCTTGACCTATCCTTAGTGCTACGAGTGCGCAAGTGGGGCCAAAAGAAATAGGAGGTATAGTGCATTGAGGCATGCATGTGTTCCATAGGAGGTTTGCACATAACGTGGGTTCTGTAGGAGGAGGAGCAAGTGGGCATAACTGGCTGGTGCAAGACAGAGTACCCATGGATGGGTCGACATATAGCTGCAACACAGAGAAGGCGGATGTGGGGCATGGGTGGTTGAGGCAGGCTATAGAGCATGCAATTCCATGAGCAGCACAGGGAGAGTGCAAGGTGTACTGTGAGTTGGGCAAGGATATTGATTTCTGCCTTCTAGGGTGCAACATGAAATCCAAAACATGGCATACCTAAGGTAATTGATTGCAGGACAGGAGAAGCCAACAAACCAACCAGTGGAGGTCATGTTATGGCCATGACGATGGCCACGATGCTTGAAGATGTTATGCACGTCACATGCCCAGAGACTTGAGGAGATGCGGACATGGGGAAAGAGCCAACATTTAGGTCAAAAAGGAGGTGACCGTGAGGCTCCAATCTTGCCAGCAGGAATGGATGCTTTGCCCACCTCCAGCTGGCGGTATAACATGTAGGAGAAGTTGTTGTCGTAGCAAAAATTGGCGTGGTTAGGGTTGAGGTGCAGCTCGGACATGCTCAGACCGCTACTGGGCAACGCCACGCTTCCAACCTCCACTTGCTCTACACTTATCAACACAATTCTGGCCTTGAATGAGAAGCCCCAGTGCTCACTTGCAAATCTATACTAAAGATCTGGTCGTCAAGCTATGCCGAAGTGGAACCTCGGAGCTGTAATAGAAGGTTGATACCATCCATGGCCAGCTCTATTATGCTCTCCCCTTCACCAACTTCAAAGCTATGTTTCTTGCATTGTGATTTTGCATCACGTTAACTCACCCCATTATCGCAACCTTCCAATGGCTCTTCTCAACTCTGCCTTTTAATGCCGCAGCCGCTATCATTCACCACCTAGGCCTACTTCTCTTTCTTCATGCCGCATGGTCTTTCATTGTTTTCACCTTCAACGACCTCTCTCTCCCTCTCTCTCTCTCTCTCTCACACACACACACACACACACAGTCAACGTTGAGCAGCCTGGCCGCCTGAGTCGCCAGGGCTGCAAGCCACACTCATCAAAGTAAGAAAATTATGCCATGTGTAAGGGGGGGGGGGGGGGGGGGGGGGGGGGGGGGGGGGGGGCGGGCTGAATCCCTCCTTGTTTTATAATAGTATAGATGTGGAAGTTTGCACTTTCTCATTTTTCCTCTAAGAAAGAACCCTCTTATTATCATGTTGAAGTTTGTAAACTAGTCCCTTTCTTTGTTGTAGAGTGTCAACTTAAACGTTCACCACCCAAAAAGTTTGTGAACACCTCAAAAGAAAAAGTGTCAGTCCCTTTTCTTTTTTATGGAACTATAACTTCCTCCCTCTATATGCTTACTAGCTTCCAGTTAGCCATTGGAATCTATATCTATATCTATTATAAAAAAGGGGAGAGATTCCCACATCTCCCCCCCGCCATGTGGTGCTCTCATATGCATCCGACAAGTGTGTGTGTGTGTGTGTGTGAGAGAGAGAGAGAGAGAGAGAGAGAGAATTTATCAGGCGGGTAGAGGAGGCAAAAGCAGTGCTCGAAAACAACCTAGATTTAGTGTAATCCAGCTACAAATTTTGAAATTTGCCTCTAAATTTTACATTTGAAGGCGAGAAAACCTACAAAATTTTGAAAAAATTAGTGTAATTCTGTGTAAAAACCTTTCAATTTTGTCAATTTACCTCTGTTATTTCAAAATTGTAGGTTTGTCAAGTTTTTGGAAAAATGTTTTTTTCGAGCACTGGGGAGGAGTTATTTACGAACTCTATTAATGGCTACTGGGTGGGAGGCTGCAAGTTGCTGTCTTCAAATCTATTTCGCACGAGCATGCTAGCATGCTTCAAGCCGTTCTTTCCTTCGACGACAGAGAGAGCGGGAGAAAGAACGCATGCGATGTGCACCACGGGAGAGAGAGAGAGAGAGAGAGAGAGAGAGCTCTTGTAACACAGGCGCTTTGAGGAGGGTCAGGAGAGGTGGTGATTTAAGTCATGCGAGGATCGATGTTGAGGAGGGTGCAAGCGAGCAGCTGGAGTTGAGAGACTGCTAGCTGCTGATCTGAGGGGCACGAAGAGGGATCAGGCTCTGAATCTCTGAGGAGGCCAGGCAATGTAGGCGGCAGGTCATGCGAGCAACTGGAGCTGGTCTTGGTGTAAATAGGGAGGGTGTGTCCATTGATGAGTTGCACCAATGCATCGGCCGTCCTCACTTTGTGAAGACCATTTGCCACCTCAAACACAGTGCTAAGTTGTTCAACACCAGAGGAGTACGTTGGTTAAATGGAAGTGAGGTTGTGTACGCTCGAAGCATGGAGTGTTCTATATGTGCAGAGTTCAAGGTGAAAAATAAATATCATGGATATGCTGCACCATGTCACTCGAAAGGTCTCCCTTGATGCCATCGGTGATCACGATACATGCTTGCTCCTTCTCATCGGCTATGATTGCGCTATCTGCATCATGGAAGCTGCTCGAGAAGTGCTCAAGGCTCGAGGGGCTGATTACGGCATGTGTCCCACTAAGCCACCGAATATTGTCATGCATTGCCACCGGGTAGCAAACTCTGCACGCACCCATTATCTTCATAGAAAAGATTAACACATGCATCGCAGTGCAGGCAGCATGCAGTCATGCGAGTAGATTCGATGGAGGAGTTCTCTCTCTCTTTCTCTCTCTCTCTCTCTCTCTCTCTCTCTCTCTCTCTCTACTGGAGGTAGTGCTTCAGGTTGGAGGTGGCGAGTGCCCATGGTGGAAAGCGGCACAATACTACACATGGAATGAGAGGGAGTCGAGTTGAAAGGTGGCGTGCTCCTCTATATTGAGATCAGCACCTTGAGAGAGAGAGAGAGTTCTCTTGTGATGCATTGCAGGGAGTGTCGCCAGATGGTAGGGGCGGAGCTGCGAATGGAGCACTGACGATCAACACCCTGCATCAGATACGGATAATATGTTTTTTCGAATTTAGAGAAAAGAAAAACAGCTTAACGACTCTGTGTGTGTGTGTGTGTGTGTGTGTGTGTGTGAGAGAGAGAGAGAGAGAGAGAGAGAGAGAGAGAGAGATGGAGATGGAGATGAAATAAAATGTTAAATTAACGTCTTCAAAAGACGAATATCCATGTTGTTTCTAAATGAGCATTCTTGCAAAAATGGAATGGTTGGATTGATGAATCAATTTTGGAAAATTTACCAAAATACCCCTCCAGTTTCAAAAATTCCCAACTTATACCCTTGGATTGGATAGGAGACTAAACATCTTCAAACACAGTTTCTTTTGTACATTTTTATAAGAAGATTGATTCTCTATCATTGTAAGATGCTAAAGCTAGAATTTGAGCTGGCTATGTAGGCTTTGACGATGAATTGTTTCATTATCTTTTGAGAAAAATGCCTTTTTTTTGCTAGCTAATTCGTGAGAAAGTATGTCTTCAGCAATCAAAAATGGATCTCAATTGTCAAAAAAAATAAACTCTAATAAATCCATAGCAATTCACCCAAAATAGACACTAAGTATTTTGGGAATTTCCACAAACTAGAAGGGTATTTTGGAAATTTTCCCATCAATTTTTTCTCTTAAAGCCGGCTTGAAAAAAGAAACCCGGATTAAGAGTAATCAATAATGGAAATTTACTTCCTTGAAATAAATAGCTCATGAGGCTCATAAATGGGTGAAAAGAGCGAGCGGATGTTGCATGCAAGAAAGGCGATGGCGGACCTTGACTGAAGCGTGGATGTGCAAATCCTTTATGGGGTTTTGGTTGTGAAGACCGTGATGAAAGTGAAGCATGGGACAGGAGCCGCGGCTAGGCGAGGTTGACAAGTGTAAACTGGCACAGTTGGACAGGCCCGAGCTCCCCCACCCACTCTTGCAAAACCTAGCCATCTATAGAGAGCCTTTGTGCCTAGCTTTTGTTCTTAAAGCAATCGGGAAGCTCCGGAGCAGCAACACCGACATGCTCCTGTTGCCATGGCGACGACTAGCTCACTGGCGTGCTGGCCTACGTGCTCGACCTCCGGTCTTGAGCCTAGCTAAGCATGCGCACAAAGCGACAAGGCGTGGGCACTGCGAGAATGAGCTGCACAACCTACAGACTTGCTTGGTCATCTCTTCCCACCTCCTCAACTCTTCCCACCTCCTCAACATGCACGCCTCATCAACATAGGACTCGATCTCCCCCCCCCCCCCCCGCCGAAGAGCATTCAATCAACACTGCCTTTCACCTTTCAACTCAAACCCAAAAAGGACTAATTCTGTCTTAATCTATATCTATATCTATCTATACTATGTTTAAAGCGGGAAGGGATTTTGCCCTCCAACACGTGACAAAAGCTCTTGCATCCGGCCAGTGTGCCTTGGAATGAGAAAAAGTCGTGCAGAAATACACGTGCACACACACACAGTTATTTGTTAGCAATTGGCCCCGTTTCTAGCCTTGGGAATTGAAAATTAGGCCGATTGGGCACAGGTGCTGTGTGTGTGTGTGTGTGTGTGTGTGAGAGAGAGAGAGAGAGAGAGAGAGAGAGACCCATGGTGTCCAGTCGTAGTTAGCAATCGCCATGTGTGTGTGTGTGTGTGTGTGCGTGTGTGTGTGTGTGTGTGTGTGTGTGTGTGTGTGTGTGTGAGAGAGAGAGAGAGAGAGAGAGAGAGGGAGAGAAAGAGCAGGCCTTGATCATGCAATAGAACGTACAAGGGGTCAAAGCCTCGATCATGCAAAAACACGAACAAGCGTAAGGTTGGAAATTGGGCAACGTAGAAAGGGGAGGATAAAGGGAGGAGGAAGCATTGACACATGGAGGGTTGTCCACTCGGCAGTGTAGAAAGGGGAGGATGAAGGGAGGAGGCAAAAGGCAAAGTGATGAGGAGTGAGCACTCTGCAACCTTTGGCAACGAAGCAAAGCTACGGGCTGTGTGGACCTGAGGGGTTTACTGAGGTACAATGGAGAGAGAGAGAGAGAGAGAGAGAGAGAGAGAGAGAGGTGTTTTTCCAGTAACCTAACAGACACAACAGAGAGCAATGCTCGGAAACAACTTTTTTCCTAAAACTTGGTAAACCTACATATGAGAATTGGTACAGGTGAATTGACTAAATTTGAAAAAAAAATCACAAAATTTCTCTAAACTTTATAGGTTTCCTCACATTCAAATTTCGATTTGAGAGACAAATCTCAAACTTTGTAGGTGGGATTACACTAAACCCATTGCCAAATGTAGTGTCTTTGTACTAGGTGAGAGGAATTTTGGTCCTCATGGCCACCTGGCAACGATTGTTACATCCGAGCTTCTTTTCCCTGCAGCTTCGGCGATTGTGTGAGACACATCACACACACACACACACACAAGTTGTAGGAGGCGGCCGGCCATACTAGTGATATATAACTTAGTAGGTTTTTCAATGAGGGTAAATTATTTTCTTTTGAGTTTTATCTCCACCTTGAAGCTTAGAACCTTTCATTTGGGCAGTGAACATACTACGTTGAAAGAAATCTTTTGAGTTTAACAATTATTGTGCTTTCGTATGAACTAAAACAAGGCAAGGACTCACGATGGCCCATTGAAGGTAAGGAGGGAGGAAAAATTTATTGAAAGTAATTCTTAATCAATGTTGCAGTTGTATTGTTTTAATTTAAAATTGTATTGTCCATATACACACACAATTACAAACTAGCGGGGCTAGAGCGGCTTATTGGTCTCGATTTGACCTCCACCATTTTCTTCAACGACGGATTAATTTATAAACACCCTACCTAATGTCTTGTTAATTAAGTACTTCTTTTTTAATGCCTTCGTAACAAAAAAAAAATAGGTTTAATAAACATAAGTACATAGATATATATGTGGATATACATGTGTGTGTGTGTGTCTATGTATATCGTATAGAATTTACTAGAATTATGTAAGATGAAGCTTCACTATAGCATTCTAAAAGAATAGAATACAAGAGAAGTCAAGCCATGTGAGGATGCTAAATGAAAGGTGAAATAAAAAGATCCATTTAAATAACATTTAAGGTAAGTCTCAATCATTAGTGATTGAAAGTATGCATAACTCAACTCTCGTCTAAGGCTTCTTTAGAAAGACAGAAATCAATGTGGTAATTTTAGTTAAAAACTATGATTAACGTGATTTTATAGATTAAAACGAACCAAATACAAATTCTTTTGAGATTTAATTTTCTATAAATTGCATACACCGTTATGCATCTTGAGATTTGGTTCAATAAAACTTTTTATACATTAATTTAATTGTGGCTATGTAAGCATGGAAATGGAAATATAAATATTGTTTTAGTAAGATTTTTCTTGTGGAGTTTGCTATGATTTATTGATCGATGTAACTTTTTGAAGACATGCTCATCTTAATAGCTTATGCTCTGTGTTAAACAAGAATTTTTAGTGTGCAATTTTGCATTGTAAAAAAAAGGTATTTATATTTTTTATAAATATCACTAATTATTATTCCAAGTAATTTTTAAATAGTATTCATACATGAAGAGACAATTAGAGACACTTCCTTTATTGGAGGTCTTTATTGGCCATGACTCTATAAATAAGAGCTCACTTAACTTAGTTTTGCTCTTGAAAAGTTCAAGATTTTGTATGGGATTCTTGTTAGACTCTCAAGAACACCAATTAAATACCATAACAAAGCTTATATTTGTTAAGATTCAAAAGAAATTATATGTAAATTGTAAGAAACAATATGGAACTTCATATGGACATTCTAAAAGAATTAGGAATGAAAAATCAAGCCACAGTAATGCTGCGAAATGAATGACAAGAGAAACTATAATTGTTTGTGCGAAAAGGTAGATGCAATCATTATAAGGAGACAATAAACTTGTATAATTTTCATGAAAAGATGATGTAAAGAAACAATTGAAGGGACAACAAAGTTATTTTACAAAGACCCTTGCCAGTTGGCGCTCATTCAGCCAAAGAATCCAACGGCCTCGGTGTTGCAACAACAACCTTGCACAATGAGCCCTATGGCCTTCCACAGGCCAAAAAGTTACAAGAACAAGATCTATCGTGTACTATGTAACTCAAAGTTAAATGTAAAGTCCCATGCTACGATCGTGTGGTGAAGAAGCCTTGGCAAAGTGATCCAATATGCACATGGTGAATCATGATGGTGGTGATGAGTTGTAATCCCACTAGCTATTGACATTGAGTACTCTTTTTGAAGTTGAAATTCTATATGAATAGAAAAAAATATCACTTTGATGAGGTTGAAAAATTCCCAATACTATTCTAAAGTAAACATATTCTTGGATTTATTTTTTGGGCTACGTAAGTCTTTAGTAAAGCATTGCATTTTGGGTGAAATTGTGGACCATAGGATAAAGCTTACTTATTAGTTTGCATATTTGCAAACTAATGGAAACGAACTTCTTTTCTTACTATCCTTTGTAAACCCTTGTGAGACATTTGTTTATCTCCCAATTTAAAGCGGGCCTCTTTAAAGAGGGGCATTGGGTATTGGGCCATACACAATTTTTCCCCGTCCTCTTTCACTTTGTTTTTTTGCAATTTCTTGCAATGCATCAATTGTTTTTTATCGTTATTTATAATTCTTATGAAATATATTGTGATCTAAATAGTTCATTGTTACACTTGTTTTTAGATAGGTAATATTTTATTGTGATAATAAATGTTTTAAAATGCTAGTGTCATTTTCTCATTTTCTCTCTCATATAGAAGCCTCTTATTATTATATCCTCTCAATAGCCTTATGTAGGCCATAGTGAATCTTTACCTTGTTAGAAGTAGTAGGAACTAGGTATGTGGGTTAAATTTTGAAATCATTTGTTTAGATGGAATCTAAGTAGATGTTGGTGCTCTTCGAGGGTGGAAAGGAGGGAGTTGACAAGTGCACACACACACATACACACACACACACACACAGAGAGAGAGAGAGAGAGAGAGAGAGAGAGAGATTAGTTTAAAGTGGCTCTATAAAGGTGTTGCCAAGGTTTTGAGAGAAAAGATGACACGTGGAGGAGGGGGGGCAAGAGAGAGAAATATACTTTTTTTTTTGCTTGCATCGTGTTGGAAGGAGAGAGACAGAGAGAGAGAGAGAGAGAGAGAGAGAGAGAGAGAGATTTTTGCTTGGATCGTGAATGTGCATCAAAAGAGTACGTCTGTCGCTCTGGGAATGCCATCGTATGGTCTGTGGTTCTCCTTGTAATGTAAGAGCTACAAGCAATGGTGCCCGTCGGAGTGGAGGCAAGGGGTTGCGTTTGTGTTGTGTGTGTGTGTGTGTGTGTGTGTGTGTGTGTGTGTGTGTCGACGTGTGTTGGTGTGTGTGCGTAGTCTTCTTCACTTTGAACTATTATCCAAATTATATTTACAACATAGTATAATCAGTGTCCGGCCGCCCATAGCACAATGGACATATTCTTTAACATAATATTCTTTAACAGAAAGGTTCATTTTGGCCTGATGTGTGCTCCTTGAACCTGGAACTCATGAGGCGGAAAACGGTGTAGGTAGAAGGAGTGGGAGGGGAGGCCGCAAGAGGGGAGCAGCGCAGGAGGAAGTGATAGCTGAGTTGGATGCCAAGAGCAAAAGGGGGAGGGTAATGAGGATGAACGCGGGCAGAGTGCAAGAGAAAGCACAAAACCACAAGCAGGAGGGTAAGGGGGGTTTGGCAAGTGTCCATCGTCGTCATGGGAGCAGGGCAATAGGAGAGGAGAGGAGTGCACGGTAGGTCTGAGCTCAGTAGGTATGCATTGCTGTAGAGAGTGCAAGCAGCTATGTGAGTGTGGTCATCCACGTGAAAACACCCTCCATGTGAGGGCTTGGCAAATCCAAGAGTGAGGATCTAAAAAGATTTTGATTAACAAAACGCCAATATAGCTAGTAGGTATGCACGTCACTTCCATGTATCACGCAAGAGAGAGAGAGAGAGAGAGAGAGAGAGAGAGAGAGAGAGAGGTTTTAATGTCAAAGGAGCACATCAAGAGATCTCAAATCTCTATTTGACAAGTTTTGAACTTAAGACCTGGTATTTAAGAGAAAACTATGATAACCAATCTACCACACTCAAAGATTATTATAATTTCCTCTTCTTATATTCACCGAGAGATATTCCAAACATCTAGCCAACAAGCCTAGATGGCATAAATGCTAGAGAAACCGAGCAAACCTAAGGCAACTTGAAAATTAAAAAAACAAGAAAATCCAAGACTCCTACCTCACCGATGAATAATTCAATCAGCAACAGAGCTGCAAACAAATCAAAGGTAGTCTTTGACAAGGAGTTGAGATGCATTTATCAAAAATACCAAAAACATAAATAGGAAATATACATGTAGATGACTTACAAAAAGCCCAACATACAGAGTTTTTGTCAGGAATTTTTCTTAAATCCTGTATACAAAGGCTCATAAAACCTCCGCATAGTCACTACTTTTCTCTCAAAAGGTAGTGCCTACAAAAACATGACAGAAAGAGCCGAAACACCAAAAACTAGAGAATTAGGGTATGGAATTCCCACTACCAACGATAGAAAGAGTTCCTACAATATCACACAACTCGGACAACCAAATTAATAAGACAACACAAATTAAAGGATTCTTCAAACCCCAATGCTCCTTGCCTAGCTTAATGTAAGATCTCACATGCAAACAATTGCCACCAGAATAACGTGCTGGTCATAGCTTGGCAACTAACATAAAGTACAATTTGCTTGCGCTAGAGAATGGCCTCTATGCCAAGGTTTCACACAAGACCATAAACAACAATAATCACCCACTCTCTATAAACCTGGAATTTGAGTGCCCTCACTCGTGTTGATAAAGGTGAGAATCATAGAGCTAGGAAACATGGCTCATATATAAGCATTCAAATCTCCAATGGACCATCATTACATCATGACACTGCAGCTAAGGATAAATACTATGGCCATGGCACTCTGATGCATGACTGTGTCATAAATAGATAATTTCGTAACCTGAAAATGCCTCATTTGGCCTTCTAATTCCCCAAAATGCCAATAAAAATGGCCCATCCTCTCACCTATTACAAAGTTGACCCTAAACCAAGATGACTTATTTCCAATCCAAACAAAGATCGTTTTATAGAGCTCTCAATGTTCTCACCACTATGCCAATACGAATACTAATTGCCTCATTCCCCACAAAGAAACCAATCAGCTCCTGCAAAATTGGTGGTCTTCGAATAAAATTTCGACACCATTCTAGTCGCTCACCATTCTTTATAGGGATTTTCCTCCCTGCACTGATTTTGTTTTTTATTTCTTTGTGTGTGTGTGTGTGTGTGGGGGGGGGGGGGGGGGGGGGGGGGGGGGGGGGGGGGGGGGGGAAGGGTGGTTTACAAAGCTATAGCGAATTCTCACTTGCACCAGACCTTCCAATCACCAATATGCGACCTGTTGGAAGAACATTTTTCTCCACATAAGCTTCAACAAATTGTTGCTTGGAGTCCAAATAGGAGTCATTACTGTTGTTTCTTGCGTTGAATTCCTCCCTTCCTTTCTTAATCTTCTTGCCTTTCCCTAGGGACAAAACTTTTGGAACCAAGCTTTGCATGGTGAGAGAACTCTACCTAGCAATGGTGATGGCCAAAAGCACAATGATTATCTGACTAAACGTGACTTGTCATAACTATGGATTGACCTCACTAATCATCTGATTAACAGATTGTTGCTTGAGGCCAAATGGACATACGCATTGCAATAGATGAATATGAGAGATTGTGGTCAATGTTGATACATGGTGATGGTGGGTCTTCAAAAACCTTGGTCGTGCGAACCGACCCCCAAAGAGGAGAGGTTAATAAGAATATAAAAAAACATTTTTTTTCTCTGTTCTAGGCTGCTACCACCCCCGCCCTCCTTGTCCTTGCGCTCACAAAGGGCCTGCCACTGCTTCTCACCCTCTCTCTCTCTCTCTCTCTCTCTCTCTCTCTCTCTCTCTCTCTCTCTCTCTCTCTCTCTCTCTCTCTCTCTCTCACACACACACACACACACAGACACACACACAGACACACACACACACACACACACACACACACACACACACACACACACACACACATCCATGCCAGGGATATGCTTGTAGAGCTCCTCGCCATGATGTTTAATCGAGCCATGTATGAAGGCTTGCCGGAGACTTGGAGTATGTCTACAATTGTGCATATTTTCAAGTCAGGAGATCCCATGATTCCCGCGAATTATCACACCATCGTGGTTGGCCACACATTAGCTAGATTGTATGCATCCGTTCTTGAGCAGGAGCTAAGTAGATGGGCAGAGCGAGAGGGAATAAGAGCACCAAGGCAAGCGGGTTTCAGGAGAGGTTTCTCCATTGTTGACCAGATTCTGACACTCAGAGCTATTATTGAGGAGGGTGGACACCATGGCAAGAGAATCTACTGTAGCTTTGTGGATTTCCGCAAATCTTTTGACACAGTGCCAAGAGCCAGACTTATACACAGACTACAGGACATGGGTGTTCCTACAGAGCTGATATGGGGTATTCTGGCTCTATACAGGACAGTGATGGGGTGGGTACGCACCACTGAGGGAATGTTTGACATGGTCCACTCCACTATTGGAGTAAATCAGGGATGCCCCCTATCCCCGAATCTTTTTGGGATGTATGTGGATGAGTTTTTAGACTATGTAGAGCGGCAGAGGGACTGGGGGGCTCAGCTAGCAGGGACATGGATTCCATTGTTACTATATGCTGATGATATTGTGATGATTTCAGACTCCCTTGAGGGGATGCAGCGTCATTTGGATGCTCTGCATACATTTGCTCGTGATAATGGATTGTCGGTCAATCTGGGGAAAACCAAGGTTATGGTGTTCAACACCACACCACAGTGGGTCAAGAGGTCGGCACCCACATTTATGTATGGCCAGGAGACTGTGGAGTACACAGATGCATATACCTATCTTGGGGTAGTATTCGGTGGACCGTTGTTTTCACTAAAGAGAGCATCAGAGACTAGACTGATGAGAGCATATGCAACTTTGGGAGGACTAGAGAGGATGTGTTCGCAGGTTCAGTTTCAGGAACCGCGAACAAAGCTTTGTCTTTTTGACACTCTAGTGACTCCATCTATGCTCTATGGAGTTCAGGTATGGAGACCCTCATTAGACCACTCTCTCTCTCTCTCTCTCTCTCTCTCTCTCTCTCTCTCTCTCTCTCTCTCTCTCTCTCTCTCTCTCTCTCTCTCTCTCTCTCTCTCTCTTAGTCTCTCTCTGTCTCTCTCTCTCCCTCGTTCAGCCCTTCCTATAGCGCCATCTTTCTCTCTCCCTCTCTCGTTTTGTGTTGGCCGCAGTCAATAGGAAATATCTCTCTCTCTCTTACAGTAGTACACACACACCCACAAACACTCACATACACCTACACACACAAACACTCTCGAACTCAGCTCCCTCTCTCTATCTCTTGCTCTCTCATTCACCCCTCTCTCGCCACCCTCTCTCTCCTCTCTCTCTCTCTCTCTCTCTCTCTCTCTCTCTCTCCATGCACACACCCCACACTCACACTCACAAACATGTACATGTACACACATACATACACTACACGCATAAGCGCACGGACAAGTCACATACACACCAACAATGCACACACATAGCATGCACAAGGAGCAGAAAAAATTAAAGGAATGGACGTCGGTGCATCAACAAACGACACCAAAAACACGCGATGGTTACAACAATTCAAAGAAAGACTACGAATGCATGCCCCAGCCGGCACCAAAGTTGACGAGCATGCTACACCAAAGCACCAGTGAAGCCTGCGATTTGCCGGCATCTCATCCACGATGCACTTCATCAGTGAACATCCGTAGGGTATTTTTATCATTTTATTTCTCCCATAACAAAGCACGAGTCAACCATCCGGGACTCAAATGCCTGCTTCGTCTCTCTAGCTTAGGTCCTAAACCTAATCAATTTATAGTAAACTAATGCAGCATGCACCTATGAAAGAACACTGAGAGGTCACTATCGGGGGAGTGAGCACTTGAAAGTGAAGTCATGCACACACGCTGATTCCAAGGGTCACTATGCACAGGAGTAGGATCTCCGCACACGTGAAAATTCACTAGAGAACGTACTATAGTCTCTCTCTCTCTCTCTCTCTCTCTCTCTCTCTCTCTCTCTCTCTCTCTCTCTCTCTCTCTCTCTCTCTCTCTCTCTCTCTCTCTCTCCCCAGTCTGCATCTCGCCGAAATGAAGGGTTTTGTAAATACCATCTTGAATCAAGTTTGCCCTCACATTTCGAAGGGTTTTCATCATCTACATCTACATCTACCTCTCTCTCTCTCTCTCTCTCTCTCTCTCTCTCTCTCTCTCTCTCTCTCTCTCTCTCTCTCTCTCTCTCTCTCTCTCTCTCTCTCTCTCTCCGCGGTGTGTTGTGTTAGTGTTATTTGAATTGTTGATGTCCGCGTCCTAGCTGCTCAAAGCTAGGTGGTGTCTCATATTCACTCCCTGTGATGAGTCCTGCGTGCACCTGCCGTAGAGGCCATTGGGCTCCGTTTTGCGCTTGCGCTTGTCATTTGGAGCCCCCACTAAGCAGGCTTCTCCAAATCCTTCAATTTACAACACTAAAAATGATACACATCGTTGATTATGGACGAGTGATTGTAGGAATTCTCCAATTGGAAAACGAAAGAGGAAGAAATTAAAAAATCACTAAGAGCCTTCATCAAAGTGCTATTGCTGGAATACACCGTCGTCAACATCTAGGAAGTAAGTTCTCCATCTCGCATCTGCCATTCTAACCATGAATCAAGAGCCACCCAAGGGAGGGCAGTAGGCTGCTCTCATTACGATCACCCACCACACTTTATCAATGAGTGCCATCAATGGAGGTAAAAGAGAAGTGGAAGTCCTCTACATTGACGGCCACTGCGAGGAAATCATCCAAATTAAGGAAGGAAAGAGGTTAGTAAAGCCTCTCTTCACCAAGGAATCTGAAAATAGAAGTGTAGCCTTTGCTCCTAAGTGGCCCAAAGGGGCTGCTCATTCCAAAGGAAAAGGAGAAGCGGAAGCCCTCTACATCGACGTCCACCGTGAGGAAATAATCCATATTAAGGAAGGAAAGAGGTTAGTAAAGCCTCTCTTCCTCAAGGAATCTGAAAATAGAAGTTTAGCCTCTGCTCCTAAGTGTTCCAAAGGGGCTGCTCGTTACAAAGTAAAAGGAGGGCTAGGCTAATTCTAAATCACATGACCCCCAAGGAAGAAGAAACTCCTAGCCACACGAGTGCTTCGAGTTCGGCTCTAGAAAGCAGAATCGTGCCTAGGCTATCAAAAAGAAGGTCATCCAAAGAAAAGTGATGGAAGATCGCCTATCGAATCGTGGCGTGCATGCGAGTGTTGCCAATTCACTTCGATAATCCTGAAGCAGAGGTGATAAGGAGGTTCCCATGTCCTAGAGAGGGGTGGTTTGGCTACTAACCTGGCTGCTTTGGAAGGTGGGTAGAGGGCCTTCCTCCTCTTCCCGTACAACTCATCTTGAAGAAACTATCTACCACATGTGAAACCGGAGATGGACCAGAGACGAGCTACAATTAAATAGTGTGGTATTCATGCAACGAGCCGATTATGATAACTACTTGCAACTGTTGCTAGATAAAAGGCTAGGAGTGGTCAAACACGTCGCCATCACTCCATGTGTGCTAAGAAATGAAGGAATGGTGGAGCCTATGAAGGGTGATGACCTCCTGTGGATGTGCCGACTAGTCAACACCGGAATGGTAAGGGTATAAGCGAGTACTCTACACTCTGTGCATCATGGATAACAGACCAACCACTTTTTCGTTTAGATTTCTACAGCACATGCACGTACATATATATGTAGATAGGAAGATCTTCTATCAGCAGAAGATTGTGTTTTTGTTTGGTGCTACGGTGCTAGGAGAGATCCTTAGCTCCCAAATTCCATTATCCTCCTTGTGTTGGATTACCATCACTCCTTAAATGTTTCAATTTTGATCCTTTGATCTATCCACCTAACCTTGTAAGAAGCCGCTATAAGCCGTTAAGCCACTTGTGTTTTTTTTTTTAAAATGAAATTCGTGTTTTGCAATGGCAAACGTTTCTTTTCTCACCTTCACGGATAAGTGGGGAAGATGCTTTGGATTTCTTGGATAATCTTGAGATAGCATTTGTTGTCTCTGGAAGGGATGACGATGCTTTTGCGTCTACGTATTTTTTCACTGTTAATGAAAGTGGAAGCAAGATCATAGTACAACGCCTTGGTACAACCCACCAAGGTGAGGTGGGACCTGCTAAGAGTAGCATTTCTAAGGCGCTTTGGAGAATGCACCACATCAGAGAAATTGTGGCAATTGTTCATGTGGTTGAAGCAAGGAATATGGCTAAATATGCTGCATACGAATTGAAGTTTGTGGATCTATGGGGACTATGGGTTGCATTGCTAAGGGAGGGTGAAGGGGCGCACCCAACTTCCTAAAGAAAGACCGATTTGTGCCTAGTTTGTGGCCAATTCTTAAGAGCAGTTGAAGGGAAGGTTTCCTGCTATGTATGAGGTAGCAGTTAAAAAAGCCCGCCTTAAAGATAAGAAATTGCGTCTACAAGCCAGGACTATCGAGGAAGAGGAACCGGGTAGGGCGCGACCACACCTAGCCGCATTTGCAACAACCATCCAGATAAATCAATCGCAAGAACCGACTAAAGATCAACAAGACCTAGAAGAGCCTAGAAGAGCCTAGAAGATCCATTGCTTAAACTTATGTTGTTTGCATATGGAAAATGTTGTTCCCTATGTGTGGGGAGAAGCATGTCATACATAACCATGATGTTGATCATGTTATTCAAAATCGATTTGAAGAGGTGGATAGTGAGATGAATGCAAAGGAGGAATTGTTGGAAAACAGATTTCCTGAAAACAGATTTCCTGAAATCAAATTTGTTGAGGAGGAATTTCTGGAAAACATATCAGCTCAAGAGGAGTCTCCACCAAAAAGATCCCTACATGTGAAAATGCTTCCAAAAGATGTTGACGGAACATTGAAGGAGTTCACAGATGCTGATTTTGATGCTCGACAAATTTAAACAAAAAATCAAATCATTATGCCAGATGTCAGATGTTGCGAATGATCAAGAGAATCAAAATTTGGTTTTGAATATTGTTCTAAAGGACAGATTTTGATGTCATAGGTCGATATCAAGCAAGGATATTCTTTAGTTGCAGAGAATTGAAAGAACCAGATTGATTGTTGTTCCAATCTAAACAGGGATGAATCAGAAAAAGGTCTCATAGCTCACATTCAGCATGAGGAATGGCAAGAGCAAGTCTTTGAGGACTATAAATCATGTTTAACAGGTTTTGTGGAACATGCAATGATCTTTGAAATGTAAAATGATGAAATATTAATGGATGTGCATTCTGAAATTGATGTGGCACAAGCTGTCCTCAATCCAAACATACTTTTATAGGAAGATGTGTGTTTTAAAACTGATGAGACAGTAGAAGTGGATTCTTACAGGATGGACTATCATATCTGGATGGTGGATTATTAGAATTCAGGATTTTATGTGCTACAAATTCTTGAGTTGCAAACTGGGCAAAGAAGAATAGATTACAAGAATGTTCAGGTGGATTTAACAAGTGGATTAGGTGGAATGTGCCTTTTACAAGAGGATGATCTGATTTTGAAAAATATGGAGGATGCTCTGATTTTGAAATTTTGGAGTTGAAAAATTTTTAATGGAATGACAGAAAGTTCACAATGCAAAAATAAAGCAATACATCAAGATCCATAAAAAATGGAAAGTCAATCACTTGTAGCAGTGGGTATCTCAAAAATCTATAGGGGAGCATTTTGTAAATGGAAAGACAATGGATACTCAAAATTTTAAAGAGGATGTTTCGTTGGAGTTTGTGTGGAATTTTTTCACCAAGTTGAAATTGTTTCCTACACTTCATCTTTGGAGTAAAGGATTTCTCATTGAATTTTGGTTCCATAAGTTAATTTTGTATGATCTGATTTGGATGTATTTGTATTTGAGAGGCTCCCTACTTTGTAATGTTGTCAAAAAGTTGAGTACAATGATATGGGATTGCACATGTAAGGTGGAAAAACATTCAAATTTTGCAGAGACATCAGAACAAGGACATGTTGTTGCAAAGGACAATGGAATGGTTGTCAAGATGTTTGCAGATGTGCAAGAGTGCATCAATAAGCAACACATTCAACTATAGAGTCAGATGCAACAGCATACTCGTGAGTTGTACGAAATTCTAACACAGCATCAAAGTGAGATGAAAAAAGTTAAAATGTCACTTGGCATGTTTAAGGAGTGGACACAAACTTTGGAGCTCAGTTCTGCTTGAACTAGAGCAATTGGAGAGCAAAAATACAGATTTGCAGGTTCAAGATGAATTTCTGAATTTGTGGCTTCAACCTTTGTTGGAGTTGAAGAAGCATGCATTAGGTCATGAAGATGCAGATTTAAATGGTGTTTTGATGTTTGAGGAAGATCTTTATATTGTAAAGCAGAAAATGGTAGAAAGCATGCAAGAAGTTTGGAAGGTCATTAAGGTCCATGAGTATAGAACCAAAGAATTGGGGAATGTTTGGGTGATATTTAGTTTCTATCTATGATGTGTTTTGTGTACCTTGGTTTAAGTACCCAGCATCACACTTTGCTTCATATGAAGATCCTAGCATTGAGTTTGTCATAGTGCTGTATAGTGTACTTTTTGCATATCTTGGATTAGGTTCCAAGCATTATACTTTATACTATATACTAACTAGGGATTTTTAGAAAAATAGGATAAGGCATTTGACTTTGATCAAGGGACATGTGTATCCGAGTCCGATTTCACAAAATCCATCACCGAAACGAGCCATGTGTTGACCGGGTATTATATGTTGAGTATGAATATTGTTGGGTCTGAAATTGGAATGCTGCTCTGAATATTGCTAATTGGAATGCTGCTCTGAATATTGCTAATTGTAAATATTGTTGACTTTGAATATTACTGAGTTTGATATTTGGTCAGCCAGATATTTGTTGATTCTGATTATTGCTGGGTCAGAATATTTGCTGAGTTTGTTGGGTCAGAATATTGCTGGGTCAGATTTTATTGAGTCTGATATTTTATATCAAGAACATTTTTGGATCGGATAGTTATAACCATCAGTTGGTACTTGTATTTGGACGAGCTCTGAGTAAGGGAATGAGAGAGAAGCTTTATCCATGATGTTCTTCTCTCTCTCTCTCTCTCTCTCTCTCTCTCTCTCTCTCTCTCTCTCTCACACACACACACACACACACACACACACACACACACACACACATAGAGACTCTTTCACACTCACACACACACACACACACATGGCGACTGTTGACTACGGACACCATGGGTCACACACACACACACACACACACACACACACACACACACACACACACACACACACACACACACACACACACACACAGCAGGCCCTTATCATGCAGTAGAACGTAGAAGGGGTCCAAGCCTTGATCATGCAAAAACACGAACAAGCGAAAGGTTGGAAATTGGGCAGCGTAGAAAGGGGAGCATGAAGGGGAAGGAAGCACTGACACATGGAAGGTTGTCCACTCGGCAATGTAGGAAGGGGAGGATGAAGGGAGGAGGGGAAATGCAAAGTGATGAGCAGTGAGCACTGTGCAGTCTTAAGTAACTAGGCAAAGCCGCGAGCTGTGTGGACCTGAGGGGTTTACTGAGGTACAATGGGGGGAGAGAAAGAGAGAGAGATAGAGAGAGGTGCGTTTGTCCAATGCCCTGACAGACACAACAAAGAGCAATGCTCGAAAATAACTTTTTTTCCTAAAACTTGGTAAACCTTCATATGAGAATTGGTACAGGTGAATTGACTAAATTTGTCTAAATTTTATAGGTTTCCTCACATTCAAATTTAGATTTAAGAGGTAAATCTCAAACTTTGTAGGTGGGATTACACTAAACCAAGTGCCAAATGTGGTGTCTTTGTACTACGTGAGAGGAATTTTGGCCACCTGGCAACAATTGCTACATTCGAGCTTCTTTGCCCTACAGCTTTGGCGGCCGTGTGAGACACATGACACAAACACACACACACACATATAACTTACTAGGTTTTTTAATGAGGGTAAATTGTTTTCTTTTATGTCCACCATGAAGCTTAGAACCTTTCATTTGGGCAGTGAACATACTATTTTGAAAGAAAGCTTTTGACTTTATCAATTATTGTGCTTTGATATGAACTAAAACAAGGTGAGGACTCACGATGGCCTGTTGAAGGTAAGGGGGGAGGAAAGATTTATTGAAAGTATGCCTTAATCAGTGTTGCAGTTGTATTGTTTTAATATAAAATTGTATTGTCCATACACACACACAATTACAAACTAGTGGTTCTAGAACGGCTTCCTGGTCTCGATTGGACCCCCACCATTGTCTTCAATGACAGATTATGCTATAAACACCCTACCTAATGTCTTGTTAATGAAGGATGTCTTTTGTAATGCCTTCATAAAAAAGGTAGGTTTAATAAACATAAGTACATAAATATGTGTGTGTGTGTGTGTGTGTGTGTGTGCACTCATGTGTGTATGTATGTATAGAATTTACTAGAATTATGTAAGGTGAAGCTTCACTTTAGCATTCTAAAAGAATAGAATGCAAGAGAAGTCAAGCCAGGTAAGGATGCAAAATGAAAGGTGAAATAAAAAAAACCATTTAATAATATAAAATTTAAATAACATTTAAGGTAAGTCTCAATCATCAGTGAAATCATTGAAAGTATGCCTAACTCAACTCTCGTCTAAGGCTTCTTTTAGAAAGACAAAAATAAATGTGGTAATTTTAGTTAAAAAGTATGATTTAACGTGATTCTATAGATTAAAACCAGTCAAATACGAATTCTTTTGGGATGCAATTTTACATAAATTATATACACTGCTATGCATCTTGAGATTTGTTTCAATAAAACTTATCAAACATTAATTTAATTGTGACTATCTAAGCATGGAAATGAGAATATAAATGCTTTAGTAAGATTTTTCTTGTGGAGTTTGCTCATCTGAATAGCTTATATTGCATGTTAAACAAGAATTTTTAGTGTGCGGTTTTGCAATGTAAAAAAAGATATTTATATTTTTTATAAATATCACTAATTATTATCCCAAGTAATTCTTAAATAGCCTAAGTGAATCAAGGAGAGATAGTTTACATCCATTCATACATGAAGAGACAATTAGAGACACATACTTAATTGGAGGTCTTTAAGCTAATAGGCCATGACTCTATAAATAAGAGCCTCAGTTAACCTAGTTTTTCTCTTGAAAAGTTCAAGATTTTGTACGTGGGATTCTTGTTAAACTATCAAGAACACCAATTAAATACCATAACTAGGCTTATATTTGTTGAGATTCATTGTTAAGATTAAAAAAAAATTATATGTGAATTGTAAGAAACAATATGAAACTTCACATGGGCATTCTAAAAGAATTAGGAATGGAAAGTAAAGCCACAATAATGCAATGCTGTGAAATGAATGACAAGAGAATTTTATAATTGTTTGTAGGAAAAGTTAGATCCAATCACTATAAGGAAACAATAAACTTGCATAATGTCCATGAAAAGGTGATGTAAGGAAACAATTGAAGGGACACGAAAGTTATTTTACAAAATCTTACCATGTGGTGCTCATCCGGCCAAAGAATCCAACGGCCTCGGTGTTGCAACAACCTTGCACAATAAACCCTGTGACCTTCCACATGCCAAAAAGTTATAGGGACAAGATCTATTGTGTACTATGTAACTCAAAGTTAAATGTAAAGGCCCATGCTATGATAGTGTGGTGAAGAAGCTTTGGCAAAGTGATCCAATCTGCACATGTTGAATCGTGATGGTGGTGATAAGTTGTAAGCCGACTAGCTATTGACATTGAGTACTCTTTTTGAAGTTGAGATTCTATAGGAATAGAAAGAAATATCACTTTAAATTCCCACTACTATTCTAAAGTAAACATATTCTTGGCTTTAATTTTTGGGCTACATAAGTCTTTAGTAAAGTGTTGCATTTTGGGTGAAATTGTGGACCATAGGATAAAGCTTGCTTATTAGTGCATAATTGCAAACTAATGCTGACAGGGAGCAATTGGGGAGGAGGGATTCGGGTTGTGAAGAAAGGCTCATTTTGTCTTGATGTATGCTCCTTAACCCTAGAACTCAAGAGGCGGCGAATGGTGCAGGTAGAAGCAGTCGGAGGGGAGGCCGCAAGAGGGGAGCACTACAGGAGGAAGCGACAGTTGAGCTGGATGCCAAGAGCAAAAGGGGGAGGGTAATGAGGATGAACGTGGGTAGAGTGCGAGAGCAAGCACAAGACCACAAGGGGGAGGGTAAGGGGGGTTTTGCAAGTGTCCATCGTCGTCATGGGAGCAGGGCTTGAGCTCAATAGGCATGCATTGTTGTAGAGAGTGCAAGCAGCTCTATGAGCGTGGTCCTCCACACGAAAACACCCTCCATGTGAGGGCTTGGGAAATCCAAGAGTGAGGACCTAAAAAGATTTCAATTAATAAAATGTCAATAGAGCCAGTAGGTGTGCACATCACTTCCATGCATCACGCAAGAGAGAGAGAGAGAGAGAGAGAGAGAGAGAGAGAGAGAGAGATGTTTTAATGTCAAAGGAACACATCAAGAGATCTCAAATATCTATCTGAAAAATCTTGAACTTAAGACCTAGTATTTAAGAGAAAACTATGATAACCAATCTACCACACTCAAAGATTATTATAGTTTCCTCTTCTTATATTTACCAAGAGAGATTCCAAACATCTAGCCAACAAGCTTAGAACTCAAAACTTTGTGTGTATGTATGAGTGTGTTTATGATTGATTATCTAACAATAGTTTGATTTAACAAACTATTGAACCATACAATGGGACTAGATACCAAAAAATGCGTATATATCCATAAAAATACGTTTTATAATAGACAAAAATGACAAAGACAAGATGGTACAATTGAAGACATTTAGACTGGATGTATTGATATCAATTGTATCACTTATGCATATATATACTTATCAAAGAACTGTTTACAAGGACCATCTATACATTGTTAAAAATCAAACACTGGATGATCTCCAACTATTGTTGCAGTTTCCTTCGTAATCCCAAGGAAGGAACCTCTTACTTGTAACCATCCAAGAACACAAGCACATTAGTACTAGCATTACTTGGGAAAACAGGTTTCAATCACCCCTTCCCCTTGTTATCGATGTCTAAAATTACAAAGAAACTAACAGCCTAGTAGAGATTATATTTTATAACAAGAAAAAGTAAAAATTTGGGCAACATTTACTTTGTAAAACGGACAATTTCTCAAATATCCATTCGATGCCATCTCAGATGAGACCCTCACATGAGGTTTAAGGATTCTAGCAACCAATCCAAAGCTAAATTATTCAAAAGTAAAAAGCTATAAATGTGTTATTTTCACGTCAAAAAACATCAAGCTAAGCCTCAATTCAATTTGCTAGAATTAACAATTATGCATAGTAAGTGTAACCACTCGATATGTTTTTTCAAGTTGTTTAGTGAGGTTAAATATTCCAAACCCCAATTATCCCAATTCACAGGAATCCCTTGCAAACATTTCATCAGTACCAATATGCCTAAATATCATCATGAGTTTGCTTGAATTATATATGAGTACAATAACAAAGCCAAAAGCCAACACTTTACCAGATGTGCATATCTTTTATCACAAGAGACATGTATGTGGATCCAAAAAACCGCCCAAAAATTTATCCTCTTTCAACCTCAGGAAAATCCAATTTTTTGAATAGTTACCCTTTATGAATTTGTTGTGTAAAAACCATGAGATTCCAACTTTCATTCTATGTAATTAAGATGAATGTACAGCTTGACATAGGTTTCAAAGCTCAGCCCTAAAAAAAGACCGTCAAAAAGCTTAACCATAAAGTCTTCGTGAGTCATAACAATGCCTTCCTGCATTCCGGATCTACTTCTTTCATAGACTCGACAATAGGAAATGTGTATAGGGGGTTCATCTCAACAACCATCCCTCATACAGAATCCACATGATGAACGTTCAACCGTCCTCTTCATTTTAAAGTTAAAAAAAGTTAAAAACCAATTATAAGCTAAACCGTGTACGCAAAAAATTCGGCAACATTTCCTTTGTATATGCTCAGTCTTTTCCAAAAAATCCAGTCAATGTCATCTCCCATGAGACCTCACATGAGGTTGTATACAAAACAAATAATGACAATCATTTCCCCAGACAAAGGTTGTTTTTTCTTTTTGTTCTATCCAGCCTTGATACATTTAGTTGTGAATAAACACCATCCTTTTCCACAACAAAACATGCTTTAAAAATTATATTACTGCTTATATTTTAAAAAACCAAAATCATGTGTGTACTATGTAGGTGCATAAGCACCTACCTTGCTGATATGACCAGGGAAAGGACATCTTTGCAGACCACAGCACCTCCAAAATGGTTTTGAAAATCGAATATCCTGGAGTGTATCCGCAACCAGGTTGCATATGACTATCATAGCTACCACTATGTGTGTGTGTGTGTGTGTGTGTGTGTGTGTGTGTGTGTGTGTGTGTGTGTGTGTGTGTGTGTGTGTAACACTCTAGGAAAAAGAGGACGCATGATCCAGCCAGTGTCTAGCAAGTAAGAGGCAAAGCCCTAACCAAATTGATGCGAGGTAAGAGAGACGTAGATGAGGCATACTGCCCAAAAGGTTGATGATTTAAGCAAATGGCATGAGGAGCCAGTCATGCACCATCCTATCAGTGTGGGTGTGCGCGATACTTAGGCGCATGATGGCTAGCATTATGGAAAATAGAGAGCTTAGAGATAGATTAGAAGGACCAAAACATGCCAAGAGGATAAGGTCCCATGTGTGTGTGTGTGTGTGTGTGTGTGTGTGTGTGTGTGTGTGTGTGTGTGTGTGTGTGTGTGTGTGTGTGTGTGTGTGTGTGTGTGTGGAAGCGCACAGTAAGTAGAGGATTGCAATCCTTGAGTAGTGGTTGTGTCATTCTAAAAGAGAAAGTGGAGTAGGTAGCCTTAAATGAGGTTTATTTAAATCAAACATTTTGAAAAGCCAATATTGTGTGAGTCTGTATGTGTACATGAGTTAGGTGGATAAAGGAAGTCAAAGCAGAGGTCCATCGGTTGAGCATATCTTGGTCACAATAGGGTATAATCCATGAGAGAGAGAGAGAGTATGTGTGCCATCGAGTGGATCAATGCAAATTGACACAAGGGAAATCAAGTGAACCCACTCGAGAAAATATCCTTACCGTACTTGTGTGTGTGTGTGTGTGTGTGTGTGTGTGTGTGTGTGTGTGTGTGTGTGTGTGTGTGTGTGTGTGTGTGTGTGTGTGTGTGTGTGTGTGTGTGTGTGTGTGTGTGTGTGTGTGTGTGTGTGTGTGTGTGTGTGTGTGTGAGAGAGAGAGAGAGAGAGAGAGAGAGAGAGAGAGGCCCTCCCCCAACCCTAAGAGAGGTTACACATGCTGGGAGGTAGGGCGTGTTATTACAGCATAAGCCGCACAATGCGGTCCTGCGGTCTTCCGGATGTCTGGACACTGCGGACTAGGAGTCATGCGGCTTTGGGCAGTTCTTCATGGGTTATCATGAGACAGGATGGGGTTTTGCACCGTTCTCGATTTGCGCTGGAGCAGCGGGTGTATATTGGGGGCATTTAGTCTTTGTGGATATCTCTATCTCATGTCATCAATATATTTCTCTCTTGTAACTCTCTGTTCTGTTTCTGGTCCTGTGTATTGTCTTATATTCTATCTTTCATGTGCTTTGATGTTGATATAATGTAAGGCAGTGTGAGGGTACTCATTCCCTAATGCTTATTTCTCCATTGCAGGCAATAGACATTACATCTGGTGACCACGATGTGCGATGGGCGACCTGCTGTGAACATGCATGCGCACTAGGTCGTAGGGTCCTCTTGACCCTGTGGTTCCAATTGTGGGGAGACGACGGAGTAGAGGCGGTTCGGATGTATTTGTTTTTTTTACACCACAGGCTGAGGAACATGTGTCTCCATGTTAAGTCTGGTGCGTGGTAAGCGTATTTGGTGTGTGTGGCGTACTCCACGTAGTCAGTCATGTCCTCCTGTCGTGCACTCACCTCACCCACTCATGTTGCTCCACCATCGTCTCCGGTAAGCAGTCCTAGGCATATTTGGCATGTGCGGCGTACTCCACGTAGTCAGTCATGTCCTCCTCTCGTGCACTCACCTCACCCACTCATGTTGCTCCACCATCATCTCCGGTAAGTAGTCCTGGGGTTTCACCGCCAATGTCCCCACCTCCTAGTGTTCGATAGCTTTTTCCAGGAGGGGGTACAATTGGGCAAGGGACTATGGCACAGCCAACGGCGGGTGGTCAGATTAAGTATAACCGCTTTCAAGGTCTTTCAAAGGAAGACCCTGATGCACATTTGGGACAATTTAATAAAGTGTGTGGATTGAATCATTCTGGAGTGGTGATTCCTTTTCATCAACATTCAGTGTTTGAATCTACACTTTCAGGGAAATTGTAGATTCAAACACTTTCAAGGAAAGTGTAGAATCATTCTGGAGTGGTGATTCCTTTTCATCAACATTCAGTGTTTGAATCTACACTTTCAGGGAAAGCTGCCAAATGGCTGTCAGAGTACCCTAATGATCACTTTCAGACGTATGTCAAAGGGTCTAGAGCGTTCTTGCGATGATTTAGAACAGAAAAGACGGTCCCTCAACATTTGGAAAAGCTTCAACGCTACGCCAAAAGTCGTTTCCAGTGGAGGATTATGCACAATGGCTAGCCGCCGAGGTGTTGAATGATTACTTTCTGCGAGGACTCAATAAAGATCTCAGAACTGCTATGGCAATAGTGGATAAGGTAACCACTCCATTGGATAATGTAATTGCAAGGGCTGTTGCAGCAGGAGAAGCTTTAGAGGATACGGAATCCCCAAAAAAATCAAAGAAAAAGGATCGCCAGAAATCGCATCGTAAGTCTCAAGGAAGTGGCAGTGATAGTTCGGAGTCGGAGACTGTAGACTCAGATTCCTCAGATTTAGGCAGCAGCGGTTCGATGAAAGAATCGGAGGAAGCACCTTGGAGAAAATCCCAACGTCAAGGGAATGGTGTTCCATCCAGATCGTCAAAATCTTCTGTGATGGCTAAAAGTCTAAAGGAATTGTGGTGTACTCAGTGCGGGAATCGAGGACATGCCGCTCAAGAGTGTGCAATGAATCAGAAATGGTGTGCGATTTTCACAGCCAATACTCATAATACAGTGGAATGATATTACAATGGTCCGGGTCGTAGGAGTTGGGATTCTTCTGCAGGGCACCCACCACAGTCAGGGCAGGGAGAAGATCCTGTGGTGGTGATGGTTCACGCTCATACATCAGAGGCGCCTTTCAAGGACAAGTAGGTGGATGGGGTCAGGGAGGGGGTCGTGGTCAAGGAAGAGGTGGCCAAGATCCTAATCGACCCAAGACCTGCCTTTTCTGTTTAGGGGATGGGCATTGGCGGTCTAAGTGTTTAGAGGCCATGGAATATGATCGGAAGAAATAGGGACGTGCTACTGGAAAGGAGCCAAGTGTTGCTATGGTTTAGATTGAGGGGCTAGAGGAATCAGACCCGCTGGTTTTGCTAATTACGCATTCTGATAAAAATATGGTTCCAGCAGCCGATGTTAAGCTGTCAAATTGGGCAACTGAAGAAAATGTACGTAAAAAGACTATGACGTGGATGCCACATTACGCACCACCATTACCATCATCAGGACCATCGACCTCTTATCTAGAAACAAAAGAGGGAAAAGTCAGAAATAAGGTGGATACTATGGAAGAGGATAATTGGGATTCAGTTTGGAAAGAGGTTCTCAATTCGCCATTACAAGTACCTTTGGGTTCATTACTAAAATTGGTTCCGAACTTTCATAATGCTTTGCTAAGTCAGAAGTCCAAAGCAATGACTAAGATGGAAGTTGACATCGCGGTAGCTGAGGGTGAGCGGGACGAGTCAATCTCGTTGCTGGCAAATAGGATTACGAATACTCACATTCCGGAGCTTTCAGTTAGATATCATGGCACATACATCAACAAAGTACTATCAGATGAAGGTGCGGGAGTGAATATTATTACTCAAGCGGCTTGTGAACGTTTTGGACTTAGTGATTCGGAACCTGCACCTTTTGTAGTTTGCATAGCAGATCAGAGAAGAGTACAGCCAGTAGGATTACTCCGAAGCATTGTCCTGGATGTAGCTGGCTTGTCTTTTGTTGTTTCCTTAGTAGTCTTAAATATTGAGGATCACAGTCAGCATTATCATATTATTTTGGGGAGACCATGGTTACGTCAAGTCAGGGTAAAGCATAAGTCATGGGAGGCAAATATGCTTACAGTTAAAAAGGGTCACAGGAAAGTTCGGGTGATGTTGGGAACATGCAGGAAACCAGTTCAGGCAGCATGGCTTGTGATAGCATGGCCTGTGATAGCAGAGATGGTGAATATGGTGGAAGGATTAGAAGAGGATGAAGAGGAGCAATTCCTGAATGCTAACCCGGATTCAGTTTCTTTATATCTTGTAGACATTTCTATGATTTTGGAGGGGAAATCTTTAGGGGTTTGAGGAATTTCACCATTGACAGGGGAGCAAGAAAAAATCTTGCCTAGTCTCAAATCATTGGAGGAAATTATTAAGCAAGAACGTGCGTTTGAAGCATAGATGGGAAAATTTACAAGAGTCAAGGAAGATGAACTGGAGATGGTCTTTCTAGGGGATCAAGCGGAGTCTCAGCCCATTCATATTAATAAACAGCTAGAGGCAAGTTTTTGAGGAGACTTGATTACTTTGTTGACAGAATTTAAGGATGTTTTCGCATGGGAGTATGCGGATATGAAAGGATTGAATCCAAAGTTTTATCAGCATACGATTAATCTAAAACCAGATGTGGTGCCAGTGAAGCAGCATTCATATAGCATGAATCCGAATGTAGAAAATCAAGTTAAGGTAGAAATTGATCGTCTCTTGCTGGTGGGTTTTATTACCCCAATTGATAATCCCGAATGGATTTCCCCCATTGAGGTGGTGCCGAAGAAAAACAAGCAACTTCGCATTTGTGTGGATTATCATAAGTTGAATGCAGCTACTGTTTCGGATCCTTTTCCTCTTCCATTTTTGGATTCTATTTTGGATGATGTGGCACGGCACGAGATGTATACTTTTCTGGATGGGTTCAATGGATATAACCAAATTCGAATGGCGTTGGGTGATCAGTCTAAAACAACTTTTATTACAGCATGGGGCATTTTTGCATGCACAGTAATGTGGTTTGGATTAAAGAATGTGCCCTCAACTTTTCAAAGGGATATGTTTTCCTATTTGATGGATTTTATGCGAGTTTTTCTGGATGATCTCAGTGTTTTTGGAGCGCAATTAGAGCATTTGAAACAATTGCTGTTATGTTTTATGAAATGTGGAGAGGTGAAATTTAGTTTAAATCCTCTAAAATGTGCATTCGCAGTTCGAAGTGGGGGGTTATTGGGTCATATAATCTCTGCGGATTGCATTTCCGTGGATCCGGATAAAATAGACGCAAATATGGAAGCCCCTCTGACGGTGAATTTGAAACAGTGTCAAGTATTTCTAGGTCAATCTCGTTGGCATGGCACGCATTTGAGGTTTGTCGCGCATTTGGCAATCCCGATTAATCACGCAGCGCATGCCAAATTTTTTGAATGGACGTAGGAATGTGATCTGGCTTTTTGGAGATTAAAAATTCAACTGTCCAAAGCTCCGATTATGATCCCTCCGAATTGGGGCCAGGATTTTCATGTATTTGTAGTGACGGGAGCAAAGCGAACCCCGACGGCCTCTAAAACACCGGGGACTGAATGGCACGCCTCGAGCCTGTCATGGTAAAGCAAACAGGGGCACCACCTAGCTTCAGCGGCTAGGACGCAAACAACACACCACCAAAACAAAGTTTTCATCCAAGAGAGATGGATGCTTGGGAGTAATGATGAAGAGGAAAGGGAATGAGATCAAGTGAGAGAGAGAGAGAGAGAGAGAGAGAGAGAGAGAGAGAGAGAGAGAGAGAGAGAGAGAGAGAGTGAGTGAGGGAGGGGGTATAGCGGCTTAGTACGTAGGCACCACAAAAGGATGGCGAATACACACACCCTTCACACATACACAAGCTCACTCCAAACACAAGACTAGGTGGCGATTCCGCACACCTCACATGGGCAAAACATTGCAAGAAAACATACTCACAAAACCTCAAGCTTTATTTAGAGAATAAGGCGATGAAATGGGGAGCATAGGGTAGGGGAATGAGAAGGGAGAGAGTGGTAGAGCACATGGCGGATAGGTGGGAGTTGATGGCGAAGACTCGCACGAGGGTTATGGCCATCATCCTTCATTTATTTGACCTTCATCTTCCATAGCCAAGGGTGTAGAGGTCATGCTTAAGACAAGCATGGTGATTGCGGTGATGGTGATGGTGATGGTGATGGTGTGGGTGTGTGTGTGTGCACTAGGCACACACAGTGCATAGTGTGTTCTTTGGTGATGTTGTGTGTGTCTTTAGTGTGATGGTGACCCCTCTTTATATAGGGGAGGAGGGGGGAGAAATTCTAGAATTTAGAAATGAAGAAATCATTATCTACATAGGCCATGTGACTGTGGGCCCCACTTGTCTGGCTGTGTGTATATGTGCCAGAATAGCAGTCTCATGAGAGAGAGATGGTTTGATGAAAAAAAAGTGAGAGGTGACATGGAGAATAAAGTAATTACAAGAGGGGAGAGAGGGGAGTGTGTTCAGAGGTGAATCTGTGTGCAGATGTGTGTGAGCACAAGAAAACTCAGGTAACCACCAGGTGGGGATGGGTCTGTGGGCACCTTTTTCAGTGAAACTGAGTGTGTGTGAGTGTGGGGGAGGTTATTTAGCTACAAGACAAGAGACATGGCGCCCTTTAGAGAGAGGGGGGGGGTATTTGGGTCATGGGATATGATAGGAGAGAGAAAGGGGGGGTGGGGTATACTATTTTGGAAGATAGGGTAAGTTGCATGTGAGTTAGGGTGCATTATTGGTGAGTTATAATGCATTATTGGTGAGAGGTGGGGTAGCTTGAGGAGAGAGAGAAAGGAGAAAGGACAAGGGGAAGAGAGAGGGGGTTGACCTTTTGAGTGGAGGAGAGGAAAAGGGACACACGGCGGGGCAACAGTGAAGAAAAAGGAGGCAAGGTGGGGATGGGCTACCCCGCAGGCATGTGGTGGCCTATTTTACCTTTCTTATATATTTACATAATCATACTTTATTTTTTTCTTACTTTTTCCAATGCCTTTTATCACTCCCTCCCTAAGAGGGGGTTTTCATGGGGTGGGGACGAGAGAAGAGGGGTATGGGAGCTTGGCTTGTGAAAAGCCCCCATCATTAGCCCTCCCCTTTTGGGAGCTTGGCTTGTGAAAATCCCCCATCATTAGCCCTCCCCTTTTGGGGTTTTCATGGGGTGGGGACGAGAGAAGAGGGGTATGGGAGCTTGGCTTGTGAAAAGCCCCCATCATTAGCCCTCCCCTTTTAGCTAGAGGCATTCATGTCTCTAGCTCATCTGTTTGATCATTATCGTCGAAGGTGGAGGCTAATGGTGTGTCCTCATCTGGAATGTCAATTGGTGGAGCCTGGTCAAATCGAAGAAAATAAGGTTTAAGTCGCCAACCATTTACCCTGGTTTTATGAAGTTTTCCATCAACCTCCATAAGCTGGTAGCTTCCATTAGCATACTTTTTCCTGACGATGAAAGGACCTTCCCATCGGAGTAGGAGTTTCTTATCCTTGCGCGTGCCGAAGCGATTGTCTTAGCGGAGCACCAACATTCCTTTCTTCAATTCTTTTTTCCGGAGATGCTCGTTAAAGCTAAGCCGTCTATGCTCTGCTTGTGCTGCATAATAATTTATTGCTTCTTCTCTGTCCAGCTGCAGTCTTTCCAAGTTGATAATGTGATCTCTCAAATGCATGTTGGGCTGTTGAAGCTGGCTTGCCATTACTCTGAGACTTTGTAGTTTCACTTCAATGGGCAAGATTTCTTCCTTACCAAATACTAGATGATACGGTGTGAATCCCAAGGATGTACGAAATGAAGTTCTATAGGCCCATAAAGCTGGTAGTAGATACTTATCCCAGTCTCCAGGATGATTGTTTACCTGCTTGGTAATAATTTTAGAAACCATTCCATTTACCTTTTCAACTAGGCCATTACATTGAGGGTAATATGGTGAAGAGTGCCTCCTTGTGATGCCCAGTTTCTGCATTAATTCTCCTACCAAGTCTGCTCTGAAACCTGGCCCTCTATCAAAGATGATCTCTAAAGGTGTGCCAAACCTACAGCATATGTGCTCGTAGATAAATTTAGCTACCTCTACCGCTGTGATTCTCGTGGTGGCTGTAGCCTCTGCCCATCTAGTCATGTAGTCGACCCCCATGATAATGTAGAATTTTCTTGAGTTGGCCCTAGGTAATGGCCCAATGGCATCGATACCCCATTTTTCAAATGGGCCATATGAGAGAATAGGTGTCTGTGGTTCAGGCATAAGTGACCTAGTGCCGGCCTTTTGACACAACTTACACGTTTTGCACCAGTGGTGTACATCACAGTTGAGGCTAGGCCATATGAAGCCTACCTGCAAGATTTTCCTACTTGTTATGTCTAGGGAAAAGTGACCACTACAAACCCCGTCGTGACAACTGGCAATTACTCCCATGATTTCCTGAGAGAGAGGGACCTTCCTGAGTATTTGGTCCTTACCCTTACAGTACAAACCGTCATTGATGAGTCGATACCTTGTGGCCTTCCGCGTCAGCCATTGCTTCTGTCCCTTTGTTAAATCTGATGGGCATTCCCCTGTTTCCAAAAAATGCATGATGTCAGGCAAGGCATCACTTCCTTGAAATAGAGGGAGCTTTAGTTTTATTGCTCCAACCACCACTTCCTGTAGTCTTTCACTTGCTAGGGCATCTGCTTCTTGGTTTTGAGCCCTTGGGATATGGTGTATTTGAACTTCTTCAAACTTACCCAACAAGGTTTTTACACCACTTAAGTGAGTCCTTAAACTAGGATTCTTGCATGTCCATGCTCCATTTACTTGCCTTACCAGAAGTAGAGCATCCCCAAATACATTAAGGCGTTGTACACCTTGCGAGACGCACCATTGTAGACCCTTGGTTAGTGCTGCATACTCAGCTTCATTGTTAGAATGTGAATCTAACAATTGGCCTAACGAAAATACCTTTGTCATCAAAGACCACTATGCCTGCAGCTGCTTTGTCGGACGCTCGCTTGTAGGCTCCATCAAAGTAGAGAGAGTATGCTCCTTCTACCATCGAGGGTACTAGAGGTAATCAGACTTCTCCTTCCTTAGATTGCTTCTCCTTCCCTTCAAAGACTTGGTAGGTCATGAGTCCCCCCAAACTTGCCCTCTTCGTGCTTTCTACCTGTACCGTGTAGTCAAACTCTGGCAGACGAACTAGCCATTTAGTAATTCTAGCAGACACATCCATGTGTTGTACAACATAGGGAAATATTTCATCCGTGGTTAGAATCACAAATTTCTTAGGCAGCAAATATGACCTAAACTTTGTAGTTGCAAATCTAAGAGCTAGGACTAAGTGTTCCACATGGGTGAAACCTTTCTCTCCTGCTGTCATCATTCGACTAGAGAAGTAGATTGGCCTCATAAAAGATGTCGTTGTATCCTTTTGGAGTAGCACGGCTCCCAATGAGTCATCACCAACACTTGAGGTGACATAGAATTTTTCGTTGCACTTAGGTGGTGAGATAGTTGGCAGAGTGGCTAAGACCTCCTTTACCTTGTTGTAGTGATGTTCGCTTTCCTCGTCCCAAGTGAAAGTTGATCTTTGAGTGAGTTGTTGCAGTGGTAGAACAAGTTGTGATAGTAGATGTATGAATCTACTTAAGTACCTCACCTTCTGTAGAAAAGAGACCAGTTGACGTGCGCTCGTTGGTGAAGGTAGGGCTATGAGTGCGGACACCTTACTTGGGTCGGCGTTGATACCTCTTGCTGAAATTTCATGGCCTAGTAGAATGACTTTACTCTCCCCAATGTGACATTTATCCACATTTAATTGCCCACCTAGGCTCTGCAACCTGGCCAAACCTTCTGTTACCTTTTCTAAATGTGAAATACGGGAGCTATATATACAAAAATCATCAAGAAACACTCTTATGGATGTTCCAAAGAACGGTTGAAAAACATATGTGGCATATCTTTGGAATGTGGCAGGTGCATTTGTGAGACCAAATGGCATAACCCTGTATGCAAAACAACCCCATGGCGTGATAAAAGTGGTTTTTAGCTGATCTTCCAAGGCTATGCGTATTTGAAAGTCTCCTGAATAACCATCACAGACGGTATAGCATTCAAAACCCGCTACTTCATTCAGAATTTCATCCAAGAAAGGGAGAGGAAAGTGGTCTCTCTTTATAGCTGCATTTAGTGGTTTGTAGTCAACACAGACCCTCCACTTACCATTCTTTTTTGGCGTCACCACTACGGGTGACACCCATTCTGAGTTTTCTACAGGATAGATGAATCCCGCCTCCAGCAATTTCCTTACCTCGGCCAAGAGTGCCTTTTCTTGTATGACCCCCAGTCATCGTAGCTTTTGCACAACTGATTTTACCCCTTCCTTCAGCTTAATATGATGTTCCACCACTATAATGCCTGTGATTCTTTCATAGTTGTCAATGAACAAGTTAGGAAATCCCATCAACATTTGCAAAAAACTATCTTTCTCCTCAAGTGTTAATTCCGTAGACCACATACCCTTCAACCTACTTCCTCCTAGGCTAGGTGATTTTCTCTCCTCTTCATTGGGTTTCCCTTTTGGTGATGGATCACCAGTTGTGCTTACCCTTTGTGGATCCTTCATAATGATACTCATCACATCAATGGAACTGTCACTTTCTTCGGTGGATGTGGTCTCCTCCTCAGAACTGGAAGATTCGCTAGTGGTTTCATCTGCCGATGTTTCCAGATTCATTTTCTTCTGCTTGCCAATCCTCATGTCGTAGTAGATTGTCTCCCCTTTCTTACCGGTCATGCGTAGAAGGCCAGTACCCCAGTCCTGTTTTTCCTTCATGGCCATCAACCATGGCCTTCCCAAAATTAGTGGATAGCCCTCCCCCTTAGTAGGCATTACAAAAACATCTACCTCTACCTCAGTGTTGAAAGCTTTTATTTTTACGACACTTACCACACCCACACACTTTACTTTTGCGTTGTTTGCCATCTTTGCCTTGCATGGAGAAGGTCTGTCAACCTCGAGCCCTAATCGAAGCATCATAGCTTCGCTCATTACACAGATTTGTGCACCTCCATCAATGTAGGTGTTTCCAACCCTCTTTCCTTTTATGTTAACGTCAACAATTGGAAGGATGTCATCCATGTTGCATCCCAAAAAGGCTCCGGCTACCTTTTTTTTGGAGCGTCTTGTACTTACCATTTTAGACCATTGTCGCCTTACTTTAGGTACAAGATGTAGCAACTATGGCCATGTAATCTTCGGTCCTTGCTCTGCCACATCCAATGTTAGATCATAGTGCTTAGAACTTTCCCCTAGTTGGAAGTCGGTGATGCCCAATTTTCGTCGTGGCCTGGATGGCCTCTTGCTAGTTTCTCCTCTCAGGCTTCTCTCATCATTTGATTGTGTAGCTTTCTCCCTCCTAGCTCTTTTCACAGTCATGGCTTCAAGTGGTTCTAAAAAGGTTACCTTCTCCTTACCCTTGTCCCTCTCCTTTGCTCTGGGTGGATCCACTACTACGGCTTTTCCTTTCTCTTCTAGCCTTATGATGTTTACAGGGCGATCAGATGGTGGGGCTGGTGGAAGAGGTGGAATGGATGCTTGTAGTGGTGTCTGGGGTGGACGTAGAATTTGTGTTGGTGGGGGTGGTGCTCGAGGTGGGGGTGTTCTTTCTCTAGGGGGTGACAATTGGTTCCTCCTACCTCCTCTATTATAGTTTTGTCGTGGTTTGGGACAGTAGTACATACCGTGACCGTCTTCTCCGCAGTTGTAGCAATGATACTCCCTGTTTTGTCGTCGTGCTCTTCCAGGGTCTTGATCTCTTTCTTGACTCCTCCCTTGCTATATTAAGTGGACAGACAAATTCTGCAGTTGGTCAGTAATATGGGCCAACATATCTTGTTGGTCATCTCTTACCCCAAGAACCGGTGGTGGTGGTGGAATGGTGGTTGTCATAGTTGCTGGTCGATGCGGTGTTCCTGCTTCTGTTGACTCGGTTTCTTTGGCTTTCATTCGCAGCTTCTTGTCCTTAAGGCGAGCAATCTCAACGGCTAACTCGTACGTAGTCGGGAATCTACCTTTCACCTTCTCCTTGGGAAGCGGCCATAAGCCATGCGTGAACCGATCTTTTTTTAGGAAATCGGGTGCGGCTTCCCCCCTTGCCAGTGACTCAACCCACCGTTCCCACAAATCCACAAATTTGGACTCATAGGTGGCATATTCTAAAAGACCCTCCTGCTTCAAGTCTCTCAACTTGTCCCACAACTTTTCTGAAGTGGTACCTCCCCCAAAGCGCCTCTTAAAAGCGGTTTTTAAGGGTTCCTAGTCATCCTTGGTTGCTTGTGGAAGTGCATTGTACCATGATCTAGCTTCTAGCTTCATGAGATGCTTAAAGATTCTAACGCGGGATTCATCCGTATCTTTGTTGCTCACTACACATGCTACTTCAAAGTCATCTAGGAAGTCTGTTACCAAATCCTCCCCCTTCTTTCCTTTAAATGTTGGAAATGCTACACTTGCCATGATTACTGAGAGAGAGCTAGAAAGACACACTGCTTAACTTGGAAAAGTTTTTTTCTTCTTTACAAGGAGGCGTGTATACCCTCTTATACTAGGACATAGATTAAGACTTCAAATGGTGCATTGCCTTGTACCAAAGGTAATACAAATGGTTGATATGATGCCAGAACCTCAAAAAACCACTCCCCACCCAGCATGGTGTCAATGACGTGCTGGTAGTGAGCCTTCAAGTCCAGTATTACCTTGATTGAGCGTACACGTGTTGGTATGTGTGATCTGTCTTGAGGTAGGTTGTACTGATTCATGTGAAGCTTAGAGATGCTTAGTCACTGTCCAAGCTTGTGGGAGAGGGTGGTGTTCTTTCCTGAAACAAACTCAGTAGATCCCTAGTTTCTCTAGTGAGAGTGTGAGCCAATGCTTCCGTTATCTGTGCTGCAGCATTAGGTGCGACTTGAAAACTGACTGTGATAATTACCTCGGTGACTTGAGTTACCCGATTCTCAAAGTAGAATAGTGTTGATTCTCTATTGTGTAGATCTCCTTCCATTTTGTTGTTGTGGGTTGGTTGTAGGTTGCGGACATGGTTTCAACCTTCTCCTTCTTCTTCTTGGCACTTGGCCTATGTATATCCACTGGGTTTGGCGTGTTGGTTGACTCTCCCACTGCAAATCAATTACCGTTACACCTGGCACTCGAGCTTCGATGGAGATTCGGAGTTTGTCTAGTTGTGCTTGGAGCTCTTCTTCTTCTGTCGTCCAATTAGCAAATCCTGCTAGCCATTCATCCATTCACAATAGTTTAGGGGTTTCAGTCTTGTAAACTGAAGGGTTTCATGAAAAGATCCTCCGTGGGGGCACCAAATGACGGGAGCAAAGTGAACCCCGAACCTCCGACAGCCTCTAAAACACCGGGGACCGAATGGCGCGCCTCGAGCCTGTCATGGTAAAGCAAACAGGGACACCACCTAGCTTCAGCGGCTAGGACGCAAACAACACACCACCATAACAAAGTTTTCATCCAAGAGAGATGGATGCTTGGGAGTAATGATGAAGAGGAAAGGGAATGAGATCAAGTGAGAGAGAGAGAGAGAGAGAGAGAGTGAGGGAGGGGGTATAGCGGCTTAGTACTTAGGCACCACAAAAGGATGGCGAATACGCACACCCTTCACACATACACAAGCTCACTCCAAACACAAGACTAGGTGGTGATTCCGCACACCTCACATGGGCAAAACATTGCAAGAAAACATACTCACAAAACCTCAAGCTTTATTTAGAGAATAAGGCGATGAAATGGGGAGCATAGGGTAGGGGAATGAGAAGGGAGAGAGTGGTAGAGCACATGGCGGATAGGTGGGAGTTGATGGCGAAGACTCGCACAAGGGTTATGGCCATCATCCTTCATTTAGTTGCCCTTCATCTTCCATAGCCAAGGGTGTAGAGGTCATGCTCAAGACAAGCATGGTGATTGCGGTGATGGTGATGGTGATGGTGTGGGTGTGTGTGTGTGTGCACTACGCACACACAGTGCATAGTGTGTTCTTTGGTGATGTTGTGTGTGTCTTTAGTGTGATGGTGACCCCTCTTTATATAGGGGAGGAGGGGTGAGAAATTCTAGAATTTAGAAATGAAGAAATCATTATCTACATAGGCCATGTGACTGTGGGCCCCACTTGTTTGGCTGTGTGTATATGTGCCAGAATAGCAGTCTCATGAGAGAGAGATGGGTTGATGAAGAAAAAGTGAGAGGTGACATGGAGAATAAAGTAATTACAAGAGGGGAGAGAGGGGAGTGTGTTCAGAGGTGAATCTGTGTGCAGATGTGTGTGAACAGAAGAAAAATCAGGTAACCACCGGGTGGGGATGGGTCTGTGGGCACCGTTTTCAGTGAAACTGATTGTGTGTGAGTGTGGGGGAGGTTATTTAGCTACAAGACAAGAGACATGGCGCCCTTTAGAGAGAGGGGGGGGTATTTGGGTCATGGGATATGATAGGAGAGAGAAAGGGGGGGTGGGGTATACTATTTTGGAAGATAGGGTAAGTTTCATGTGAGTTAGGGTGCATTATTGGTGAGTTATAATGCATTATTGGTGAGAGGTGGGGTAGCTTGAGGAGAGAGAGAAAGGAGAAAGGACAAGGGGAAGAGAGAGGGGGTTGACCTTTTGAGTGGAGGAGAGGAAAAGGGACACACGGTGGGGCAACAGTGAAGAAAAAGGAGGCAAGGTGGGGATGGGCTACCCTACAGGCATGAGGTGGCCTATTTTACCTTTCTTATATATTTACATAATCATACTTTATTTTTTTCTTACTTTTTCCAATGCCTTTTATCACTCCCTCCGTAAGAGGGGGTTTTCATGGGGTGGGGACGAGAGAAGAGGGGTATGGGAGCTTGGCTTGTGAAAAGCCCCCATCAGTAGATGCTTCTGACCGGGAAATTGGCAGTGTGTTGATGCAAGAACACATTCAAGGGTGGTTTTGGCCTGTCTATTATGCCAACAGAAGATTATCATCCACAGGAAGAATTATTCAGTAACAGTTTAGAGATGATTTATTGGGTAAAAAAGTTCCGTCATTATCTATTGTGCCGGAGGTTTTTCTTTCATGTGGATCATTCGGCTCCTCTATACCTGGTGCGCCAACAAAATTTGACAGGAAGATTGGCTCGATGGGTGATCTTGTTACAGAAATTTGATTTTGAGGTAATACATTGTCTAGGAGTCCAGCATGCGGTTGCCGATTACCTTTCTAGGCTAGATTCAGGTGAGCCGCCGAGACAGGGGTGGCTGATGAATTTTTAGATGCATCTCTCCTTTTAACAGGAGCTATTGTGGATGATCTTACAGTTACGTGACAACCTAGGATGATCCCCATCATTCAATGGACTTTGTATGAGGAGATGTTTCATTTTCTAAACAGTGGAGAAATGCCTTCATTTTTGTCCAGTCATCAACGGCGACAGATGGCTATTAGAAGCAGGAATTTTAAGATTGTCATGGGGAAGCTGTATTATCCCATGGTTTCGGAGGTCTTGCTCAAATGTGTTCTACCACAAGAACAAGGATCTGTTATGGAGGAAGTCCATACGGGCATTTCAGGGGACCACTTTGCAGCATTAATTACTACAAGGAAAGTTCTACAATTAGGGTTATGGTGGCCTACATTGTTTCAAGATGCGAGAAGCTTTGTACAACAGTATGATGTGTGTCAATGGTTGGGACAACCTACTATTTTTCTAGAATGTCTTTTCAGCCAGTATTACCTTTGGAGCCTTTTCAAAAATGGGGATTGGATTTTATTGGGCCTTTTAAACCAGTAGCAGCTAACACTGGTAAAAAGTATATTTTGACGGCCACGGATTCTGCAACTAAATGGATGGAAGCATGGCCTTTGAAAGATAATACAGCGGTTTCTGTTGTTGGGTGCTTATATAAGGATGTTTTTTCCAGATATGGTTGTCCTATTGAGCTGGTTAGTGATCGGGGTAGCCATTTCTTGAATAAGGTGACGGAGAGAATGCTACGATTTTACTTTGTATTGCATAGGAAATCTTCTCCTCATTACACTCAGGCGAATGGGCAGGTGGAATCAACTAATAAGCAATTGGTTCATATCCTAACAAAGCTAGTAAATATGCATAGAACATATTGGGATGTGAAACTTCCTTCTACATTATGGGCTTATCATACAGCATATAAAGTGGCAACAGGATTGACTCCTTTCGAGTTGGCATTTGGTATGGAGGCAATTATCCCAGTGAAGCATGTGGTTCCGAGTTTGCAGATGCTGATTGCGAATAAGCTTCTTCCGGAAGATTCCATTGTTTATCATTTGGATGTTTTGCAAGAATTAAATGAAGAGTGGTTGGGCAGTTTTGCAGTGTTGCAAGATCTGCAGTCCAGACGGAAGAAATGGCTGGATTGCCCTAAAGCACGGAAATTTTTACGGGGTCAGTTGGTCCTTGTATTTAATTCTCACCTTGGGAAGATGCCCGCGAAGCTAAAATTACGGTGGTCTGGGCCATTCTGGATCTTTAAAGCATGCGGGCCTACCTCTTTTTATTTGGCTGACTTGTAGGGGGGAGGTGATTTCTGTGCCGATCAATGGGTTCCGACCAATTATTTTTCACCTACCTTGATTCAGTGCCCCTTTGCTGTGGGACAAGAGCCGGAAGCCACCCTAATCATGATTGAAAATTCTCTTGCAATCTTGAAAAGCGGGAAAAGGGCAATGATGCTGCGACACCGTGGTCCGTGGCACGCCCTATTTTGAAAACTGTTTGTGAGTGGTTTAGTGCATGCAGTGGATACCTTATACTCTCCTCCTGTTTTTTGTAGCACGTTCACAAGGTTGCACTGCATCATTCTTCTGTTGTTCTGTGTATTTTCACCACCATGAGAGCCTCCTTGTTATAGTGTGTTCCGTTTACTCCGATGCAGCAGCTGGCTCTACGCAGGGTGGACGCTTGGTTATACAGGATTTGTGCCTGTGTGTCTTTGCAAACCTGGCTTGGCAAGGTATTCTTGTTCACCCATAGGCCATGGAATTGATTGATCAGTTAGCTACTAGAGATGTGGTGCGGATTAACAATCAGCAGATTCAATGGACAGCTGAAAGAATTTCAAGATGCTGCTGCTTGCCAAGTGATGGTGTTGTGTAAGCATCACACATTATTCCTGCTACTGCAAAGGCAGAAGTAGAGTTTGGCTTAAAAGTAAAGGGTGAATATAAATTATTAGGGCTCACTGATACAGCGATAAGGGATGCATATCATTGGTTCCTGGAGGGAATTTGGTTGCAAGCCAAAACCTATACAATTTCTGCTAAAGCACGTAATGTATTGCACGCGGCCAACTTTGGGCCAGTGGCTTGGGCAACAATCATCAGATAACGATTGTTAGTAGAATGTCAAAGAGTCGTGGGACAGATGGGGCATAGCACCCCAACAAATACCAAGGTCGGGCAGCTTCTTACCCTGGTGTTTCCCTTCAGGGGAGTTCTTACCCTTCGCCCTCTGTTCCACTTTTTGTAGTACGCGGTACTACGCAGTTGGCACAAACTCAAATTCCTATTGTGGGGGTGTCTCAAACACTTACTCGCATCATGGATGTGCCCGGTACGTCGACTGTAGTGGTAGCCTCTAGTGCACAGGAGATGGTCACTGCAGGAACATCAAGCCAGAAGCGACGATGGGAGGAAATTCTATTTTCCACACCACCTCCTGTTGCGACATCAACTTTGTCGGAGGATTCCGCCATTGCATGCTAGATTTCCACAGAATGCAGGAGCGGGTGGCAACCTCCACTCCAATTGGGATTGGCTCTATGGGTGCGGATACTTCCTCACAACCAGAAAATTACGGTGTTACTATCACAACTGCTACGATAGAGGGGACTCTTCCAGCAGTTCTTCCTTGGGAGACAACTGCCGCAAACCCCTCTGATCAGCTCCAGGTGTGCCAAACATTTTTGCATCACATTGCGGAGTCATTGCATACCGCTTGGCCAGCTCCAGCGATTGAGGCACGAGTCATCGAGCTCAAAACGCAGGTAACGGCTTTGCAAGCTAGCATCGTGGAGTTGACAAGTCAAAATGCAACATTGGATACTACAGCTCGGTAGCAAACTGAGAAAATCCAGGCATTGAGGGGGGCTAACTCTGCGTTTGTTGCTTCTATTCAAGAGGACTTTCTTCAATTGCGAACTCAGAATAGCTTGGCCACTTATTTAGCATCTAATCCTGGTGATGTGATGATCACATGACTGATCTTGATTCCTTAGCAGCGAAGATGCAGCAGGATCTGCACAATTTTTTGGAAACTCAAATGCAAAGTTGGAGGTCAAGGGTATCTGCTGATGTGTTAGCGCAACAACCAATGCCACAGGTTGTGGTGAGGCAGCTTGAGCCGCCAAATAATGCCAGAGGTAAGAATATTGTCCAAGAAGGTTTTGATATTTCTGATTGGGTGAAAGCTACAGAAGAATGTGCTGAGGCCCAGGCTCATGTCTCTCGTTTGCAGTGAGTGATTCATCGCCTTCGTAAGGAGCGGCATCACGTCTATTTTTGAGTGGATACATTGGCTCATTCGTTTTCACTCAGTCTTCCGCCATGTCCACCTTTTTGGCCTGCGCTAAACAGATATTTGTCTTGGCATTATCCTATTCATACACCTCTTGCTCCTTTGCCACAGGAACCTCAGTCTGTTTCCTTGCCAACGCAATTCATTCCGAGGGATCCTTGGCCGGAGCAACCTGAGATAGATCCACAGCTATTGGCGGAGGTATATCGGGCTCATTAGCAAGATTTTCAGGGATTTGGCTACATTGATATTTCTTCTTCACCAAAACAAGCAGAGGAGCAGCAACCGGAACCTTTGACATGAAGGAGCTAGAGTGTGGGTTTGCACAATCCACCGTGCTTGCCAGGTCTTATGGCATAAGCAGCACAATGTGGTCTTACGGTCTTGCGGATGTCTGGACACTATGGACTAGGAGTCATGCGGCTTTGGGGCAGTTATTCATGGGATATCATGGGACAGGACGGGGTTTTTCATCGTTCTCGATCTGCACTGGAGCAGCGGGTGTATATTGGGGGCATACCAGTCTTTGTGGATATCTCTATCTCATGTCATCAATATATTTCTCTCTTGTAACTCTGTGTTCTGTTACATATCAATGAAGAAGATGGTGTTCTGGTCATGTGTATTGTCTTCTATTCTGTCTTCATGTGCTTTGATGTTGATATAATGTAAGGCAATGTGAGGGTACTCATTCTCGTAATGCTTATTACTCCATTGCGGGAAATAGACATTACAGGGCCCCACTATGTGGAACCCTACCTCAACCAAGTAGAATCAAATGGGAGTTAACATCATTAACAAAAATTATTATCTTGTGTTCAAAAGAAGTTCACAAATATGTTTTCAAAGGGTACCTTTCGGTAAAAGTGGTGCCTATAGGGATTGTATATGTATCTACAACAAAGACGGTCAAATCATGGTAATATACATAACTTATATTATCATATGCAGACAATATATCGTCACTAATACCATTAATTAGAGCAAAGATCAATGCCAATAAAAGGGATGCCGGTAAGAGAGATCCTCTTACCCATTAGTCTATCTAATTTAATCCCACATGGATATGCTTATATAGAATATAATACAATAAGTGTTTATGTGCTTGACCGGATACAAAGCCATTGGCTCCAACCCATCCTCTTGGATTGGGTAGGTCCATTCAAGAGACAAATGATTGTTCTAGGCCATTGTATGGTGCTAGCCCGACCAAAGGCTAGTTAGAGACATCAGTACCAATAACAAAGCCAAAAACCAATACTTTACCACATGTGCATATCTTTTATCACAAGAGACATGTATGTGGATCCAGACAACCGCCCAAAAAGTTATCCTCTTTCAACCTCAGGAAAATCCAATTTTTGGAATAGTTACCCTTTATGAATTTGTTGTATAAAAACCATGAGATTCCAACTTTCAGTCTATGTAACTAAAATGAATGTACAGCTTGATATAGGTTTCAAAGCTCAGCCCTAAAAAAAGACCGCCAGAAAGCTTAACCAAAAAGTCTTCGTGAGTCATAGCAATGCCTTCATGTATTCTGGATCTGCTTCTTTCATAGACTCGAGAATAGGAAATGCATATAGGGTGGTCATCTCAACAACCATCCCTCATACAGAATCGACATGATGAATGTCCAACTGTCCTCTTCATTTTAAAGTTAATAACTAATTATAAGCTAAACTATGTACGCAAAAAATTCGGCAGCATTTCCTTTGTATATGCTGAGTTTTTTAAAAAAAATCCAGTTAATGTCATCTCCCATGAGAGCCTCACATGAGGTTTTATGCAAAACAGATAATCACAATCATTTTCACGGACAAAGGTTGTTTTTTCTTTTTCTTCTATCCAGTATTGATACATTGAGTTGAGAATAAACACCATCCTTTTCCATAATAAAACATGCTTTAAAAATTACATTACTGCTTGTAGTTTAAAAAACCAAAATCATGTGTGTATTGCGTAGGTGCATAAGCAACTACCTATTTTTTGATATGGACCAGGCAAAAGACAGCTTTGCAGACCACAACACCTCCAAACTAGTTTCAAAAATTGAATATGCTGGAGTGTATCCGCAACCAGGATGCACATAACTATCATAGCTAGCATTGTGTGTGTGTGTGTGTGTGTGTGTGTGTGTGTGTGTGTGTGTGTGTGTGTGTGTGTGTGTGTGTGTGTGTGTGTGTGTGTGTGTGTGTGTGTGTGTGTGTGTGTGTGTGTGTGTGTGTGTGTAACACTCTGGGAAAAATCGGACGCATGATCCAGCCAGTGTCTGGCAAGTAAGAGGCAAACCCCTAACCAAATCGATACGAGCTAAGAGAGATGTAGATGAGGCATACAGCCCAAAAGGGTGATGATTTAAGCAAATGACGTGAGGAGCCAGGCCTGCATGATCCTGTCGGTGTGGGTGTGTGCAATACTTAGGCGCATGATGGCTGGCGTTATGGCAAACAGAGAGCTTAGAGATGGATTAAAAGGACCAAAACCTGCCAAGAGGATAAGGTCCCATGCGCGTGCACGTGTGTGTGTGTGTGTGTGTGGTGGGGGGGGGGGGGGGGGGGGGGGGGGGGGGGGGGGGGGGGGAAGCGCACGGTAAGAAGAGGATTGCAATTCTTGAGTAGTGGTTATGTCATTCTAAAAGAAAAAGTGGAGTAGGTAGCCGTAAATGAGGTTTATTTAAATCAAACATGTTGAAAAGTCAATAGTGTGAGAGAAATATGTGAGTTGTATGTATGTGTACATGGGTTAGGCGGATAAAGGAGGTCAAAGCAGAGCTCCATCGGTTGAGAATCTCTTGGTCACAATAGGGTATAATCCATGAGAGAGAGAGAGAGTATGTGATCCATCGAGTGGATCAATGCAGAATTGACACAAGCGAAATCAAGAGAGCCCACTCAAGGAAATATACTTGACGTACTTGTGTGTGTGTGTGTGTGTATGTGTTTGAGAGAGAGAGAGAGAGAGAGAGAGAGAGAGAGAGAGAGAGAGAGAGAGCTTGCGCTTTGTAGCATTTGGAGGGGTGGAGAGACACTTCAAGGCTCGGGACAAGCTTGAGGTTACTTTGCACATTTTGTGAAGATTTTAATACATACACCTACTCACAATTGTGAGTTTGGGGAAAAAAACAAAAACAAGTAATAAAATTACTAGGCCTTCGATTAGATTTATGTACTAAACAAAAAAGAACCAAAACAAGGATGAGCTCAACTAAACTAATGAGTACTAACACAACAATTTCAATGGTCTACAATTGCATAAGAGCTCGAGTATGCATCTCATAATAGCAAAAACAAGTGTGGGAATTGTGACAGCAAGCTAGGACACAACTTACACCATTCTAAGTACAAGTTTCAAACAAGCAAAATAATGTTAAACAATTTAAGATGGCTGCTCAAAAATAAAAAGAATAGTATTGTTAAGGATATGTATGTGAATGTAATTGTGTGTGTGTGTGTGTGTGTGTGTGTGTGTGTGTGAGAGAGAGAGAGAGAGTGAGAGAGAGAGAGAGAGAGAGAGAGAGAGTGTGGGAGAGAGAGATTTTTTCCTTTTTTTGTGGGTCGAGTGAGAGGAGGGGGGGGGGGGGGGGAAGAGACAAGTGCAAAAGTAAAGAGAATTGTCTTGGTTCTTGAATGTCAAGATTTGGCATATAAGAACAAACAGTGATTAGAAGGTATCAACTTACAAAACCATCATTTCCTAATCTCCAAAGCTCAAAAAACCAACCAAACACTAAGGCCTTTGCCATTGGCAGGTAAGTTCCTCTTCACAATACCCTTGCTAGCATGTCTCCAAAATACTTGCCATAGCAACAAGAGATTGAGGATGTGTAGCAAAGCTTGGGAACATCCTAGAGGGTGACAAACTAAGGGAACCTCAAATTGCATAAATGCAAGAGAACCAGGCAGACCTCAGGCAACTTGAAAACTAAAAAAACAAGCAAATCCAAGACTCCTGCCTCAGCGACAACAACTAATTCAATCAGCAACAAAGTTGCAAACATATCAAAGGTAGTCTTTGACAAGGAGTTGAGATGCATATATCAAAAATATCGAAAACATAAATAGGAAATATACCTGTAGATGACCTACAAAAAGCCTAGCATACAAAGTTTTGGTCAAGATTTTTCTTAAGTAGAAGGTATCAACTTACAACCATCATTGTCTTATCTCCAAAGCTCAAAAAACCAACCAAACACTAAGGCCTTTACCGTTGCACGTAAGCTCCTCTTCACGATACCCTTTCTAGAATGTCTCCAAAATACTTGCCATAGCAACAAGACATTGAGGATGTGTAGCAAAGCTTGGGAACATCCTAGAGGGTGGAAAACTAAGAGAACCTCAGATGGCATAAATGCAAGAGAAACCAGGAAAACCTAAGGCAACTTGAAAACTAAAAAAACAAGCAAATCCAAGACTCCTACCTCATTGACAACTAATTCAATCAGCAACAGAGTTGCAAACAGATCAAAGGTAGTCTTTGACAAGGAGTTGAGATGCATATATCAAAAATACCAAAAACATAAATAGGAAATAATATACATGTAGATGACCTACAAAAAGCCCAACATACAGAGTTTTGGTCAAAATCTTTCTTAAGTCTGGTATACAAAGTCTCATAAAACCTCCGCATAGTCACTACCTTTCTCTCAAAAGGTAGTGCCAACAAAAACATTAGATAGAAAGACCTGAAACACCAAAAAATAGTCAATTAGGGTATGGAATTCCCACCACCAATGATAGAAAGAGTTCCTACAATATAACACAACCCGGACAACCAGATTAATAAGACAACACAATCTAAAGGATTGTTCAAACCCCAATCCTCCTTGCCTGGCTTAATGTAAGACCTCACATGCAAACAATTGCCACCAAAATAACGTGCTGGCCATAGCTTGGCAGCTAACGTAAAATACAATTTGCTTGTGCTAGAGAATGGAGTCTATGCCAGGTTGCACACAAGACCATAAACAACAGAAGTCACCCACTCTCTACAAACCTGGCATTTGAGTGCCCTCACTCGTGTTCATAAAGGTTAGAATCATAGAGCTAGGAACTTGGCTCATATAAAAGCATTCAAATCTCCAATGGACCATCATTACATCATGACACTACAGCTTAGGATAAATACTATGGCCATGGCACTCTGATGCATGACTGTGTCATAAATAGATAATTTTAGAACTTGAAAATACCTCATTTGGCCTTCTAATTTCCCAAAATGCCAATAAAAATGGCCCATCCTCTCACCTATTACTAAGTTGACCCTAAACCAAGATGACTTATTTCCAATCCAAACAAAGATCGTTTTATAGAGCTCTCAAAGTTCTCACTCTGCTAATACAAATACTAATTGCCTCATTCCCCACAAAGAAACCAATCAGCTCCTACAAAATTGGTGGTCCAGGAATAAAATTTTGACACCATTCTAGTCGCTCACCATTCTTTATAGGGATTTTCCTACCAGCACTCATTTCGTTTTTTTTTCTTTGTGTGTGTTACAAAGGAAATTTTTAATTTTTTTTTTTTTGGGGGGGGGGGGGGGGGGGGGGGGTTGTTTACAAAGCTATAGCAAATTCTCACTTGCACCAGACCTTCCAATCACTATGCGACCTATTGGAAGAACATTTTTCTCCACATAAGCTTCAACAAATTGTTGCTTGGAGTCCAAAGAGGAGTCATTACTATTGTTTCCTGGGTTGAATTCCTCCCTTCCTTTCTTAATCTTCTTGCCTTTCCCTAGGGACAAAACTTTTGGAAACGAGCTTTGCATGGTGAGAGAACTCTACCTAGAAATGGTGATGGCCAAAAGCACAATCTGACTAAACTTGCCTTGTGATAACTATGGATTGACCTCACTAATCATCTGATTAATAGATTGTTGCTTGAGGCCAAATTGAGATACGCATAGCAATAGATGAATAGGAGACAATGTGTTCAATGTTGATACATGGTGATGGCCAGTCTTCAAAAGACTTGGCCATCGGAACTGACCCCAAAGGGGGGCTTAATAAGAATATTAGAAAAACGTTTTTTTTCTCTGTTGCAGCCCCCCCCCCCCCCCCCCCCTTCCTTGTCCTTGCACTCACAAAGGGGGCCGCCACTTCTTAGCACCCTCTCTCTCTCTCTCTCTCTCTCTCTCTCTCTCTCTCTCTCTCTCTCTCTCTCTCTCTCTCTCTCTCTCTCTCTCTCTAGTAGGCAGCAGTTTTTTGACCTAGTAGGCAGCAGTTCACTCTTTTGACCATAACTTGCTCATCCGAACTCCGATTTAGGTGATCTATAGCCTCAATCGAAGAGCACGAAGCCCTCTACGCATTGATGTAAAGACAGAATTTTTCTGTGTAATGGAAGGCTTTGCTGTAACAGCATCTCAGAACTGAAAAAACTGTCAAAACTTTGCGTTTTTGTTGCCGACTTGAAGGCAATGTCAGACAAAACTCGCAAGGGTGGAAAAGCCACACTCGCCATGGAGAATGATGCAAAATCTCCAAGGAATTTGGATGCTAATCCAACCACATCGTCTACAACAACGGAAGCAATGATCATGGCTTACTTGATCTCGTTACAAGAAACCGTCAACAAGCAAGGTGAAGAGTTGCGCGCACTTGCAATGGAGAATGGTACTTTAAGAGTTCTCGTTGTGGAGAATGAGCACCTCAAGAAGGTTCTTGAAATGCAAACAACACGCTTGATGCATCTTGAGAATGAAGTTCAAGAATGTAAACGCTCTCTTGTGGACATGAATGTAGTGAAAGAGCGCTTGAGCAAAGTTGAGAGTGATCATGTATTGAAAGAGGAAACGATAGATACAATACGACATGATGTATGTGAGATGAGAAATGCATCCAAATCATGGGCTGATATATGTAAGGATAATGTGGTTTCTACATCTCCTATCACGCAAGCCGTTGTCCAAGCAAAGAATGTAGAGAATGTGGACACTCAAGAATTGCAAGAACGACAAAAACGCTCAAAGAACATCGTCATTCGTGGAATCAAGGAGGAAAGCATGGAAACACCCCAATCTCTTGCGGTTGCTATTGAAGAGTTTTTTGCTACACACTTTGGCATGTCAGGAATCATGGCTTATGGTGCACATCGAGTTGGAAAACAAGGAGTCCCTCGCTCGGGAGAAAGACCTATTGTATGTACCATGGCTGATGAGGTAAAGAGAAAGATCATCCTTGACAATGGTTGGATCTACCTCAAAGGAACGGGTTGTAATGTATATGAGGATCGCACTCTTATGCAACAAAATGTACGTCGCAAAGCATACGAGGAAAGAAGCAAGAAGGTTAAGGTATCATCTCAAGAAGAAAAGTCACTTGAGGAGGATGCAAGTCCACCCAACAAATAGGGACACATGATCTATGAGACCAACTCACGCTTGCGAATAAGCTTTTGGAATTGTAACGGGTATCCATGGAATGCGGGAATTGGCATTGATGAGCTTACCAATGACTCCGATGTGATACTTCTTGTCGAAACATGGGAGCATGATGCGCAACGAATTCTTGGATTTGACAAATACGATGTACATTCTTTGATGTGGGCCAAAAATGCAAAGCAACGAAGAGGCCAAGGAGGCGTAGCATGTATGACCAAAAAGGGTTTGAAAGATGTTTCCATTGTCAAAGAAGATAAGTATAAACGCTACTTATGGCTGAAAATCAAACCCACCAAATGGTCAAGTCATGTTTGTGGCCGGCTGCTACATTCCTCACTATGACTCCAACTTTTATGCTCGCTTGAATATGGATAGAGATCAGCCCTTTGTTGAACTAGAGGAAGACATTGCTCATTACAAGGATCAAGGTGAAGTCATTGTTTTTGGAGACATGAATGCTCGCACAAATATGTTACAACACGACACACAACAAGTCGACATGCCGCATGTATCAAGAAGAGTGGATGACTCATACATGTATAATCGAAGTTCTAATGATGCAAAAGAAGTGGATCACTATGGAAAGTCACTTCTACATATGTGCAATAGTACCGGAATGCTCATTGCAAATGGTGTATCTCTATGGCAAGGCACCAATGACTTTACATGTAGAAAGCACAATGGTGCTAGCGTGATTGACTATATGTTGTTCTCAGAAGCCACTCTAGAATGCATACAAAGCTTTACACTTGGTGAATGGAATCCGGAATCGGATCATAGGATGTTATGTATTGACCTCAAGTGTGGTAAACGGCCCGAGCATGTAGCCTCCAATCATGATGTGAATCATTTGTATCTACGTCTAGACTTCAAACGAGCACTTATATATGCTGATATGGTGGACCAAATGTTAAGCATGATAGAGCATCAAGGGAGCCCAACATTAGAATGCAAGTGGAAAGTTTTCAAAGAAGTAATTTTCTCTTGTGCGAAGGAATGCTTTTCGGTGAAACACATGTCTTGCAAAAGGTCTAAGAAGGGTAGCACCAAGAAGAAATGGTTTGACATGGAATGTAGTCAAGCCCGAAAACACTTGCTAAGATTGGATGCAATCAAAGACAAGGAAGTTTACTTGGAATGTTCACACACATACAAAGCACTTGTTCAAAAGAAGAGGAGAAGGTGGGAAGTCGAAAAACAACTTCTTTTAGCACAAGAGAAAGCACATGCATGTGGCAAGTTTTGGCAAAATCTAAAAGGCAAGCGCGTTGAGAGCTTTGGTGACTTGACTCTTGAGGATATGTATATGCATTGTAAGAACCTCTATGAGCAACCCAATGTTGATAAGATGGAGGGTTGTAGCTCCCTTCCATTTATGTCTCCCTTCTTTACCATTGAAGATGTATGCCGCGCGCTTGAGAAACTTGCTACTCGCAAGGCAGGTGACCTTCAAGGTGTCAAGGCTGAAATGATTAAATGGACAAGCAAGAAAACACGATATTGGATATGCGATATGTTTAACCTTGCACTTCAGTATGGCATGCCTCATGATTGGAGTGCAAATTGGATCAAACCTTTGCACAAAGGAGGAGATGTAAACAATGTGAACAACTATCGCACTATAATGGTTGGTTCTTTGATGGCAAAGTTATTTGGATGTATCATGGAGATGAAGATAAGTGAATGGGCTGAAAAGAATGGCAAACGTGCGCTTGGCCAAGCAGGTTTTCGAAAGCATCATAGCACTATTGATCACCTTGTCACTCTTCGAGTTCTTATGGAAGCGTCTCGATTGAAAGGAAAAAAGTTGTATTGTTGCTTTGTGGATTTCAAGAAAGCTTTTGACATGGTACCGCGAGGAAATCTTTGGAGACGTATGCAAAGCCTTCAAGTGCCGAGAGAATTTATGCATGCAGTCTTTCGCATCTACCAAAAAGTGATATGTCGATTACGTATGGGAGATGGAATTTCAGAATTTTTTGCAAGCACTATTGGTGTCAAACAAGGATGCCCACTTTCCCCAACCCTCTTTGGGCTACTCATTGATGAATTGGAATACATGGTTCTTGATTTTATGCAGCAAGAAGGCATAGAAGAGGTTAAGATTGGAAATGCGGTGATCATGCTTTTGCTTTATGCCGATGATGTAGTGCTCTTGGCACATACCTTAGAAGATGCACAAAAGCTTATGAGTGTCTTGGAACGCTTTTGCCTACATAGCGGGCTGATCGTGAATGGATCCAAAACCAAGGTTATGCTTGTAAAGACCCTCAATGACGAAAATCCATGCATTGTATACAACAATGAGAAACTTGAAGTGGTAGATCACTTCAAGTACCTTGGCCTTGAGGTTCCATCCAATCATAAATGGAAGGATTGTGCAATGCGTCGCTTGGAAGCCGGAAAGAGGGCTTATTATGCATTTGAGAACATGTGCAATGCAGGAGAGATCAAGTGTTGGGCTCTCAAAAAGTACCTCTTTGACACATTGGTGACACCGGTGCTTCTTTATGGAGTGGAGGTGTGGGGTGGAAGCATCGGGAAGTCTACTTGGAAAGAGTTTGAGAATGTCCAAAAGCGTTTTCTCACCAACTTTCTCCAAGTCAAGACACAAACACCCTACATGCTCTTACTTCTTGAGTCCGGATCGCTTCCCATTGAGGTCTTGGGCATGGAAAGGGTTGTCGAGTACATGCGTAAGACACAACGTAGCCCTTTGCATCGACTTCCTAGAATCGCATATGAAGCAAGTCAAAAGGTTCAAAAGACATGCAAGAGCAAAATACTAAGTTCGGGGTGGATGCTTGATATCAAGAAATGGTTTGGAAGATGGGATGCATGTCACTTGGTCAAGGATGCGTCGATCGACTCCCAAGTTAATGAGGCCTTACAACGCCAATGTATCATGGCTTGGGAGATATCCGGAGGTTCTCGCTTCAGCCATTACACCACACACGTTGCCCCAAACTACAAATCTCTCTTCTTCTCGGAACGAGGTAACCGAACCCATTCCTACATCCTTGAGCCCATCCCGTTGAGTGCGATCCGCACCATTGCCTCCATTCGTCTTAGCTCCCATTCTCTACGCTGTGAGACAGGACGTTGGGGCACTGGCGAGGAGTGTCATCGACTTTGCACCTTATGCCCTCGTCAAGTGCGAGAGAGTGAGTACCACACACTACTTGAGTGCTCAGCTTTTGACCACATTCGGTCCTCTTTTCCCCATATATTCAGCCATGAGCTCTCCCTACATACCTTCCTCTCCCAACCACGATGTGGACTCTCTATTGCGACGCTCATTTCAGCCATTTTTGAGCATCGAGAGTCACTTATGAACTCCACTCACACCACGTGACATGTTCATTTGGTCCCATAGGTCATATTTGACCTCCCAGGACGATAATAGAACTATCTATCTATCTATCTCTCTCTCTCTCTCTCTCTCTCTCTCTCTACCATTATCGCCAGTAATTCAGCTCTCTCTAGGTGATGGTCACAAAGGCCCACCTAGGAGAATATCATTTCTTATTTCTCCCAAAACAAAGCACTAGTCAACCATCTGGACCCGGTTGCCTGCTTTGTCTCTCCAGCTTAGGGCCCTAAACCTGATCAATTTATACTAAACTAATGCAGCATGCTCCTATAAAAGAGCACTGAGAGGTCACTATCGGGCGGGTGAGCACTTGAAAAAGAAATCATGCACACATGCTGACTCCAAGGGTCACTTTGCACTGGATTAGGATCTTCGCACACGTGAAAATTCACTAGAGAATGCACTATAGTCTCTCTCTCTCTCTCTCTCTCTCTCTCTCTCTCTCTCTCTCTCTCTCTCTCTCTCTCTCTCTCTCTCTCTCTCTCTCTCACACACACACACACACACACACTGCGGTCTCCATCTTGCCAAAACAAAGGGTTTTGTAATTACCATCTTGATCAAGTTTTCCCTCACATTCTGAAGGGTTTTCATCGTCTCCGTCTCTCTCTCTCTCTCTCTCTCTCTCTCTCTCTCTCTCTCTCTCTCTCTCTCTCTCTCTCTCTCTCTCTCTCTCTCTCTCTCTCTGGTGTGTTGTGTTAGTGTTATTTGAGTTTCTAATGTCTATGTCCTAGCCGCTCAAAGCTAGGTGGTGTCCCCTATTCACTCCGTGTGACGAGTCCTGCATGCACGGGCTTGGCATAGAGGCTGATGGGCTCCGTTTAGCGCTTGCATTTGTCATTTGGTTCCCCCACTTAGGACGGCTTCTTGGAATCCTTCAATTTACAACACTAAAAATGATGCATGTTGTCGACCATGGACGAGTGGCTGCTAGAATTCTTCAATTGGAGAACGGAAGAGGAAGAAATTGAAGAAGCGCTAAGAGCCTTGATTGAAGTGTTGCCGCCGGAATACACCATCGTCAAAATCCAAGAAGTACGTTCTCCATCTCGCATCTCTCATTCTAACCATGAATCAAGAGCCACCCGAGGGAGGGCAGCAAGCTTCTCTCATTGCCGTCACCCACCGCACTCTATCAATGAGTGCCATCAACGGAGGTAAAGGAGAAGAAAAAATCCTCTACATCAACATCCACTTCAAGGAAATCATCCATATTAGTAAAGCCTCTCTTCCCTAAGGAATCGGAAAATAGAAGTGTAGCCTCTACTCCTAAGTGGCCAAAAGGGTTGCTCATACCAAAGGAAAAGGAGGGCTAGGCGAATCCTAAATCACATGACCCCCAAGGAAGAAGAAACTCCTAGCCATGCGAGTGCTTCGAGTTTGGCTCTGAAAAGCAAAGAAGCCAAAGATCTCCTATCGAATCGCAGTGCACATGCCAGTGCTGCCATTCCACTTCGACAACCCCGAAGCAGAGGTGATAAGGAGGTTCCCATGCCCTAGAGAGGAGTGGTTTGGCTACTATTCTCGCTGTTTTGAAAGGTGGGTAGAGGGCCTTCCTCCTGTTCCCGAACAACTCATCCTGAAGAAACTATCTACCACAGGTGAAACCCAGTGGACCAGAGACGCGAGCTACAATTAAATGGTGTGGAATTCATGCAACGAGCCAATTATGATAACTTTGCAATTGTTGCTAGCTAAAAGGCTAGGATTAGTCAAACACGTCAACATCACTCCATACATGCTGAGCAATGAAGCGAAGGTAGAGCCTATGAAGGGTGATGACCTCCTGTGGATGTGCCGCCTTGTCAATATCGGCATGGTAAGGGTATAAGTGAGTACTCTACACTCTATGCATCATGGATAACGAATGAACCGCTTTTTTGTTTAGATTTTTGCACCACATGTACGTACATACATATGTAGATAGAAAGATCTTCTATCAGCAAAAGATTGTGTTTTTGTTTGGTGTTGCGTTGCTGGGAAGGATCCTTAGCTCCCTTAATCCCATTATCCTCCTTGTGTTGAATTACGATCAGTCCTTTACTGTTTCAATTTTCATCCTGTTTTGATCTATCCACCCAACCTTGTAAGAAGCCGCTATAAGCCGCTAAGCTACTTGTGTGTTTTTTTAAAAAAAATTGTGTTTTGCAATGGCAAATGTTTTTTTTCCAACCTTCACAGGTAAGGTGGGGGACGATGCTTTGGATTTCTTGGATAATCTTGAGATAGCATGTGTCATCTCTGGAAGGGATGACGATACTTTGCATATATGTATTTTCCACTATTAATGAAAGTGGAAGCAAGATCATGGTACAACACCTTGGTGCAAGCCACCAAGGAGAGGTGAGACTTGCTAAGAACAACGTTTCTTAGGCGCTATGGAGAAGGAACCACATCAAAGAAATTGTGGAAATTTTTTATGGGGTTCAAGCAAGGAAGTGTGGTTGAATATGCAGCATATGAATCAAAGTTCATGGATCGATGGGGACGATGGGTTGCATCACTAAGGAAGGGCGAAGGGGCACCCAAATTCCTAAAGAAAGACCGGTTTGTGGCTAGTTTATGGCCAATTCTTTAAGAGAAGGTGAAGGGAAGGTTTCCCGCTATGTATGAGGTAGCAGTTGAAGAAGCCCGCCTTAAAGATAATAAATTTCGTCTACAAGCCAAGACTACCAAGGAAGAGGAACCGGGTAGGGCCAAACCACACCTGCAGCAACCGTCCAAAGAAATCAGTTGCAGGAACCGATTGAAGACCAACAAAACCTGCTCGACCAAATCACCAACCAGTTAGAGAATCTTTTAGTACATCTGGTGCAACAAGTGCATGCACCTGCCAAAAATCCAGTGCAAGGAAGAGGGCAACAAACACGGAATCAAGACTACCATTGTTACAATTGTGGAGAGGATGGCCATGGCATGTACTACTGTCCTCATCCAAGAAGGTAGAACTTCAATAGAGGAGTAAGGCAGAATCAAATTTCTCCACCAAGGGTGAGGCCACCACCGCCCAGGCAACCAGAACCAATTCCACCGGTCCAAATCCTTCGACCACCCGTACAACCACCACCACCACTGCAACCTCTCATTCCACCGCTACCTCCACCACCTGCTGGAAACCAAGCAATGAATGTCAGCAGTCTTGAAGCTAAAGGAAAGGCGAAGGTAGAAGAGCACGTCAAAGAGAAGGACAAAGGAAAAGGAAAGTAGAAGAAGTAAATTCCATGGGAGTGAAGCATGCTAGGCACAAAGAGGCCTCTCAAAGGGAGGAAAAGATGAAAGGAAAAGGAGATTCTTTCAAGCATGTGTCTAAGCCTTGGTGGAAGATCGACATCTTGGATTTTTCGTTGGGCAAGTATGCTAAACCATATGACCTAGTTCTTGAACATGTTTTGATGCAGGGTCAAAAAATAACCTGGCCCCAATTACTCCATCTTGCACCAAGGATGAGGAGACAATGGACAAAGATGGTAAGTACTAGAAAGTCAAGACCAAGGATAGTTGGGTCTATCTCTAGGAGGATTCTAGACGACATCCTACCTATCATGGATACCCACATAAAAGAACAGTGTATGTCAAACATCTACATAGATGGTTGGGTAATTGGGTCTATCTCTAGGAGGATTCTAGACGACATCCTACCTATCATGGATACCCACATAAAAGAACAGCGTATGTCAAACATCTACATAGGTGGTTGGGTAGTTGGGTCTATCTCTAGGAGGATTCTAAACGACATCCTACCTATCATGGATACCCACATAAAAGAACAGTGTATGTCAAACATCTACATAGATGGTGGCGCACAAATATGCGTCATGAGTGAGAACATGATGCACCATCTAGGCCTAGAGGTAAGTAGGCCAACACCCTGTCGAGCTAAAATGGCAAATGATGCCAAAGGTAAATGCGCAGGCATTGTGAATGCATTATGAGAATGTCCAAAAGCGTTTTCTCACAAACTTTCTCCAAGTGAAGACACAAACACCATATATGCTCCTACTTCTTGAGCCGGGATGTCTTCCAATTGAGGTTATGGGCATGGAAAGGGTTGTGGAGTACATGATAAAGATGCGTCAAAACCCCTCACATCGACTTCCTACAATTGCATGGGAAGCAAGCAAAAAAGTTCAAAAGACGTATAAAAGCAAGATCTTGAGCATGGGATGGATGCAAGACATAAAGAAGTGGTTTGTGAGATGGGATGCATTACACTTGGTACATGATGCTTCAATCGACTCGCAAGTGAATGAAGTTTTTCTACAACGCCAATGTATTACGGATTGGGAGAAATCCGGTGGGTCACGCTTCATACATTACACCACCCATATTGCCCCCAACTACAAAACCATGTTCTTTGCTCAAAGAGGAAACCGTACTCACAATTACATGCTTGAGCCTATCCCCTTGTCTCGGCAATATGCACTATCGCAGCCATTTGGCTTAGCTCCCATTTCCTTCGATGCAAGATAGGGCGTTGGGGCAATGGAGAAGAGTCAAATCGACTGTGCACATTATGCTCACTGCAAGTTCGAGATTTTGAGTACCACACACTACTAGAGTGCTCAACTTTTGGTCACATCCGAACTTGCTTCTCTCACATTTTCAGCCATAACTTAGACGTACACACTTTCCTCTCCCAGCCAAAGTATGGGCTCTCCATTGCGACTCTCATCACCACAATTTTGGAGCATCAAGAGTCGCTCATCAGCCATACACATACTACATCACATGTAAATTTGGTCCCATAGGTCCTATTTGACCTCCGAGGACGATAATAAAATCTCTCTCTCTCTCTCTCTCTCTCTCTCTCTCTCTCTCTCTCTCTCTCTCTCTCTCTCTCTCTCTCTCTCTCTCTCTCTCTCTCTCTCTCTCTCTCTCTCTCTCTCTCTCTCTCTCTCTGGGCGAGGGGCTGCCCTGTGGGGGGGCATCAAGCCTTAGCTCGCCCCACCCCAACTCAGATCGAATTGGCCTGGTCCCGGCTCACCTTGTGCGGCCTGGTCTCGGCTTCCTGTGTGACTTGGCCCTGCGTGGTCACCTACGACCTTGCCCGACTCTGCCCCTGTCAACCTACTCGGTGGTTCCCTGCCCATTTCGCCCTCGACAACCTGCCTTGCCCAATTTCGTCCCTGTCATGCAGTTCTGCTCGGTGGTGCCCTGCTCCATTTCGATCTCGGCAACCTGCCCTATCTTACCTTATGAACGAAACTTCATTAACCTTTTACCTAAGGGGTTTGTGTCAGTGAAGGTGATTCTCACCCTTGCCGTCCGACCTCAACCACAAGAAAGTCGGCCTTAACCCCAACCTAAGGTGATTGTCTCAAGAAGATGACTGATTCGAGAAGGTCCCAAGCAACTCACCCTTGGCATCCATGGCTACTCGAGCCTCGTCCCGAGGTAAGCTCAGCTTCGCTGGAGTCGTAGCAACACCTCCCAAGGTAGACAACATCACCCGCCTCCAAACCGAAGTCAAAAACCTAAGCAAGGAGAATGAAAAGCTGAAACAAAGGCTTTCAGTTTTCAAAGCTCAGCTTGCGACAATAGAGAATCAGAAGGAGGAGGAGTTGAAGTAGATCGAAATCAAGCTCAGGAAGGCAAAAGAAGAAGTAGAGACGACCATCACAAAGGAGGTCAAAACTCAAGTACAAGAGGAAATCTCTCATAGGGTCGAAGATCGCGTGGCCTCCACGTTACGTGAACAGCAACGGCAAGAGGAAATCTCCCTCAATGTTCGCATTGGAGGGCTTCCAAGCGATTGGAAAGGGGAGGGAGACCTCAGTCACGAGTCATTTTCCTGCATCGAATCCGCAATCCCCATGGTACAGTGTGATCCGGCAATAATCACTTCTCTTACACACGAACCTCGCACCAATAATGCAATCTACACCTTCAAAACCAAGGCAGACCAAATCAAATTTCTTGAGCAATCAAGGCTTCTCAAGGACACCAAAATATGGTTTGCAGAAGATCTTACACCTGCACAACTCAAGCAGAAGAAAGTAGAACTACAAAAGGTGCGAGAAGTGCGCGCAACAGGGAAATGGGCAGTCTACAGAGGAGGTAAAGCCATTATTCAAGAGTTTTTCACTCCCAAACCAGCTCCCTCCACATCCCTTTCTGCAAATATTTTATTCATCTTATTATGTCTCACCTTCTTTTTGGACCCTCAGTCCTTAACTAAGATGTATCCCAAAACCCCCCCACGTTTGTAATGTCTTGCCTTTGGTCCCATAGGTCATATCTGACCTCCGTGGACAATAATACAATCTCTCTCTCTCTCTCTCTCTCTCTCTCTCTCTCTCTCTCTCTCTCTCTCTCTCTCATTTTGTATCGGCAGTCGATAGGAAATATCTCTCTCTCTCTCTTAATATACACAAACACACCCACAAACACTCACATACACCTACACACACACACACACTCTTGACCTTAGCTCACTGTCTCTATCTCTCGCTCTCTCATCCACCCCTCTCTCGCTACCCTCTCTCTCCATCTCTATCTCTCATTCAGCCCTCACTCTCTCTCTCTCGTTTTGTGTCAAGTCTCTCTCTCTCTCTCTCTCGTTTTGTGTCAAGTCTCTCTCTCTCTCTCTCTCTCTCTCTCTCTCTCTCTCTCTCCATAGACACACACACACTCACATGAACACACACACACACACACACTTGACCTCAGCTCTCTCTCTCTCTCTCTCTCTCTCTCTCTCTCTCTCTCTCTCTCTCTCTCTCTCTCTCTCTCTCTCTCTCACTCATTTTGTGTCGGTAGTCAATAGGATCTATGAGAAGGTGATTTGTCAATTGTACATGGGAAGAGAAATTTCAAAAAAAATTGTAAGCACTACTGGGGTTAAACAAGGATGTCCGTTGTCACCAACTCTCTTTGGTCTATGCATCGATCAATTGGAACAAATGATACTTGACTCTATGCAAGAAGAAGGCATTGAAGAGGTCACTATTTGCAATGCGGTAATCATGCTTTTATTGTATGCAGATGATGTAGTGCTTCTAACACACACTTTAGAAGATGCACAAAAGCTTATGGTTGTCCTTGAGAACTTTTTCTTGCATAGTGGGCTGATTGTGAATGAATCCAAGACAAAGGTCATGCTTGTGAAAACCAACCATAAGGAGAAGCCATGCATTGTGTACAACAATGAGACACTTGGAGTTTTTGAGAGCTTTAAGTACCTTGGCCTTGAGGTTCTGTCCAATCACAAGTGGCATGAATGTGCTATGTGTCGTTTGGAAGCGGGAAAGAGAGAATATTATGCATTTGAGAACATGTGTAATGCGGGAAACATCGAGTGTTGGGTTCTCATTGGTGCATTGGTGCATTGGTGACATTGGTGACACTGGTTCTTCTTTATGGAGTTGAAGTGTGGGGCGGGAGCATCTCAAAGTCTACTTGGAAAGAGTTTGAGAATGTCCAAAAGCATTTTCTCACAAACTTTCTCCAAGTGAAGACACAAAAGTATCTTTTTGATGCATTGGTGACACTGGTTCTTCTTTATGGAGTTGAAGTGTGGGGCGGGAGCATCTCAAAGTCTACTTGGAAAGAGTTTGAGAATGTCCAAAAGCATTTTCTCACAAACTTTCTCCAAGTGAAGACACAAACACCATATATGCTCCTACTTCTTGAGCCGGGATGTCTTCCAATTGAGGTTATGGGCATGGAAAGGGTTGTGGAGTACATGATAAACATGCGTCAAAACCCCTCACATCGACTTCCTACAATTGCATGGGAAGCAAGCAAAAAAGTTCAAAAGTAGCATAAAAGCAAGATCTTGAGCACGGGATGGATTGAAGACATAAAGAAGTGGTTTGTGAGATGGGATGCATTACACTTGGTACATGATGCTTCAATTGACTCCCAAGTGAATGAAGCTTTTCTACAACGCCAATGTATTACGGCTTGGGAGAAATCCGGTGGGTCACGCTTCATACATTACACCACCCATATTGCCAACTACAAAACCATGTTCTTTGTTGAAAGAGGAAACCGTACTCACAGTTACATGCTTGAGCCGATCCCCTTGTCGGCGATACAGACTATCACAGCCATTCAGCTTATCTCCCATTTCCTTTGATGCGAGATAGGGTGTTGGGGCAATGCAGGCTGCATTAGTTTAGTATAAACTAATTAGGCTTAGGGCCCTAAGTTGGAGAGACAAAGCAGGCAGCCGGGTCTCGGATGCGGGTCTCGGATGGTTGACTGGTGCTTTGTTTTGGGACAAATAAGAAATGATATTCTCCTAGGTGGGCCTTTGTGACCATCACCTAGAGAGAGGTGGAATATACAAAAGGTTTTTTACAAAGTTTTGGCTTCGAAACAGAAAATAAATTAACCTACGGATGTTCACTGAGGAAGTGCGTCGTGGATGAGATGCCGGCAAATCACAAGCTTCACTGGTGCGTTGGTGTAGCACGTTCGTCAACTTCAGTGCCGGTTGGGACATGCCTTCAACGTTTTTCTTTGAATTGTTGTCGCCATCGCGTGTTTTTGGTGTCGTTTGTCGACGTGTCGATGTCCATTTCTTTGATTTTTTTTGCTTCCTGTGTGTGCATTATTGATACGTATGTGACCGTGTGCGTGTGCTTATGCGTGTAATGTATGTATGTGTGTGTACATGAACGTGTTTGTGAGTGTGTGTGTGTGCATGGAATGTGAGAGAGAGAGAGAGAGAGAGAGAGAGAGAGAGAGAGAGAGAGAGAGAGAGCGAGATTTTATTATCGTCCTCAAAGGTCAAATATGACCTTGGGACCAAAGTTACATGTGATGTAGTATGTGTATGGATGATGAGTGACTCTCGATGCTCCAAAATTGTGGTGATGAGAGTCGCAATGCTGATCCCACACTTTGGTTGGGAGAGGAAAGTGTGTAGGTCTAAGTTATGGCTTAAAATGTGAGAGAAGCAAGTTCGGATATAACCAAAAGCTGAGTACTCTAGTAGTGTGTGGTACTCAGACTCTCGAACTTGCAGTGAGCATAATGTGCACATTGAGCAATGAGAGGTCACTATCGGGGGGGTGAGCACTTGAAAGAGAAGTCATGGACACAAGTGGACTCCAAGGGTCACTATGCACAGGAGTAGGATCTCCGCACACGTGAAAATTCAATAGAGAACGCACTATGGGCTCTCTCTCTCTCTCTCTCTCTCTCTCTCTCTCTCTCTCTCTCTCTCTCTCTCTCTCTCTCTCTCTCTCGCCGAAACGAAGGGTTTTATAGATACCATCTTGAATAAAGTTTTCCCTCACATTTCGAAGGGTTTTCATCGTCTCTCTCTCTCTCTCTCTCTCTCTCTCTCTCTCTCTCTCTCTCTCTCTCTCTCTCTCTCTCTCTCTCTCTCTCTCCGCGGTGTGCTATGTTAGTATTATTTGAGTTGCTATTGTCGGCGTCCTAGCCGCTCAAAGCTAGGTGGTGCCCCCTATTCACTCCCCGTGACAAGTCTTGCGTGCACGGTCTTGACGTAGAGGCCACTGGGCTCCGTTTTAGCGCTTGCGCTTGTCAATGGATTGACCTTTTCTCCCTGATTAACATCAAACAAGATGTACAACATACGCAATTCTAAGACCAATGTAAGATAGAAAATAGTATAGCAACATAATTTGCCAATGTGAATGTCAACTAACAATTATGTGTGTTGGTGATGGCTTGCTAGAAGTGATTAGTATCCTAACTATGAATTGACTTCATCTGTAAGCTGATAAACTGTTAAAATGATGCCAAGGGGCATGGCTTCTTGGTTCTTGAGTTCAATGTGAGATGTTAAAATTGTAAGCAAAATGCATGTGAAGGAAATGCAATGTAAGACATTGAAACTGTTGACAGAATACATGGGATTAATACAATGACCTCACCTCATTGATTAGCTTGTAGCAAGATGCGAAGCAAGCGACATTGTAAGGCCAATGTAAGATACAAGATTCTGTAAGTAGAAAATAAATCAGGAGAGCTTAAGGTTTAATTTAAATTGCTCACCAGTTGACCTCAACGATCATGCACACGCAGGCGCCTGTAGCTCGCCCATTGCCTGACATTTCTCTCTCTATACACACACTCTCAACAAGCTTTCCCTTCTAAGTTCTCCTCTCTGTCCCAAGCTCTGCATTTTTTTTTTAAATTAATGAAGGGATTTACTGAACAGTGTGCGCATGCGTTGCACTGGTTTAGGCCATCTAACTCCCATTGTATGTGTGAGCATGCTTGGGTTCGAATCCTCCAAGTGATTTTCACGCATTGATGGAGGCTCTACCAAAAAGGAATCTATGTTGATTCGGGTTAATGAGGATGGACCGAGTAGTGCAAGGTAGGTCTCCACAACTTTGGAAATTTAGAAAAACTTTCAAAACATCCAAAACTCTAAATTGGAGGGTGGACGTCAATGTAAATGCGAGGAAAATGAATCGCCTTATGACATTGAAAGGTCAAAAGTTTTGTGCTCTCTATAAACTAAAGGAGGATGCTTAGGGCTTTTTATTTCCTTGCCTCCTTAGTTGTTTGCTTAGCTTTAGAGTTTCCTCGATTCTTTTTTTATCTATACTATATATAATGCAAGTTAAAATCTTCAAGGAAGGAAAGGGCCTCCACGTGTCACTCTCTGGTTCACTTCAAAAAAAACTTTATAAAATATCTAATCTAAAATGAAAAAATAAAAGGTAATATTGGAAGAAATGACAGCCAACCTTACAAAACCTCTAATCTAAAATACAAAAGTAAAGGGCAAGATTGTAAGAAAAAATTTAAGAAATGACAAGCTTTTCAAATCTAAAGTCAAAAAACTTTCTATTCTTTATGAAATAAATGTTTCAATTTGATTACTTATATTCTTTATCAAATAAATGTTTCAATTTGATTACTTATATAGGGATAATTTTAGTGAAGGTTTTGCTACTTAATACAGATTTACTTTTTGAAGATATAACAAAAAAGAGAGAACTTTAGTGGAGATTTTGCTATTTAATGAAAATTTCATTTTTAAAGATATATTTGGCTTTACATTTATCTTTTCAAGGGGCTTTTTTTCAAGACCAATATTGGTATTTTTTTAAAAAATTGAAAGTGTGTATTTCTTTAAAGAGCTTGAGAAAAGAAAAAAACTCGTCTAATGTCGACTTCGGGTTGTCTCGCTTTGATGACATGCAAATGCAGGGATCGTTCTCCACGTTATTAAACCATGAGAGAGAGAGAGAGAGAGAGAGAGAGAGAGAGAGAGAGAGAGAGAGAGAGAGAGAGAGAGAGAGAGAGACCGACCATAGCATTGCCTCTCTGTGTGTGTGTGTGTGTGTGTGTGTGTGAGAAAGAGAGAGAGAGAGAGAGAGAGAATGATTTTACCATTGAGCTCACGCACCCTTCAAGCCCTTCAAATTCTACGATATTATTTTTTGGCATTATAGTGTATTTTTAAAATCCATTAGAAAATGGATTAAATGTTCGATAAAGACTAACCCTCACATCAGCACCCCAAATGGGTAGAGAGATTGCCCAGTTGATGGATCTTTTACACTTATTTATTGACATGAAAAGCTTCCTAAACTCTTGACTTCTCCACGTGTAACCCTCCCCTTCTACCTTTGCTTAGTGTCGACGAGAGAAGACGCTCGCAGCTCAATGTATCAACAAATAGTGGTGGCCCCATGTGTGTCTCCCTTGATTAGGCAATGTGCCCCCCCCCCCCCCCCCCCTCTCTCTCTCTCTCTCTCTCTCTCTCTCTCTCTCTCTCTCTCTCTCTCTCTCTCTCTCTCTCTCTCTCCAATGAAGGAGCACGAGCGGAAGTGCGACGCGAGAGAGAGTGCGAGAAGAAGAGCACGATGATATGGTGAACTCGCTCTACTGTACTGTGTAGAGCATAGTGAGTTCTTATTAGGTTTTTTACAAAAGAATATGTGTACATACCTGGCGGCCCGCCCACTTACCTGGGCGACCACATTGGGCTTTATACCCCAACAACCTCCCACTTAAAGTCCAATGTGGTACTTTAAGTGTGAGAGAAGCTACTATACAAGCTAATATACAAGAGATGTAGAGAAGTGATGTACTACCATACACCTGATTGCTTGCGAAAATGCGCAAAGCTCTCTAAGGGAAGTCCTTTTGTAAGTAGATCAGCAGGATTTTCTGTGGTGTGAACTTTGACAAGATGAAGTTGCTTATCCTCGAGCATTTCCCTGATGAAATGATATTACTTCACATCCACATGCTTTGTCTTTGAGTGATAAACTGGATTGCGAGCCAATTGTATAGCACTTTGATTATCACAATATAACACAGGCATCTCTTCTTTGATTCCCAAATCTGTTACTAGTCGATTAAGCCAAATTGATTCTTTGCATGCCTATGATGCTGCAACATATTCAGCCTCTGTAGTACACTGAGTAACACAATCTTGTATCTAGAACGCCATGATACTGATCCACCAGCCAATGTAAAGACATACCCTGACGTAGACCTTCGGTTGTCTAAGTCACCTGCATAATCTGAGTCTGTAAAACCCTTTACACTTAGATCCTGACTCCCATAGCTTATACGCATACTCTTTGTAGCTTTCAGGTATCTCAATATTCCTTTCACTGCCTCACAATGTTTCTTGCCTGGGTTTGACATGTGTCGACTTACTACTCCCACTGCAAATGCAATGTCTGGGCGAGTAGCAATCATTGCATACATCAAACTACCCACTGCAGACGCATATGGAATCTTATCCATTTCAGCCTGTTCTTCCTCAGACACAGGACAATCTTGTTTGCTAAGTTTCACATATGGTGGCAATGGAACACTCAGTGCCTTTCCTTTCTCCATATTGAAACGTTGCAAAACCTTGTCAATATACTCTGTTTGAGATAACCAAATCAACTTCTTTGATCTGTCTCTCTCAATGCGCATACCAAGGATATGACTTGCCTCACCCATGTCTTTCATGTCAAACGATTTTGCCATCTTTGACTTCAAAGCTGAAATTTCTTCCAAGTGCTTGCCAGCAATCAACATGTCATCCACATACAAAATAAGGATCAGCCAACTACCATCCTTAGCCTTCTTTGTATATAGACAGTGATCGAACTCACTACGTTTGTAGCCTTGAGAAAGCATAAACTTGTGGAATTTATGGTACCATGCCCTTGGTGATTGTTTTAAGCCATAAAGACTCTTTAACAACTAGCATACCCAATCTTCCTTGCCTTTCTCAACAAACCCTTTTGGCTGCTGTATGTAAATTTCCACATCTAAATCACCATGCAAGAACGTTGTCTTGACATCCATTTGGTGCAACACCAAATCTAATATGGCAACCAATGCAAGAAAGCATCTCAATGTAGTCATCTTGACCACCGCAGAGAAGACTTCATCAAAGTCAATGCCTTGTTCTTGCTTAAAGCCCTTGGCAACAAGCCTTGCTTTGTACTTTGGCTGACTATCATGAGCGGTGATCTTATACCTGTAAACCCATTTACAAGGTAGAGCCTTTTTGCCCTGTGGTAATTTAACTAGCTTCCATGTCTTGTTTTTATGCAGAGCTGTCATCTCTGACTGCATGGCCAATTGCCAATTCCCGGAGTCCTTCATTTGCACTGCTTCCTTGTAACATGAAGGCTCATTGCAATCAGTCAACATGACATAGTTCATAGATGGAACAAACCTATCAGAAGGTCGCGTGATACGTCCAGATCTACGCACAATAGGTGGCTCAGGCTCAGCCACAGCCTGTGGTTCCACTCTATCCTGTCCTTGCTCCTCTTGAGCCCTGACATTTTGTCTTGCATGTGCAGGTCCATCTTCTTGGAAGACAACTCTTCTAATCTCCTCAACTCTCTTTGGTTTAGAATGATATTTGGATTCATTAAAGTGAACATCATTGCTGCGGACAATCTTTCTGGATTCAGGATCCCAAAGTCTGTACCCCATCTCACCAGAATTACCATATCCTAGAAAGATGCACTTTCTACTCTTTGGCTCAAGTTTGTTCCTAAATTCCTTTGGAACGTGAGTATATGCCTCATAGCCAAAGACTCTGAGATGCTTGTATGAGGGCATTTTGCCTGACCATACCATCTCTGGCATTGAATCCTTCTGCAAAACCTTGCTAGGAGATCTATTTACAAGATGAACAGTTGTTGATACAGCTTCAGCCCAAAACCCATTTGGCAACTGTGCATTAGACAACATACTTCTGTCTTTCTCTTGTATGGTCCTATTCATCCTCTCAGCAACACCATTTTGAGGAGGATTGTAAGGAGCAGTAAGTTCACGTTTTATACCTTTTGACTCACAAAAGTCCTGAAAGGCCTTTGAAACATACTCTCCACCATTGTCAGTGCGTAAGCATTTAAGCTTCTTGCCACTCTGATTCTCCACAAGTGTCACAAACGTTTTGAAAACACTAAACGCTTCATCCTTGTGCTTGAGAAAGTAAACCCATACTTTCCTCGAGTAATCATCTATAAATGTCATAAAGTAAGAAGCTCCCCCTAGAGATAGGTTAGGCATAGGTCCACACAAATCACTATGAACAAGTGCCAACTGTGTATCTCTTCTACTGCTTCTATGCTTATGTGGCTGCTGTGTTTGCTTACCATACAGACAATGTTCACAGAATTCAAAATCATTAAATGAAAAGCCAGGCATATAACCAGAACGAGACAAGATTTCCATTCCCTTCTTGGACATATGTCCTAACCGGCAATGCCACAAAGAAACTTTCTGCTGCTCGGTTACATTGATTACATTTTTAGAGACATTTGATACATAAATCATGTAAAGTCCTCCAGACTTTACTCCATGTGCTACTGTCATAGAACCCTTGGATATCTTCCACATGTTCTGTCCAAAAGTGGTGACGTAGCCAGCATCATCAAGTAAACCTGTGCTGATCAAGAACTTTGTAATTGCGGGAACATGTCTCACATTATTCAGCGTGAAAGAAGAGCCATTCTGAAACTTCAATTGAACATCTCCAACCCCTAAGATCTCACATGTCTGCCCATTGCCTAGCCGAACATGATCTTTAGTGGTCACATAAGAGGTAAACCACTCCTTGTTTGGAGACACATGAAGTGATGCCCTTGAGTCTATAATCCAGTCACTCAATGCATTTCCATCAAATGTTGTAAGAAGAGCTGAGTCCATTGTATTCTTCAAGAAGTAGATGTCTCCTGACACTAGACTGTCATCCTTTGCAATAGTGTTTGTCACATTTATTTCTTGAATCTTCACTGAGGACTTCTTCTTCTCACCATGGTCTTCAGCTTTCTCTTTGCCTCTTTCTGCTTTCCATTCTCTGCAGTCTCTTTTCATGTGACCCTTCTTGCCACAATGGTAGCATTCTATGTCACTCTTGCCTTTAGCACTGCGGGACTTGCTACGATACTGATTCCTCTTTCCACCTTTGTACTTTTCTTTGGTCCTTCCCCTGACAACTAAGGCTGTTCCTTTTCCTTTGTCCATTGTCTTTCTATTGGTTTCTTCAGTAAGCAGACTTCCTTCTACACCTGCTATGTTCAAACCATCTGGAGGTGCAGAATTACTCAAAGCTGTGCAAAAATTGTCCCAACTTTCCGGCAATGTGATCAACAGGAACATAGCTCTAACAGGTTCATCAAACTTGACACCTTGAGCTGACAACTGACTATAGATTGTGTTGAATTCATTCAGATGATTGGACATAGGTGTCCTTCTTTCATCTTCAAGTCAACAAGCTTCTTAAGCCAGTATACCTGTGAAGCTTCACTCTGCTTCTCATAAAGATCACTCAGCTTTAACCATGCTTGATAATCCAACATCTCGTCTGCTACATTGAAGTAAACGCTTTCTGCCAAAGTCAGCATAATGGTAGAAAGTGTCAATTCATCCATTTCGCTCCATTCATCTTCGTCCATATCTTCTGGTTTTATCCCCTTGAGCTTTATAGGTTTTATCTACTTCTTTTGTACCAACACGTGCCAAATCTACTGCTTCCACAATGGGAAATTGGTTCCATCCAGCTTCTTGATATTGTAAAGAGCAGTGTCCTGTGATCCAGCCATAGCTACGCTTCACAGTAGTTTACTTTCCTGGGAAAACTTCGGCAGAGTTTCCCCTGTAAATTGACCTCTGAACCAATATCAACCTGTCAAATGAACCAAGAAAGCTTCAGATTCTGCATAAATTTTGGCAGAGTCTCCTTTTCAAAGCCCTAAAAAACTGAGCTTGATTAGAGGCTTCAGGTTGTAGGAAAGTCTCCCTGGAGAGAAGCCTTGCCTTTTTCATATCTTCTAGCTGCTCATTAGCAAGGCTAGATTTGGCTTCGAGCCATCGCTTGTGCTCATCCTCAGTAGCAAGCGCATTGGCTTTTATGGAGGTAAGCAATTGTACCTCCGTTGTTAGATGCAAAAGGTGCACCTCCCTAGCTTTTTTGATTCGGGGGCCCGAGGTTTTGATTGATTTCCGAATGCTCCAAGAAAATAGGTCCCATGCATTGTGTTTGTTGAGATCGACATATTTTTTGAGCTCACCCAGTGCTTTCTTGGTTAGATTCTTGAAAAGAGGGTCTTTGAATAGGTGATCCCCTATTACTAATAGTTTTTTCCCACCTCTTGGGGTCTGCTCCTTCCCTTTATTCTTCTTAAAATTTATGTGCAGAGGTATGTGATCCGAAAGGCTTTTTGTTGGGGCTACCTTCATCTCCATCAACAACGGTATCCAGTCAGCTTGGTGTGAGCAATAATATATGTACAGCATGGAGGCAATGCGGGCATATTGGATTGTGTAGGTGAAACCAGGCGTGCTGTTCCATGGGCCGACTTCCCATAAGTCGATCATCGCCCACTTTTTGCACAAACTTTGCCATTTAGTCCTTTCCGTGCCAGCTAGCATACTGGAGGATCATGCTCTATCCTTGTTCTCTTCTACCATATTGAAGTTTCCAACCAACAACCACTCTCCTTCATAGGAGTATCTCTAAGATGCATCCATAATTTAGTTCTATCTTTTGCATTGCAAGGTCCGTACACATTCACAATGGTGAAGGGATGCCCTTCTTATATGATTCTAATCCCTAGGATTCTACCGGATGGGTGATTTAGATCCAACTTCTGCTCCAATTCCCTATCCTCGATGCTGAGGATGCCACTCAAACCGATACTTCCTTCTCCATAGAATAGGAGTTTCTTTCCTAGAGCCTGCTTTATCTTGCTATGAGCATCTAAGTGGTGTTCTTGGATGGCCTAGCAGTTCACTGCCTTCTCCTTTTTTATTTCCTCCCAGAATAGGGTACTCTTATGTATGCTAGCAAGAAGAGTAATGATAAGTGAGGAACTATTTCTTTCTCCTATGGAATGTTTCTTCTTCCTCTTCCCTATTCTCATTCCCCGCTAGCTCTCTTCACCTTCGAAGGTGTTTGAGGACTTGGGACTGAGGCTTGGGATAGTTAATGCTTTCTTCAAGTTTATGTTATGCTTGTGATGCATGAAGCTTTCCATCTTCATTGCATCACCTAGGTTACAAGGAACACAAAGATTGTATTGTACCAAGTCTCTCTTGATTGGAGAAACTATAATACAAATGCCTATTGGAGGGGGGACCGGCTCCATTTGAGTCCAGTCCTCAACTATTGTCATGTTCTCTAAACTCTCTCTCTCTCTCTTGCAAAATTATTGTCCATGCCAAGTTAACTAAGTACCATGTTTATGTTGCTACCATCGATTAAGCTCACCCGCTATTCTCACAAAGTAATCTCTCAAAAGTGCTTCACCTAATTTCCTAATTCCGCTACTCTCAAAGTTCATAGGCCATTTCCATTACATTGGTATCAGAGCGTTTGGTTTCTCTTTAGAGGTCCTTAAGTATCCTATTAATGGTTGATTTTGTTAGTTATATTAGGGTAAGTGGGACTGGGATCTATTATCAGTTTTGTTGAGCCCACTATGTGGGATATGGTGCACACCTTGGGAGATTTGGTTTTAATAATGGAGTCTTTTTAGACTTTCCTACGGCTTTACCATTATTGAGCCATAAGAGGCCCGAAAGGAGCTATCCCTCGGCAACTTCGCTATGTTAGACTCACTCCACTACTCTCTATAATTAACCAATTAGTTCCATGGGTGTAGATACTTAAGTGCCTATTTTCAAAGGCTAAGAGGAGTAGCAACTAGGTTTTGAATTGCCAAAGCATACACTAAGTAAACACCTAAGTTTAATTAACATGACTGACAATAACCAAGAGAGTAGAATGAACATTGATAACTTTGATTTTGCACATGAAAGTGTTAATGATGATGCCCCCATGTTTGTTAATTATCTTGTTACTAGGTTTCAACAAGCTATAGGCAACCCCTCTTTGCAAGCCGAAGTTACTCAACAACTTTGTGCTTATGGGATTTCCTTTCCTCTCAAAGAGGAGAGAGAGCTTAGGAGGCCTCTTGGTGAGACCCCCAAAAGAATACTCTCTCCCATACGAGAGAGTAATCCAAAGAACGAGAAAGTAATGACTCCCTAAGTTCCTCAAAAGATGTGGCTCCATGAAGATGGTGGTCTAGAAAATCGCCAACTCCTCCCAAGAGGAAACGGTTAACCCATAGTCCTTCTCTTCGTCACTCCAAAAGGAAAGAGAGGAAACAACGAGCAAGAAAGAGGTCACCCTCTTCTCCTTCTTCTTCACCTTCCTCCTCTACCAATGAAAGCTATGGCTATTATCCTAGACAATACAAGAGGGGAGGACATCACAAATCTTACCCTGCATGGCGAAGGTCACAAAAGCTAAAGAAGTTCAAAGAGGGAGGAAAGAGTATCTCTTTTCTCACCTATGATGGCACCTTTAGTGCTACCGACAAAGTATTGGCCTTCATCCAAAAATTTGATGGGCCTTTGGAGACGAGGGCTTCACGGAGTCCTCCAAGCTACACCATGTAGCTATGCACGTCCAAAAATTGACTCATCAATGGTGGGCTAGCCCTCGTGGCAACTGCGAAGTCCCAAAAACATGGAAAACTCTACAAGATTCCATCAGGAAGCAATTCCTTGCAAGTGATGCAAAGGAAAAAGTGCTTACTAAATGGTGAAGTTAAAAGCTTCTCTCTCATGAGTCTATCCACAAATATGTGGACAAGTTTTGGGATTTACATCTCAAGGCTACTATCTTTCAAAATATAGACTTTGTTGAGCAAAAGCAACAATTTTGTGTGGGATTACCCAAAGAGATGGCCAAGTATGTCAACTCTCAACGGCTTAGTTCTATCACCAAAGTAATCCACCACACCATGGTTGCTTCGCGCATCAATTTCCAACAAGGGGCTAGATGGAATTTCAAGCCCATGGAAAATAAAGACAAAAATGATGCCAAGGGGAAAACCAATGCCCAAAATTCTTACCAAGGCTATTCAACAACAACAACAGTTGGTCCAAGGAGAAGGGAGTTTACAAAGGTAAATATAAACTCTCTCCTAAAGAGCTAGAATCTTTTAGTAAGGACCACAAATGTTTTAAGTGTGGGGAGCAAGGCCATGGTTATCTTCCTTGCCCCATGAGAATTGCCCGCATTGAGACTCCTAGAGTCTCTATGTTTGAAGCTCCAAAAGAGGATGCTCATTGCCAAGGATTTCTCCTTTCCTTTGCTTTGGGAAAGATGCAAGAGCATGATGCCTTTATTTTGTTTGACCCTAGTTCAACTCACAACTTCATATCCACAGAGTTGACCGCTAAGGCTGCATACAAGCCCACAAGATGGGAGATGCATTGAAAGCCACCCGTTTTTTCACACAGTTTAGGTTCAAAAATGTTGTGCAAGAGTAAGGTTAATGGTGAGATCGATACTCAAAAAAAAATGCTAAGTTTTTTTTAGCTCATAGGGCAACTTTGTGGATATATAGCACCTAGAAATTCATTTTCATACTCTTCAAATAATTCAAGCAAAATTGTCACTTAACAGGACATAAAAGTGTCCAAGGACATAAAAGTGTCATGTTACCATTCTAGTGTTAAGTACGTAATTACAGCCTTTGCAATAGGGAAGTAACAAGAACCATTCACCTTGAAGGATGGTTATCTTCCAAATGGCAATATGCTATGTGTTAATAACCCATACAATAAGAACATCATGTATGAATCCCATACATCTCCTTATGCGGGGCAAAGAGGAAATCCATAATCTACTCTTCAAGGAGTAGAAATGTATTTTATGTTGGTCTACCATGAAAAGTAAACATACAAGAGTATGTTTCAAAATGTGTGGTATACCAAAAGTTGAAATTTGATTGAGGGAAGCAACTTGGATTGTTTCAGTCGAAAGTCTTAACAACAAAACACACTGTATGCCTGTCAAAAAGACTATTGAGGTACATCAAATGGCAACCCTCTTCAGATCTCACATTTTCAAGCATCATGGATTTCCAACACCCATAGTGTTGGATAAAGATCCTAGAATGACCAATAATTTCTAGAAGGGTCTCTTTAAGAATCTAGGAAGTAGATTAGTTTTCTCTTTTGGCCTATCATCCACAAACGCATGACCATAGTGAAATAACTAATCTAACAATTCTTGATCTACTAAAAGCCTACGTCATGGAAGTAGATCAATGTTCTCAATGATAGAAGTATTTACCTCTTATAGAGTATGTGTAAAATGATATTGTACATACTTCTATGGGGAAAGTACCTTTTGAAGTTAAAGAAGGAAGATCCAAAAGTCCCTTACTACTTAAAGTACATGGGAAGATCTCCGCTACTGATGAATATAGCCGAGACCTACAAGAATCTTTTCCACAGATTAAAGGGGTTATATCCATCTCACAGGAAAGGAAAAAAGGGTTGTTGCTAATAAGCACAGAAGAGCCTTAGCCTTTAAGGAAAATGATTGGGTCTTACTTAAGTTTCCTAAGGCTTGATTGAGCCAAACGACGGGCAAAAATCCAACGGGTCATCAAAAGTATTATGCTAAACTAGCAAAAAGATATTATGTTCCTTATTAAATTCTTAAGCTAATCAATGAGATGGCTTCTTAATTAAAGTTGCCCAACCATTGGCTCATGCACCATGGTTTTCATGTGAGCCTACTCAAGCTCTACAAAAGAGAGCCTCCAAATGAACCAATTATTGAAGACCCTCCCGAAATCAAAGACCAAGAAGAGGTACTACAACCCGAAGCTATCCTTCGGCATAAAGAGAAGGTATTATGACATGGTAATATTATCCGATGGTATCTTATTAAGTTCAAAAATTATCCTTTTGAAGATGCTAGATGGATGCAAGGAATCCATCTTAAGGATAGTATGAACTTTGTCGATGCTTACAATGCTACATTAGAGTAACCAAATGTACATGTTTCTTTTAATTGATCAATGTTTATGTCTTATAAGACTAATTATCTCTTTATTGTGCACAAGTTTAAGTAGTATGCATACTAAGAATCATGTTTGGGATGACGATGTCTCTCAAACACCATGTAGAATTTGTCACTCTACTTGGGAGGATGAAATGGACTAAAGAGTAGACATGCTTGCGGCAGCTATGTCTCCCAAGTACCAACTGGACTAGTCATCCATCTTGGAATGATGTCGTAGGGTAAAAAGGGATCCTCTATGAAGTCGCGGAGCGGAGCGTGGGTTGACTCTCTCACACACACACACACACACAGTGAGCTTACACAGTACAGTACGCAGAGAACTGTTAGAAGGGTTATCTCCCAAATACCTTAGTATTCACAAAGTATAAGTTAGTATATACAAAGAGTTAGAGGAAAGTGAGTTAGGCGGGCGGCCGGCCATATCCGCATAAGAGGCCACTTGGGCTTTAATCCCAACAACCTCCCACTTAAAGTCCAATGTGGCACTTTAAGTAACTGTAAATCTATGAACATAAATGTACAAAGATTTACATGGCTGCCATCTATCCAATGCCCAATAACTCACGACAATGCACAAAGCCCTCTCCTGGAAGTCCCTTTGTGAGTAGATCAGCAGGATTGTCCTTGGTGTGGATCTTCAGCAGTTGTATCTGCTTGTCTTCAAGTACTTCCCTAATGAAGTGATATTTGACATCAATATGCTTAGTCTTCGAATGGAACACTGGATTCTTTGCCAATTGTATAGCACTTTGACTATCACAGTATAACTCTGGCATATCTACTTTGATTCCCAAGTATGCAACCAATCTACCAAGCCAAATAGCTTCTTTGCATGCCTCATTTGCTGCAACATACTCAGCTTCTGTAGTAGACTGCGTAACACAATCTTGTAATCGAGATCGCCATGATATGGCACCTCCAGCCAATGTAAAGACATAGCCTGATGTAGATCTCCTCTTATCCAAGTCTCCTGCATAATCTGAGTCAGTGTATCCTCTGACACTCAAATCCTGACTACCATAGCATATGCGCATACTCTTTGTATGTTTTAAGTATCTCATGATACCTTTCACTGCCTCCCAATGTTTCTTGCCGGGATTTCACATATATCTGCTAACCACTCCCACTGCAAATGCAATATCCGGACGTGTAGCAATCATTGCATACATCAAACTACCCACTGCAGACGCATATGGAATCTTATCCATTTCAGCCTTTTCTTCCTCAGACACAGGACAATCTTGTTTGCTAAGTTTCACATATGGTGGCAATGGAACACTCAATGCCTTTCCCTTCTCCATATTGAAACGTTGCAAAACCTTGTCAATATACTCTGTTTGAGATAACCAAATCAACTTCTTTGATCTGTCTCTCTCAATGCGCATACCAAGTATATGACTTGCCTCACCCATGTCTTTCATGTCAAACGATTTTTCCATCTTTGACTTCAAAGCTGAAATTTCTTCCAAGTGTTTGCCAGCAATCAACATGTCATCCACATACAAAATAAGGATCAGCCAACTGCCATCCTTAGCCTTCTTTGTATATAGACAGTGATCGAACTCACTACGTTTGTAGCCTTGAGAAAGCATAAACTGGTGGAACTTATGGTACCATGCCCTCGGTGATTGTTTTAAGCCATAAAGACTCTTTAACAACTGGCATACCAAATGTTCCATGCCTTTCTCAACAAACCCTTCTGGCTGCTGCATGTAAATTTCCACATCTAAATCACCATGCAAGAACGTTGTCTTGACATCCATTTGGTGCAACACCAAATCCAATATAGCAACCAATGCAAGAAAGCATCTCAATGTAGTCATCTTGACCACTGGAGAGAAGACTTCATCAAAGTCAATGCCTTGTTCTTGCTTAAAGCCCTTGGCAACAAGCCTTGCTTTGTACTTTGGCTGACTATCATGAGCGGTGATCTTATACCTGTAAACCCATTTACAAGGTAGAGCCTTTTTGCCCTGTGGTAATTTAACCAACTTCCATGTCTGGTTTTTATGCAGAGCTGTCATCTCTGACTGCATGGCCAACTGCCATTTTTTCGAGTCAACCACTTGTAATGCTTCCTTGTAACAAGATGGTTCTCCGCAATCTGTGAGCATGACATAATTTAGAGATGGCACATAACAATCAGGTGGTTTGGAGACACGCTCAGAACATCTCACCACAACTGATTCTGCCTCTCTAGCCACTGTAGGCTGTTCCTGAGCCTGACCATGCTGTCTTGATGTGCTAGCACTAGGTCCATCTTCCCTAAAGACAACTCTTCTGATCTCCTCTGTCTTCTCTGGCTTAGCATGAAACTTGGCTTCATTGAAATGCACATCATTGCTACGAATAAGCTTTCTGGACTCAGGATCCCAAAGCCGGTAACCCATTTCACCCGATTCTCCGTAGCCAAGAAATATACACTTCTTGCTCTTTGGTTCTAACTTATTTCTGAACTCCTTAGGAATATGGCTATAAGCTTCACAACCAAAGACTCTGAGATGCTTATACGAAGGTGCCTTGCCTGTCCATAGCATCTCGGCCACTGCACTCTTATCCAGAACCCTACTAGGAGACCTGTTGATCAAATGGACTGCTATAGCCACTGCTTCCGCCCAAAATCCATTAGGCAATTCAGCATTTGACAACATGCTTCTGACCTTCTCTTGTATGGTCCTATTCATACGTTCTGCAACCCCATTCTGTGAAGGATTATATGGTGCAGTAAGTTCCCGCTTAATCCCTTTTGCTTCACAAAAGTCTTGAAAAGCTTTGGAAACGTACTCTCCACCATTGTCAGTTCTCAAGCACTTCAGCTTCTGACCACTCTGATTCTCCACCAGCTGCAAGAATGTCTTAAAGACCTTGAGCACCTCATCCTTGTGCTTCAAGAAGTAAACCCATACTTTGCGAGAATAGTCATCTATGAATGTACAAAAGTACGCTGCTCCCCCTAGTGACAAACTAGGCATTGGTCCGCATAGATCACTGTGTACAAGAGCTAACCGTTCGTCCCTACGATTCCTCTTTGATCTGTGCGGTTCCTGTGTTTGCTTACCATAAACACAATGCTCACAAAACTCGAAATCTTGAAATGAAAAGCCAGGCAAATAACCATAATGAGAAAGTATTTCCATTCCTCTTTTTGACATATGTCCCAACCTACGATGCCACAGTGACACACTTGGCTGCTCAATCACATTAATTACATGGTTTTTAACCTCTGAAACATGTAAAGTGTACAGAGTTCCTGACTTGCTGCCATGTGCTACAGTCATCGAACCTTTGGAGATCTTCCAAGCGCTGTTCCCAAAAACTGTCACATAACCCGCATCATCCAACTTCCCTGTACTAATCAAGCTCTTTCGGATTGCTGGAACATGTCTGACATTCTTGAGCCATAAAGAAGAGCCATTCTGAAACTTCAACTGCACATCTCCCACTCCAAGTATGTCACAAACCTGCTCATTGCCAAGTCTGACATAATCTTTAGTAGCCACATATGATGTAAACCACTCTTTGTGCGGAGAAACATGTAAAGATGCCCCTGAGTCGATAATCCAATCACTCATAGCATGTCCATCCTCTGCAGTCAAGAAAACAGAATCAAGATTGCTTGTAAGGAAGATGTCATCAGCTGCTATACCAGAATCACTGTCTGAACCAGATCCTGTGACATTCACCTCTTCAATCTTCACTGAACTCTTCTTTTCATCTTGCTCAGAACTCTTTGTTTTTCCTTTTTCTTGTTTCCACTTCGTACAGTCTCGCTTCATGTGACCCTTCTTGCCACAATGGTAGCATTATATGTCATCCTTTGACTTCGAATCACGAGACTTACTTCGGTTTTGTGCCTTCTTACCCTTCTTCTCTTTAAACTGTTGTCTCCCTCGAACGACCAAAGCACTATTGCCTTTGCCTTTGTCAATGTTCTTCCTGTTCACTTCCTCTGTGAGCAAGCTGCCTTCTACATTGGCACTTGTAAGACCTTCTGGCGCGACAGAATTACTTAACGCTGTACCAAAAGTATCCCAACTGTCTGGCAAAGTGATTAAGAGAAACATAGCCTTCACTGAATCTGGAAAGACTATCTCCTGTGCTGTTAACTGGCTGAAAATTGTGTGAAATTCATTCAGATGATTTGACATGGTTGTCCCTTCCTTCATCTTCAAATCCACCAATTTCTTGAGCCAGTAAATCTGAGAAGCAGCACTTTGTTTCTCGTACATATCACATAGCTTTTGCCATACGCCATACGCTGTAGTCTCTTCTGCTACGTTGAAGTAAACATTTTCTGCCAGTGTCAGCATGATTGTGGAACAAGCTAACTCGTCAAGCTCTTCCCACTCATCTTCAGCCATAAATTCTGGTCTCTCCCCTTTGAGCTTCAGTGGCTTCACTTGTTTTTTCTGCACCAAAACCTGTCAAATCTGCTTCTTCCAGAATGGAAAGTTTGTGCCATCCAGCTTCTTTATGTTGTAAAGAGTCTCACTTTGAGAAGATGCCATATCTGCCAAACTGTTTACTCTTGAGAAAAATCCGGCAGAGTTTCCCCTGTAAACTGGCCTCTGTACACAGTAAACAAGCTGTAATCAACAAGCTGAACACCTCTCCTCAGGAACTGTCAGTATTTTGAAAATTTTTGACAGAGTCTCCCCTGTAAACTGAGCTCTGGGAACCAAAAGATAGCTCAAAAAACAATCATAAATAGCTGACCAGTGACAAATCTAAAAAATCTCTGTAATATGCTGTCCTGTAAGCATACACTGTCTCCTCTCTGGGCGATGACAGAACCTGTATCTGTCTCAAGACTGAACCCTGATCAATGCCTCAACGGCCTGACGCATAATATGCAATCCAGTGTCTACACAAAGTCATACATCCTAAGGGATAAAAGTCGCCGAAGAGGATGCGTGTAGAGGGGAACTCCAGCAACCTAATCCACCTCACACTGGGTAACCCAGCCCCCAGTGCTTGGCTTCAAAAAACCTCACACACGACCCTCTCAGATGGCTCAGCAAACTGCCCAGAACTAGCATACATCCTATAATAGACCAATCATTGTCCTATGACCGCTGCGGCGGTCTGTCTGCTAGTGTGACTCACAACTAGTAGACCCACAATCACAGTACATCAATCTGCAATACATGCCAGTGGTGTCAAGCCGTCGTATGGCCACACCTCCCCTGGAACCTGGCAAGCACAAGAAGTAGCAATGCAGACTGCAATATATATATCTGATGATATATATGTGTACCTGGTCTATAGATGATGCTCTGAAGACGAATAAGTGATGTATGTCGATGTCGATATTGATGTCGACCACCTCCTGCTTGCCAATCTACACAAGACGGATTTCTTTGCGGCTGAAATCTATCTTCTGCTGTACTGCTCAGAACGAAATTCTGAGGGCATAAACGGCTTCGAAAGGGGGGTAAAACCGTAGGTCACCTGCAGGAAACGCTTCCGGAACGCCGAGTGTGAATTTTCGAACTCCGGATCCAGAATCTGCAGGAAAAGTGCGCGCGCACGCGATTGCGCAAATCCGCACTGAACCAAGGCTCTGATACCAATTGAAGTCGCGGAGCGGAGCGTGGGTCGACTCTCTCACACACACACACACACACACACAGTGAGCTTACACAGTACAGTACACAGAGAACTGTTAGAAGGGTTATATCCCAAATACCTTAGTATTCACAAAGTATAAGTTAGTATATACAAAGAGTTAGAGGAAAGTGAGTTAGGCGGGCGGCCGGCCATATCCGCATAAGAGGCCACTTGGGCTTTAATCCCAACACTCTACCCGCTAAGACAAATTGATTAATGACTATGACTTTATCTCTTTTACCTCATAGTCAAGGACTACTATGATTTCAAGAGAGAGGTAATGTCATTAAATATATAATATCTAACCAACCCAAATTATTTTCTCATATTAAATTGATCATTTAATATGGGATAATAAACGGAAACAAGGGTTAAAATATAGACATGTGCTTACGGATCTATCACAACACGGGGCCGATGGTAAAGGGTCCCAAATGAGAGATGGTATGTCAAAGAGCAAGGTTAACTAATGAAGCTTAAAATTCCTTAGGGTTAGCTTCATTAAAGACCTCCAATGGTTAGTGTTAAAAGTCCTTTGACCTTAAGCAAGCTAGGACTGATCTTGAGGTGGGAACCGGACCTAAACTTAAGCAAGCTAGAGATGTGCTTGAGGTGGGAACCTTAAGCAAGCTAGGGCTATGCTTGAGGTGGGAACCCCACCTAAGGTGCTTGTCATGCTTGATGACTAAGGTACTTGAGGTACTTGTCACATTTAATGAGAAAGTTTCTTGAGAAGCTTCCTATGCATGGGGGGTACGATGCTTGAGTCAAAAAGAGAACCTACGTGCACTTAATGAGGAAGTTGCTTGAGAAACTTCCTATGCATAAAAATCTCAAAGTTAGGGGAATTCTAAAAGAGCACATGGGACACATGTCAGACTCTCACTTAGCTTAACCACATGGTGTACTTCAATGCTATTGGTTGGGCTAAAGAGGGGTCCAATGAAATTCTACTTCCATCTAACAAATATATAGATATTTTCAAGCTCTCTCTCTCTCTAAGCGGCAAGGAGGACACTTGTCAAAAGACTACCCATGTGCTTGACTGCAGGCTGCATGTGATTGGCAAGGGGGAGAGGGGTCCAATGAGCTTGTAGCATGTAGAAACTTTGCCCAAATCAAGGAAGGGGGGTGCTAGGGGGATATACTCCACACACACACACTCATTTGTAAGGCTATTCTCACTTCGGGAAAGTGGAGGAACACCACCTCCTTCTCCAAGCTTGTGAGAGTAAAAGCCTACACCAATACTCTTGGTTATGGAATGCAAATCCAACCAAGAGTCATGCTTCAATGATTAAGCATTCCATCTTCTCCATCTTCATTACTATGCTATTATGTATGCTAGCAAGAAGAGTAATGATAAGTGAGGAACTATTTCTTTCTCCTATGGAATGTTTCTTCTTCCTCTTCCCTATCCTCATTCCCCGCTAGCTCTCCTTCGAAGGTGTTTGAGGCCTTGGGACTGAGGCTTGGGATTGTTAATGCTTTCTTCAAGTTTATGTTACGCTTGTGATGCATGAAGCTTTCCATCTTCATTGCATCACCTAGGTTACAAGGAACACAAAGATTGTATTGTACCAAGTCTCTCTTGATGGGAGAAACTATAATACAAATTCCTATTGGAGGGGGGACCGTGGAGGGGGGACCGGCTCCATATGAATCCGGTCCTCAACTATTTTCATGTTCTCTAAACTCTCTCTCTCTCTCTCTCTCTCTCTCTCTCTCTCTCTCTCTCTCTCTCTTGCAAAAGTATTGTTCATGCCAAGTTAACTAAGTACCATATTTATGTTGCTACCATCGATTAAGCTCACCCACTATGCTCACAAAGTAATCTCTCAAAAGTGCTTTACCTAATTTCCTAATTCCGCTGCTCTCAAAGTTCATAGGCCATTTCCATTACAACTAGTCTTCAAGGCGCAATCCTTGGCGAAGTGTCCAAAGTTGTTGCATTCAAAACATGCTCCAAAGTATGTCCCAAAGTTTAGCGGAATAGTAACAAGCCCAGCTCCAACATTGATTACCATGCTCTTAGGTGGCGTTTTAGAAACATTCCAACCTATACAAACCCTGTTTGAGGTTCTGCCAATCCCTCTCTTGCTAGGTATAAATAAGGGAGTGCCCAGTTGACTAGCAAGTATCCCGAGATTTTTCCACAGCCAGCTAGGAGTCCCACAAACTCAACCCAGACCGGATGAAACCCTTGTAGAGATTCAACTGAGTCGAACACTGGCTCCCAAGGCACCACACAAACCATAGTCCTATTAAATACAAGGGGCCCATTGTCAAGGATCTTTTCCACATCGGAGGCCTCTTTGAATCTCACTGAATAAAAACCTTTAGCCAGGTAGAAAGTACTTTCCACTTCTTCTCCATGTCCAAGAATTTGTGGGCCGTGAAGCCATTGAATAATCTCAAACATGTTTGGGATTCTTCCACTGAACCCAAATACAAGCGTTAGCTTAGCTTGCCTGGCTAATTGTTTTTTGATAATTGTCCCTGCAAGGACAAACACAACATGATAAGCTAGTGCTCCTCCCTCCTCTCTTTGATGCTCTTGATAGAGTCTTCGATGCTTATACACCGTAGCACTGCTCACAGCCTGAAACAACATCTCCCTGAGTTCAGTGCTGGCTTGCTAGTAGCTTTTGACTTCCAGATGTTTTGACAACCTTTTGCTTCTCACATCCTGTGTGTATGGGTGTGGAGTGCCCTCGCCAGGTGTCGTGGAGGGCTCCGTCTCTGCACACAAGGTCAATGGAGTTATCGCGAAGCACAAGAAGCAAGAAATGTAGAGATTTTTTTTTCTTCAACTCCCTCTCAAACTAGAGGACTCTCCTTGAACTTATCATGCAACACATTTGTATCTTCGTTGATTATGCTATTAAAAAAACTAGTGAGACCGTTTTTGCATGGGGACACAAGCCGTAGGGGAGTTTAGCACAGTATGAGGGTAGGACCATAGAACTACAGCGAGAGTGGGACGTGCAGGACACAACGGTGCTGAGTGAACATGAGGGGGGGCAAAGGTGGCAATGGTTGTCGAGCACCCATCCGGGAATGGGTTGAAGCCCCTTTTCCTTCTGCTTGAAAGATTCCTGTTGGAATCAAATCTCACAAAAAAATAGCTTTGTTTTAGAGTAGATAGACACAATAGATAGTGAGTGGAGTTTGGACTTGTCACTTGCTGCCCTTGGTTGATCTTAAGAGGGAAAGTGCAACAAGCAGTGTTAGAAGAAAACCGAGGTCCAATGTATTTTAACCGACTTAAATTGTTAATCTCAGTCAAACTTTGAGCTTCTCTTTTTTAAAAATGGGAAATTTACACAAATTTTAGTTTAATTACTGATAAAAGCTTCAAATTTTGACCTTAAAACCACGACAATTTCAAGTTTGCCCTTATTTCAGCCCTGGCCACAAGGATTTTGAAATGAAAGGTGCGTTGATTTTTTTAAGGTGTCTCTCTCTCTTTGACGTGTGCTCTCTTCTCTCTCTCTCCTAGGAATCAGGATGCAATATCTTTGTAGGTGTGTATCTGATGCTTCTTACACCTTGCAAATTGGAGCTGTCAATCGCATAGCATTCTCTCTCTCTCCCTCCCTCGTCTATATCTCACACGAGCATGGGAGGAGATGGGATCTACGATGGGATCTCGGGCTTTCGTGCATTGTCCACTCGGGAAAAATGTAAAGTCGAGTACAATGTAAACTCGAGTACCTGAGTTTACTCCCCCACCCGGGAGGCTTGAACCGACAACCTAGGGTATGAGATCCATTTGGCCTAACCACATCGCCCACGCATGTCACTTGTGGAATGTAGACGTTTCCATAGAGTTTTGACGTACAAATGTATCGAAGCAAGAAAAAGTAAACTCGGGTACTTGAGTTTACAAAAATACCTGAGTTTATTTTCACGACAAGATCTACGACGAGTGCTTAATGTCAATGCTCAAAATTGACAGGAGCCTTTGATTTCATCTCCCATGCCCGTGTTAGATATAGCTGAGACTTATCGTCCTCTCACGAAGCCTATCAAACCCCCGCTCGCACGCGTCCTTTTCCTTCCTCTTTCATTTTCCCTCTTTCCCTGCACCTGTGATCAATCCCCTTTTTCTCCTCAAAGAGCCCCCAAGCATCTGTGTAGATTCCTAATAATTAAGCATGTCAATTCTTTATATGGAATCTACACAAGATACTCCACCCACTCTCCATCAAAGGCTACACAAAACCACTCATAATTTCAAGCTTCATCATTTGAACTCATCACGTTAACATTATACGGGTCAAGCTAAACCAGTAGGCTACAAGCCTATGGTGGCTTTTGTGGTGGCCTTAAACTTTTGGGGGGGGGGGGGGGGGGGGGGGGGGGGGGGGGGGGGGGGGGGGAGGGGGGGGGGGGGGTGGGGGGGGGGGGGGGGGGGGGGGAGGGGGGGGGGGGCACTAACGTATAAGGCCTCCCCCCTTTTTCCTCCTCTCTTTTTTTTTTCCTTTCTTCCCCCTTATCTCCCCCTTTTACTTTAACTAGTACGGCTGGTGGGCGAATATCTCTCTCTCTCTCTCTCTCTCTCTCTCTCTCTCTCTCTCTCTCTCCCAGAGATGCACGGAACACTGTCGAATCAAAGTGCTTTCGTCACGTGTCGGGGGAGGGGGAGGGCACCTCAAATTGTATATATACCCCTCAAATTGCAAAAAATCCCAAAATACCCCCAATATTTTGTCATAAATTCCCAAAATGTCCTTCAAATTTTCCAAAATTCCCAAAATACTCCTGGTTGTGGGATCAATTTCTGTAAAGATTAAAAAAAATTTGTGCTTTCCATAAGAAGACTGATTGTGTATCAATACAAGATGATAAAACTAGAATTTGAGCTTGTTCCGTAGGCTTTGGAGATGAGTTGCTTCATTATTTTTTGACACAATTGCCCTTTTGTTGCAAGGTACACATGTTAAGCATTCAAAAATGGATCTCAATTGCCAAAAATGTTGGGGCATGCAGGGGTTGGCTACTATCCCTTCTCGGTTTTTAGGTCAAAATTTGAAGCTTCTGCCAACAATTACGTTAAAACTTGTGTAAATTTCTTGGCTCTATTAAAGGCAAGCTCAAACTTTAACTAGGATTTTACAATTTCAGTCGGTTAAAATACACTAGACCCTGATTTTTTTCTAACACTAACCTAGCCTGCCTCCACCTCTCCATGCTTCCTTTGTCACCATGCGTACCCCCCCCCCCCCCAACCCCCCCCCCCCCCCCCCCCCCCCCCCTTTTTCCTTTTCAAAGCAATGTATGCCCTTTCCTTTTCCCTTTCTCCTAGGGCCATGGGATCTTTCAAGATTCCCATTAAAAAGATATGGGTACAGCCCTACTGAAGCCCTTTCACTCACTCGGTCTACTCTCATTTCTTTAATAAGAATCTACTGATATTCCTCTCTTCGACCTTTTTGGAATCTCGACATGTTCGCCTACTGGATGTTCCAACACTTTGTCAATCACATCGTCCATCTCATCTACACAGTGCTCCCACCCCCTCATCATGCTCACAGAGACGATACAAACTTCAAAGCTATTCCATGCTCTCCTGCCTATTCTAGTTTTGTGCCACACCATCTGGTCCTATATGCCTCACATCATGGCTTCCCCCGGCTCCACAAGCCGTAGAGGAAATGTAGGGACATTAAAAAAAGAGTCTCTATGTCCTTGGCTCTTAGTGCAGACATGCTCTAGCCCTTGCCTCAGTCCTTGTCTCTTCCCAATCACGCATGTGACCCTCCCTCTCATCCCTTGCCTGCTCCCTCTCGCATCGCTGGCTTTCGTTGCTCTATCGGCCGTCACCAACTCCCCTTGCCTACCTTCTACTCCACGTAGCAATTCTCTTGAATCAGTAAAGGTGTATCATCTAAGATACCCCAGCATCGCTAGAAAAATACATTTTCCCTAGCGGAGAAAAGAAGGGCAAACCTACATTCCCAGATTAACAAGAATCTTCCCGGATTCTCCCATCCTTCTCCCTTTGTTTGTAGGGCGTTCCCACACTCCTCACCCTCACACAGGGGTCTCCCCCACTGCACCCCCTTTCCTTGCTCGCCCACCTGCGAATCTCTCATCTGCAGAGTGCTCCCACATCCCTCACCCCTCAAAAGCACCTACAGCCTTCACTCAATCTCGTTCAACCCTTCACCTGCACGTCTTCCTTGACTCAATCCGTACCAACCTCTGATTCGCGCATGAGAGAAAGAGAGAGACAGAGAGAATCCTCACAACCCAACTACATCGCACCAAAAGAAAACTTTCAACACATGAAGAGCCCTCTCTGATCTTCCTCTATTGTTGCCTCACATAACGCATGCATGCATTGCTACAGAGAAAACGACAATTGATATATATATATATATATTATATATATATATATATATATATATTATATATATATATATTATATAATATATATATAGAGAGGAGAGAGAGAGAGAGAGAGAGAATGCCTCGCAGTGCATATGCCCCTGGGTTGCACGTCCTTGCTACCCTCCACTGACATTTTCATCCCTCGCAATCTGATGACACCGCCACGTCGCCTCCCCACTGGCACTAATTTGATTGTCTCCTCGTTGGCACCCCATGCTCCCAAAGATTGGCATCTTTCGAGATTCTATTTTCATTAATTCACCAGATGCTCCAAATCGGTTTCCCTTGCTCAAGTCGAGGAGTGAAGCTCAGGTTATAGCTAAAAATCGATCGCTTGCCCATTATGTAGGATTTTGAGCATATCGCCCTAGCCATACCTCCACCACGGCTTCGTTGAGGCTTGCATTGTCTATGCAATATTAGAGAAACATATCATGCTCTTCGTCCTCTACATGAGCTATCACACCCACCCTCATGCGCCGCCTATCATGTCTTCTACCGCCATCCCGTCCATGTCTACACTTATGCCACGAGCACTCGATAGCTTTACCTTACCCTTTCATTTTCTTTGCAGTCTTCTTTTAACCCAAAACATCCCCAACATTTTGTCATAAATCCCCAAAATGCCCTTCAACTTTTCCAAAATTGTCAAAATACTTTTCCAAAGAAGACTGATTGTCTAAGAATTTGAGCTGGCTAGGCAGGCTTTGGAGATGAGTTGCTTTATTGTTTTTAGACATAGTAGTATGGCGGCCGCCTTCGGCAGCCCCCCCCCCCCCCCCCCCCCCCCCCCCCCCCCCCCCCTCCCTTTTGCATTGTTACGATGTTGTATGCTTGTGTCATTGGGTTGCAGGGGATACTTGCTGGATCAAGCTCCTACAATCATGTGATTGAGGGGAGGGCCGAAATCCCTTGCCCCATTATTCTTAGTATATATAAAGATATAGATTATTGTGTTATCCACCTGAGTAGTTAGACTACATGGGACATTGGCTAGTGGCCATGGCAAATGGCTAGATAAATTGGTTGGACATTACTTAGCAGCTATCTCTCTCTCTCTCTCTCTCTCTCTCTCTCTCTCTCTCTCTCTCTCTCTCTCTCTCTCTCTCTCTCTCTCTCTCTCTCTCTCTCTCTCTCTCTCTCTCACACACACACACACACACACACACACACACACTTGATCGCGCTAATCAACTTCAAAATCTAAGCTGAGAGCAGTGTTCGGGAAAAATGTACATATTGTGTCGTTTTCTATATGCAGCTTCTTCCCTCTCTCTCTCTCTCTCTCTCTCTCTCTCTCTCTCTCTCTCTCTCTCTCTATGAATCACACCCGGACTCTCTCTTCTTTCTCTCTCCCCCTTTATCACGTGTGCCTACACCCCCCCGCCTCGCTTTTGGCTCTCGCTGTGTGTCATTGTTTCACAGTGCTGCAGAGAAGATCCCCATACTTTTCTCCTTTGAGAGGCAGGTGCAAGGAGTTGCTTTGAGCCTTTGAGGCCTTAAATGCTCCCCTCCTCCCCTCTCTCTCTCTCTCTCTCTCTCTCTCTCTCTCTCTCTCTCTCTCTGTAAGATCCCCAATTTTTGGGTCTCTTATCAAAATAAGAAAAATAACTTTCAATATCTATTTCGTCGAATTTGGGTTGACAGCATTGAAAAGTCATAATTATGTCGGGATGTTATGGTGTAGCGTAGTCTATCTACGTTTTTTATTAGTTGGTTAGATACTTTTTGGATAGTCAAATTTAATGTAAATTGAAGGATAACTGGGAGAGTTGACCACCAAAAACCAAAGGCTTGTTTTTAGGAAAGAAAGAGCTTTTTTAGAAAAGAGAGGAGGAGTTTAGTTTAGGACTCTTTTCTTGGAAGCCAAGCTTCTTCTTAGAGTCTCTAAATCGCGCGTCGAAATCCGTATCCTTAGGGAAAAAAATAAAAAAATTAAAAGCTACGAACGTGCGCAAGCTTGTCTCTCCTTGCCTCACTCTATTCTTAGCTAGTGCTTTTGGCCTTGAGAGCCTATATAAAGACCCCTCTTCTTTCACTTTGGGAAGATAGATACACTCTCAGATGCAGAAGCTCTCTTGCCTTAACATTAGAATTACTTATCTATTATACGGAGTGGTGCAAGCTCTTTATCACCATCTTCATAAACTATTCTCTCTCGTGAACAAGAAGAAGAAGGTTACTCTCTCTCTCTATTTGCTTATTATCTTCTCTCTCGTTTCACGGTGTACGCGCTCTCCGAAAGTCTTCGTGGCGGATACCTCTACGTAGCTCTCATCACCGCTCTCTTGCAGAAAAGCAAGAAGCTTTTCGACAACCCCAAATCGATTCGGAAACACTGTGAGAAACCATAAAGTCCATAGTCATCATCTCTCTCTCTCTCTCTCTCTCTCTCTCTCTCTCTCTCTCTCTCTCTCTCTCTCTCTCTCTCTCTCTCGTTTTTTCTGAGTAGTCACCCTCTCGGTGATTGTTTTTTCATATACGACTGTATGTATGGATTAACCAAGTACATACGAGGTTTCCTCATGATTGTTTCATCATGTTTTACATGTTGATTAATGCACATTATACGTTATGGTCACGCACGTGCATAAAGAAGCGCTTTTCGTTTCACGTCATAAAAGCGGTAGGAATACTGTTTTGGTCATAAATCACAAACCGTTATGAATCAACCCGAATAATTTATACCACAGATAAAACACATCATTTAGAATATTTTTTCTCTTAGGTGTGATGTGAAAAACATGCATGAGTTAAGAGATATGGTCAAAAAACAGATTGCTGCCCACTAAAACAAAATTTGACTCCAGGCTCCTTGGAGAACTACTATATAGATTCACCGGATGGACAAACCCACTTAAACAATTGAAAATCTTGATAAAACTTGATAATAAATGAATTTAGGTCTCCGTTATCACTTCGAGAATGCGAGTTATTAATCACTCTATTATCAGTTTTACCTACACACGTAGGAGTGCTATCAAAGGGGGATACCATATGACGTCGTGAGTTAACCGAGCCGTTTTGATATGTTTTACGGTTTGTTTTGGTGAGTTGATTTCAATTATTAGATGGCCCTTAACTTACATGAGAGTATATGGTTAAACTTTCCGAACTACATAGGCAGACATGAATAAAGTGACTTTCTTTTGGGGTTACCGTTTGTTGTGTGAGTATCATATGGTCAAAGGGATGTGATAAGGTGATAGTCTATATCATGGATCTGAACTTGAGGCATTGGTTTGAAGACAAATACTTTCATTTGCATATTTTGCATGCTCCCGAAAATGTCAGAAAGTTGTTTTTGCATATGTGTGAAGTTATGGTTTATGATTGACCTAAAGGTCGGAGTTTTTTTGCATCATGATTATGGTGTTGGAATGTTATCATATGATGTATGGGAACTCATGGATTGATGTGGATGCCTCATATGCATGGTTATGATTGTTTTCCATCTTTCTAGCTTAAAACTAGCTCTATGTGCTAGAGTGGTAAAGTGTAGATGTGATGCATCAACTTTGCATGGTTGGATGTTGTCAAAATTGGATTTTTATATCATGATAATTCGCTGGTCGGACTCTTTTTATGCATGAAAGAATCACATCTTAAGGGTCACATGTGTGTAGACTCCGATTGCAGGGGATATATCAAACTCTAAGTGTGGGAGTTGGTTCAATGTGATTATGATTTATGGTTAAGGGATGAGATTCTCTCATGGATTATGGTTGATATTTTATGGTGAAAGCCGGTGTGGCTTATAGTTTTTTTTTCTAGATTGAGTTATGCTGCCAAAATTTTACAGCCATGTTATGTTCTAAAGTGGTTATGCAGGATTGGCGTGCCTCACCCAAGTAGGGTGGAGAGCTCACCCGTGTGATGTGATTGGATTATGGATTATGGTTTTTGGATTGGATCATGAAGTGATCAAGATGGTCTATGGTAGACGTGTAAGGGTAGAGACTATGTACAGTCTAACTGTTTGGGAAAGGAATTGTTTGTGCATCTAGAAAGTGCTATTGTGATTGGACTCATGTATTATGTTTCTCATGGTAGCGTCGCTACAAAACTAGGATCACCTACATCGCTTAGCCTTAGACTAAAGGGTCACTGACCTGGGGCTTTGCTGGATCGGAGGTGTTGCCTAGGTCTTCTTCTTTTTGTTAGGCTCATCTACACGATTAGTGTGTCAGGGGTTGAATGACCTACACAGCTAATGCGTCGGGGAGCTTGCCTTGGCTTTGCCTAAACACCCGGTGCTGGGCATCGAAGAGACGGGGCGCCTAAACTTGTATGGTTGGTGGTGATACCCTACCACCTAGTGGTATTTGGGATCCTTTCAGAGCTCGGGTTCATGGAGGGAGGCGAAGTGGCCTCACCTATATCTAGCTCAGGTAGGATGAAGGTGTTCTAGCTCGCTCCCGGTGAAATGAAATTCTCTCTGTCCGTAGTAGAACAGAAGTGGATGGGTGGACCAGTCGATCCCTACACAGGGTCCGGTGCTCTACTAGTTATTTTTTCATAAACTTTATTGATGTTATGGTATACCCAAATTTTGTCATTGCATTAATACATGGTTGCCTGTTCCATTTAGATGGGCATTTAAAGATTCTCTGTTGTCAATTTGTCATGTCTCTGTGCACTCTATTTCACCCTCCACTATATTCTCTCTCTCTCTCTCTCTCTCTCTCTCTCTCTCTCTCTCTCTCTCTCTCTCTCTCTCTCTCTCTCTCTCTCTCTCTCTCGCAACGTGGTGTATACATATATTCACCCTCCACAATGTTATATTTTTTCTTGAGTACGCTTTCATTCATAACACGCATTCAGGGGTAGCACTAGTCACTAGGTACCTCTGGATGCAGTCCGGCTAATGTCCTAAATTCCATGTTTGGTCGGGTGCTGAGAACTCCTCCCCTATACAAATGCTTCGGCAACTCTGATGAATATTGAAAATTTATAAGAGTGTAAATTGTATATTTTGTAGATTGACCCATGGGGAGGGGTATCTCTCACCTGGTATCAGAGCCAATGCTTAGGTTATAGGGATAGCATAAAGCCTGATACTAGCTAGGTTAGTTATGCATCATGCACGCATTCATGCATGCTGTTTGAGAAAGCATATTGTATTCATGATGCATCTATAAGTGACATTGATTGATGGTACTTGTTTGACTTGTTTTCTTGAGTGGAAGTGTTTGGTTTGAGTTATGGTAAAGTGATTGAAGTGTTCAACAACTGTATCAAGAATTTTATTTGAATGTTTGTTTTAGTAATGACCTTTGGGTGACTTCTAACATCTCGTAAACTAGATCTTGTCTTTCAATGGGGTGTAAATGACTACCCATTTCTTAGAAAATTATAGTTAAAAAAAATATTCCCTCCCGCCCACCCTTTTTGACTCATAATGCGGAAGGATTAATATAATATATTGTTAATAAGATTTTGGATTTGACATGATGCAGAAATACATCATGCCTCCTAGAGGAAATGGAGTTCTTGCTAATACCAATGATTGAGAAATAGGATAGTCAATTTAGCATATATCTATAGAAGATTTTAGATTTACTCATTTGTTTTAGAGGTGAGGACACCTCGAATTTTTCAAGTCTGGGAGGATGTAAGATCCCCAATTTTTGGGTCTCTTTTAAAAATAAGAAAAATAACTTTCAATATCTATTTCGTCGAATTTTGGTTGAGAGCATTGGAAAGTCATAATTATGTCGGGATGTTACGGTGTGGCGTAGTCTAGCTACGGTTTTTATTAGTCGGTTATATACTATTTGGATGGTCAAATTTAATTGAAGGGTAGGTGGGAGAGTTGACCACCAAAAAGCAAAGGCTTGTTTTTAGGAAAGAAAGAGCTTTTTAAAAAACGAGAGGAGGAGCTTAGTTTAGGACTCTTTTCTTGGAAGCCAATGTTCTTCTTAGAGTCTCTAAATCACACGTCGAAATCCGTGTGCTTAGAAAAAAAAAAAAAAATTGAAAAGCTACGAACGTGCACGAGCTTGTCTCTCCTTGGCTCACTCTATTCTTAGCTAGTGCTTTTGACCTTGAGAGCCTATATAAAGACTTCTCTTCTTTCACTTTGGGAAGATAGATACACTCTCAAACGCGGAAGCTCTCTTGCCTTGACGTCAGAATTACTTATCTATTATACAAAGTGGTGCAAGCTCTTCATCACCATCTCCATAAACTCTTCTCTCTCATGAAGAAGAAGAAGAAGAATACTCTCTCTCTCTATTTGCTTATTATCTTCTCTCTCGTTTCACAGTGTTCGCGCTCTCCGAAAGTCTTCGTGGTGGATACCTCTACGTAGCTCTCATCACCGCTCTCTTGCAGCAAAGCAAGAAGCCTTTCGACAATCCCAAATCAATTCTAAAGCACGGTGAGAAACCATAAACTCCATACTCATCATCTCTCTCTCTCTCTCTCTCTCTCTCTCTCTCTCTCTCTCTCTCTCTCTCTCTCTCTCTCTGTCTCTCTCTCTATGTCGTTTTTTCTGCCTAGTCACCCTCTCGGTGATTGCTTTTTCGTATACGAGTGTATGTATGATTAACCAAGTACATACAAGCTTGCCTCATGATTGTTTCATCATGTTTTATACGTTGATTTATGCACATGATGCATTACAGTCACGCACGTGCATAAAGAAGCGCTTTTCGTTCCATGTCATAGAAGCGGTAGGAATACTGTTTTAGTCATAAATCACAAACGGTTATGAAACAGCCTGAATCCTTTATACCACAGATAAAACACATCATTTAGAACATTTTCTCTCTTAGGCGTCATGTGAAAAACACGCACGAGTTAAGAGATATGGTCAAAAAACAGATTGTTGTCCACTACACTTAAACCAAAATTTTAGACTCCAAGCTCCTTGGAGAACTACTATATAGATTCACCGGATGGTCAAACCCACTTAACCAATTGAAAAGCTTCATAAAACTTGATGATAAATGAATTGAGGTCTCCGTTATCACTTCGGGAATGCGAGTTATTAATCAATCTATTATCAGTTTTACCTACACGCGTATGAGTGCTATCAAAGGGGGATACCATATGACGTCGGGAGTTAACCGATCCGTTTTGATATGTTTTATGGTTTTTTAGGTGAGTTGATTTCAATTATTACATGGCCCTAAACTTACATGAGAGGGTATGGTTAAACTTTCCGAACCGCATAGGCAAATATGAATAAAGTGACCTTCTTTTGGGGTTACCGTTTGTTTGGTGAGTATCATATAGTCAAATTGATATGATGGAGTGATAGTCTATATCATGGAACTGAACTTGATGCATTGGTTTGAGGTCAAATACTTTCATTTGCATGTTTTGCATGCTCCCGAAAATGTCAGAAAGTTGTTTTTGCATATATGTGAAGTTATGGTTTATGGTTGACCTAAAGGTCAGAGTTGTTTTGCATCATGATTATGGTGTTGGAATGTTATCATATGATGTATGGGAACTCATGGATTGATGTGGATGCCTCATATGCATGGTTATGATTGTTTTCCATCTTTCTAGCTTAAAACTAGCTCTATGTGCTAGAGTGGTAAAGTGCAGATGTGATGCATCAACTTTGCATGGTTGTATGTTGTCAAAATTGGATTTTTATATCATGATTAATCGCTGGTCGGACTCTTTTTATGCATGAAAGAATCAATCTTAAGGGTCATATGTGTGTAGACTCCGATTGATTATAGGGGATATGTCAAACTCCAAGTGTGGGAGTTGGTTCAGTGTGATTATGATTTATGGTTAAGGGCTGAGATTCGCTCATGGATTATGTTGATATTTTATGGTGGAAGCCGGTGTGGCTTATAGTTTTTTTCTAGATTGACTTATGCTGCCGAAATTTTTGCAGCCATGTTACGTTCTAAAATGGTTATGCAGGATTGGTCGTGCCTCACCCAAGTAGGATGGAGAGCTCACCCGTGTGATGTGATTGAATTATGGTTTATGGTTTAAGGTTTTCGGATTGGATCATGAAGTGATCAAGATGGTTTATGGTAGATGTGTCAGGGTAGAGACCCTGTACAATCTAGTTGTTTGGGAAAGGAATTGTTTGTGCATCTGGGAAGTGCTATTGTGATTGTACTCATGTGTTATGTTTCTCGTGGCAGCATCGCTACAAGACTAGGATCACCTACATTGCTTAGCCTTAGACTAAAGAGTCGTTGACCTGGGGCTTTGCTGGATCGGGGGTGTTGCCTAGGTCTTCTTCTTTTTGTTAGGCTCATCTACACTGTTAGTACGTCGGGGGTGACCTACACGGCTAGCGCATCGAGGATCTTGCCTTGGCTTTGCCTAAACACCCGGTGCTGGGGATCGAACAGGCGGGGCGCCTAAACTGGTATGGTTGGTGTTGATACCCTACCACCTACTGGTATTTGGGATCCTTTCAGAGTTCAGGTTCATGGAGGGAGGCGAAGCGGCCTCACCCATGTCTAGCTCAGGTAGGATGGAGGTGTTCTGGCTCGCTCCCAGCGAAGTGAAAGTCTCTCTGCCCGTAGTAGAGTGGAAGTGGATGGGTGGACCAGTCGATCCCTACACAGGGTCCGGTGCTCTACTAGTTATTTTGTCATAAACTTTTTTGATGTTATGGTATACCCAGATTTTGTCATTGCATTATTACATGGTTGCCTGTTCCATTTAGATGGGCATTTAAAGATTCTCTGTTGTCAATTTCTCATGTCTATGTGCACTCTATTTCACCCTCCACTATATTCTCTCTCTCTCTCTCTCTCTCTCTCTCTCTCTCTCTCTCTCTCTCTCTCTCTCTCTCTCTCTCTCTTCCCACAACGCGGTGTACACATATATTCACCCTCCACAATGTTATATTTTTTCTTGAGTACGCTTTCATTCATAACACCCATTTAGGGGTAGCACTGGTCGCTAGGTACCTCTGGATGCAGTCGGGCTCATGGCCTAAACTCCATGCTTGGTCGGGCGCTAAGAACTCCTCCCCTATGCAAATGCTTCCGCAACTGATGAATATTGAAAATCGTATAAAAGTTTAAATTGTATATTTTGTGCATAGACCCCTGAGGAGGGGTATCTCTCTCTCTCTCTCTCTCTCTCTCTCTCTCTCTCTCTCTCTCTCTCTCTCTCTCTCTCTCTCTCTCTCTCTCTCTCTCTCTCTCTCTCTCTCTTTTCGTGGACCTCCCCATCGCCAACTGCAATAGAGCAGCGTGCGCTCTTACGGGTGTGCCTCCTACCGAGTGCCACACCGATGTCTTGTACCATGATGGCTTCTCTGTAATGCCCCGCCTGCTGCATGTTGTCCATCAACAAATCACAACCTCGTGCCCATGTGGAAATTGGACACCCTTTTCGGCTTGCACCTATGCGGGACGTCTCTCTCTCTCTCTCTCTCTCTCTCTCTCTCTCTCTCTCTCTCTCTCTCTCTCTCTCTCTCTCTCTCTCTCTCTCTCTCTCTCTCTCTCTCTCTCCCTTGCTTGTTTTCCCTATATTTATCCCCTCCTCGATCCTTGCACATTTGGAGTTTGATCTCCACTTTGTAGCGCTTGGTGCTCCTTGCTTTGGGCTCTTTGCACTTGCTACTACGACGGCCACTCTTTGGCTACCTATGATCTGCGTGCACGGCTACCCAATCTTCCTTGCTCAATCTACCAAAACTACACAGGTTGTCATGCCTGCAACAATCCGACGCTGCTCGGTGCCAATCTGCTGAAAATCATTCGAGTGGCCCAATAGCATCTTCCTCAATAGCATCGTCCTCAAAGACCCCATGAAGTCATGCTTAATGTCTATCTCTTCTCAACACCAAACGATAATAGCTTACTCAGTTGCACCTTGATAAGCATCACGCAATGCTAAAAAAAATCTAGGTTTAGTGAAATCCCACCTATAAATTTTGAGAGTTCCCTTTAAATTTTAAATGTGAAGGTGGGGACCCAGAAATCTTGCAAAATTTAGAGAAATCTAGTGTAAAAACCCTTTCAATAGTCAATTTACGTCTGCATTATTTCTCAGCTTGCCAAATTTTCCTCTCTCTCTCTCTCTCTCTCTCTCTCTCTCTCTCTCTCTCTCTCTCTCTCTCACACACACACACACACACACACACACACACACAGAGGTGGCTGCATTCGAATATGCAGGATTCGACTTTGTGCAGTCCGTGGGTGGCAGGGTCCAAAGATAGACTTCTACTCCTCTCTTTCTCGCCTGCAAACCCAAACAGGCTGCGTAGATTGAGGCCATAGCAAGGGCCTGGAGGTGGGTAGCACTGCGTGCTCTAACGAGCAATAGCAAGGGCGAGGAGGGGCAAGAGCACGGCGGCACAGGGCCTGAAAGGGGTTGGCATTCTACATTTCTCTCTCTCTCTCTCTCTCTCTCTCTCTCTCTGTGTGTGTGTGTGTGTGTGTGTGTGTGTGTGTGTGTCTTCTGCTATGAGATCGGGCTGCTGTAGAGCACACTGATTAAGCGCTATCGGACGCTGTCTCCTGTGTCCTGTGTACCCCTTTTGCTCAGTCCACACCAGTCGAATGAATTTCCTTCAGACACGTGTCAGGGAGGGGTCCGGAATCCCTCCCCCTTTTATTATAGTATAGATTTGTCTTTTTTTACGAGGTAATTTGCGACAAAGTACATGCTAAGCACTCAAAAACGGATCTTCTATACTATATATAATTGAGCTTAAAATTTTCAAAAAAATAGAGGCTATCCATGTGTCACTCTCTCCTTGACTTCAAGAACCTTAAGAAATATTTGGTTTGAAATGTAAAAGTGAAGGGTAAATAGCAAGTACCGTAGAAAATGAAAAGACTTAGTTTTGACTTCTCATTTCTCTCAAAAAAAGTGACAATAGGTGCCCAAAATAGGTCCCCAAAACATTTCTTTCATTTCTTTTTAAAGGAATCACCAAAGATGCTTGTGTAAGAGTTAGCTAAACTAAGTGGAAGAGGGAGGGTTGCATGGACACTGAAGATGGCACGTGGATGAAAGGTACACTTGGTGAAAGGAGGGGGGACATGGGAATGACACGTGGATGAGATAGAGAGAGACAAAGAGAGAGATTTTCTCTATCCTCAAAGAAAAAGCGGAATTTTTTTTTCGAGAGCAATCGCGTTTGGGAAAAATGTGTCTCAACTTGAAATCGTGCCGTTTTCAATTTTTAAAATGTCCATAGAGGGCAACGAGAAAATGATAAATTTTTTCCCAAAATAGAAAAATAGTGTAAAAATCTAAAAAATAAATTTCCTCGTGACAAATTCAAGGAAAGAGATATTGTATATTTGAAAAAATTATTTTTCCCAAGCTGTCTTATCTCTCTCTCTCTCTCTCTCTCTCTCTCTCTCTCTCTCTTAATTTGAAGGGCATATTGGGAATTTATAACAAAATATTGGGGGTGATTTCATCAACACAGAACAGTGGTGCCGCGATTTGCAGAGGCAGTCGAGGGCAAGTGTCGGCCAAGGCGCGTGGAGCGTGGAGGGGAGAGAGAGCGAGACAAAGAGAGAAATGCCAAAAAAGCAAGTACGAGCATGGAGATCGAGGGAGATTTTTTTTTTTGTCGATTGCAGACTGGCAGTGTTGCGGCCCGTGGGTTGTATAAGAGGACAGGCTCTCTCTCTCCATCTCTCTCTCTCTCTCTCTCTCATCCATCTGCTTCTGCAGGCGAGGCGTGCTGTAGGAGATGGTGGGTAGGCACAAGGGCAAGTGAGGGCGAAGGGGGATGGATCGGACCGTTGCTTGCTCTCTTCTTCTTCTTCTTCTTCTTCTTCTTCTTCTTCTTCTCCCTCCCTTCCGAGCAAGCGGAAGTCATGCCAGCACATGCAGAACGGGATGAGGGCGATGGCGATTATTAAATCCATGTTCAGCTCAACAGAAGCAACAATAGGACGCTTCTGTCGAATGTCTGCAAAAATTGCCAACTATGGAGATGGGGAGATAGACGTAGGGTGCATGCTCGCTTGGGGGGTTGCTGGCATGGCATGAGACTTTCCATTGAGTTCTTGATTCCAGAAGGAATCTTTCATTAATTGAGCTTAAAATTTTAAAGAAAGCAGAGGGCATCATGTGTGACTCTCTCCTTGATCTCAAGAACCTTTAGAAATATTTGGTTTGAAATGTAAAAGTGAAGGGTAAATAGCAAGTACTCTAAGTACTCTCATGGTACAAAATGAAAAAACTTAGTTTTGACTTCTCAGTTCTCTCAAAAAGTCACAATAGCTTCCCAAAAATAGGCCCAAAACGTTTTTTTCATTTCTTTTTAAAAGAATCACCAAAGATGCTTGTGTAAGAGTTAGTTAAACTTAGTGGAAGAGGGGGGGTCACATGGACACTTAAGATGACACGTGGTTGAAAGGTACACTTGGTGAAAGGGGGGGGGGGGGGGGGGGGGGGGACATGGGAATGGCACGTGGATGAGATAGAGAGAGACAAAGAGAGAGATTTTCTCTGTCTTCAAAGAAAAAGCGGAATTTTCTTTTCAAGGGCAATCGCGTTTGGGAAAAATGTGTCTCAGCTTGAAATCGTGCCGTTTTTAATTTCAAAAATGTCAGTAGAGGGCAACGAGAAAATGATAAATTTTGTCCCAAAATAGAAAAATAGTGTAAACAACTAAAAAATAAATATCCTCTTGACAAATTCAAGGAAAGGGATATTGTATGTTTGAAAATTTTATTTTTCCCAAGGTGTCTTATCTCTCTCTCTCTCTCTCAAAATTTGAAGGGCATATTGGGAATTTATAACAAAATATTGGGGGTGATTTCATCAACACAGAACAGTGGTGCCGTGATTTGCAGACTCTGATGGTAGAAAATGAAAAGACTTAGTTTTGACTTCTCAGTTCTCTCAAAAAGTCACAATAGCTGCCCAAAAATACGTCCCCAAAACGTTTTTTTCATTTCTTTTTAAAGGAATCACCAAAGATGCTTGTGTAAGAGTTAGGTAAACTAAGTGGAAGAGGGGGGGTCACATGGACACTTAAGATGACACGTGGTTGAAAGGTACACTTGGTGAAAGGGGGGGGGGGGGGGGGGGGGGCATGGGAATGACACATGGATAAGATAGAGAGAGACAAAGAGAGAGATTTTCTCTGTCTTCAAAGAAAAAGCGGAATTTTCTTTTCAAGGGCAATCGCGTTTGGGAAACATGTGTCTCAGCTTGACATCGTGCCGTTTTTAATTTCAAAAATGTCAGTAGAGGGCAACGAGAAAATGATAAATTTTGTCCCAAAATAGAAAAATAGTGTAAAAAACTAAAAAATAAATATCCTCTTGACAAATTCAAGGAAAGGGATATTGTATATATGTTTGAAAATTTTATTTTTCCCAAGGTGTCTTATCTCTCTCTCTCTCTCTCTCTCTCTCTCTCTCTCTCTCTCTCTCTCAAAATTTGAAGGGCATATTGGGAATTTATAACAAAATATTGGGGGTGATTTCATCAACACAGAACAGTGGTTCCGCGATTTGCAGAGGCAATCGAGGGCAAGTGTCGGCCAGGGCGCGTGGAGCGTGGAGGGGAGAGAGAGCGAGACAAAGAGAGAAATGCCAAAAATGCAAGCACGAGCATGGAGATCGAAGGAGATTTTTTTTTTTTTTCCCGTCGATTTGCAGACTGGCGGTGTTGTGGCCCGTGGGTTGTATAAGAGGGCAGGCTCTCTCTCTCTCCATCTCTCTCTCTCTCATCCATCTGCTTCTGCAGGCGAGGCGTGCTGTAGGAGATGGTGGGTAGGCACAGGGGCAAGTGAGGGCGAAGGGGGATGGATCAGACCGTTGCTTGCTCTCTTCTTCTTCTTCTTCTTCTTCTTCTTCTTCTTCCCTTTCGAGCAAGCGAAAAGTCATGCCAACACATGCAGAACGGGACGAGGACGATGGCGATTATGAAATCCATGTTCAGCTCAGCAGAAGCAACAATAGGGCACTTCTGTCGAATGTCTGTAACTGTCAACTATGGAGATGGGAAGATAGACGTAGGGTGCATGCTCGCTTGGGGGGTTGTTAGCATGGCATGAGACTTTCCATTGAGTTCTTGATTCTAGAAGGAATCTTCCATTAATTGAGCTTAAAATTTTCGAGAAAGCATAGGGCATCCATGTGTCACTCTCCCATTGAGACACATCTCTCCTTGATTTCAAGAACCTTAAGAAATATTTGGTTTGAAATGTAAAATTGTAGGGTAAATAGCAAGTACCTCTAAGTACTCTGATGGTAGAAAATGAAAAGACTTAGTTTTGACTTCTAAGTTCTCTCAAAAAGTCACAAATAGGTGCTCACGTTTCTTTCATTTCTTTTTAAGGAATCACCAAAGATGCTTGTGTAAGAGTTAGCTAAACTAAGTGAAAGAGGGGGGTCGCATGGACACTGAAGATGGCACGTGGATGAATGGTACACTTGGTGAAAGAGGGTGGACATGGGAATGGCACGTGGATGAGATAGCCAAAAAGCAAGAAAGATTAGAAAATCGTCAATTGAAGCAATTGAAGAACAATGGTAGCTTCAATTGATACTAGTAATCGCCAAAAAGCAAGAAAGATTAGAAAATCTTGAACCATCCAACCAAAATATATACAAGGGTGGTTTGGGAATTTCCACAAATTAGAGGGGTCTTTGGTAATTTTACCTTTAAAAACATGGCCTTCCCCTGTGCGTGCCACATTCTCGAGCAGATTTCCGCCCCGGCTTGCCTTCGCTAGGTCACACAACATCTAGCAACTTACCCCTTGGATTGAACTCGTCAAAGGTAACTTCCCTCTAAAAATAAAAAGCCCCCCTCCCTCTCTCGTGAGCTCATGATGCAAAGCAGGACATTCATCTCAAGCACATGACATTCGCGATGGAAACAACTCATCACACCTAACACTCTGTTGTGACAGTGCCGTTGTCTCGCACGCAAGCTGTAAGCATTAAAAAAAACGAATCCTCTACTCCTTGCTCCGTTGTGAGTCACAGCTCCCTCCCAACCCCTACGCTCATCATCTCATGCGCTTCATCTTTAATTTCCTTTTACTTCCCTATGAGCATCTTCACGGATTCTTGTTAATACTAATGAGAAACGTCTTGGCCACGTATCATTGATGGTCTCGTTACTATCTTGCACACGGGATCTATGGTTGACATCAAGCATCAAACTAATCTATTCTCTATACTATATATAAAGGGGGAAGGGATTTTGACAGCTTCCTCTCCCTACGTGTCTCTCTCTCTACACTAAGCGAGACAACGAAGAGAGAGAGAGAGAGAGAGAGAGAGAGGTGCTTACGTTGGAGGCGATGCCTATCGACTCGTGTAAACTAGAAGAGAGTTGCTTACACCTTGTCCGTCCAAGGGATCCAATGATGAGCATTGAGAACACCCTCTCCACGATGCCTAATCTAGGCCATGGGCCATGGACCTTGTCTCATTGCTCAAGTATCACTTTCAACTTAGACAACCATTAAGGACAAAAAGTGCAAATCCTTTTGTAGGCATTGGGCAACTAGGCATGTCTTCGAAACCTTTAATGTCCAATGTTCCCAACCAAACATATAGCAAACGTGGGAGTTTGAGGTCAAACTTCAAAGGCGGGCCACTATATTTACGAGGGAGAATTTCTTATAGCGTAACAAAGAACTCCTTGCGGACCTTGTGGCTAATGAAAAGGCCACAACAAATATCTTAATTAACCTTTTCAAGATTCCAGTCTAAATATCTCAAGCGACCTTTTCAAGATTGCGGACGTTGTGGACCTTGTGGCTAATGAAAAGGCCACAACGAATATCTTCATTAACCTTTTCAAGATTCCGGTCTAAATATCTCGAGCGACCTCAAAAGTAAAGAATGGGCACACATAGACAGTGGGAAATTAGTCGTTGCATCAAGAGTCACCTATGTGATGGATAGATCCCATCCGTTGTGACAATGGCATGAAAGTAGGGCTAGGGATATAGTTGGATGTATCGGTGTCGTGCAGCTCCGCTCCCATGCTAAGAAATATGTCAAGAAGATGCAGATCAAGCTTATTGAAAGCCTACTTGATTAATGGTCAGTGATTAGGACTTGTTAACAGGCCAAGCTTAATGATTAATGTATGCCGGATGCGGCTAAAAAGGGCCAACAGATGTCTAATGATGCCAAAAATGATTATGCTTGAAGTGAGCACAGATGGAAGGTTATGATCTAGAACTGCAGTGCTTGAAGTGCTCTACCGGCCTGTCTTTACGGCTCGTCGATTGGAGCTACGATGAAGAAGTTATGGCAGTTTGAAGTTTAAGTCGATTACAGATCCGTACCGGATTGGGCAACTGCAACTGAGGTGACAGAAATGAAATGAATGCACGGGCCTGAAGTGCTCACTTTGTGGAGCGCGTCGGTCTTTACAGATTAGTGATCGGAGTTCTAGTTGCCAAGATATTAGCCGTTAAAGATTCGCCGGGTGCCGGCTCTGCACCAGTTTGATCCGCTCGGGTCGGTGTTCCGTCTGGGAGTTTTGAGCAGCAGCAAGGGTTTTGATTATAGCAGAATAAGTGCTTGAGATAGCAGTGCTTTAATCAATATGTATGCCAAATTTGATGCCTACTACATTGCCTTGGCCGGTATGTACGCCAATGACTGCCCAATGTTGGCCGGCAGTAGTCGTAATTGGCAATGCCTGGCTAGTCTGACACTCTTTGAGACTGAATGTGATGGGAAGATCTTACGTCAAATGCAATCACTTATACTTGCTTCTTGCGGGCATGTGGCACTATTCAAGACTTTTACGACATCGAAGTTCATGAAGATATTGTTAACCAAGGAACCAAGGACTGCTGGGAGAAATAAGTTGTGCTTGGCAATGCTTTGGTCGCTATGAATGTCAAATGCTGTGCTTGGAAATGCTTTGCCCATATGTATACCAAGTGTGGCCGCTTGAGGACCCAAGGGATGGCCGCCCAAGCAATAAAATAGGGGTTTTAATGAGTGTGAACCAAGGAGAATAAAGGAAGGCATGGCGAGCAGATGACGGGCAGGGGCGCAGACTGAGAGGGAGGACTCGCGCCGAGTGCCATGAGCATCAGTTGAGCGTGGCAAAGAAGGGAAGGAGGCCCAGCATCTCAAGGCGCCGCCATTCGGCCCCAGTCTCGCTAAAGTTCATGCTGGTCAGTTCCGAACCTGCCACGTCATCACGGTCGCTCCCACGCCACGTCAGTCATGGCGCCGTGACTGCGTGGTGGGGCAATTTTTTTTAGGGACTCTTTTGAGGGCTATGAACGAAGGGCATAAGGGAGGAGATAACGGGGAGAAGAAAAGCGAAGGAAGGAAGGGAGCTTGGAGGAAGACGAAAAGGAAAAGCTCGCTATCCTCTCTCTCGTCCTCGGCTAACGGAAGGCGGGGATTACGAGCTTCTTTCGCTTGTGGAGGCAAGGAAGCTAGATTGAGAAGGAGTTTGGTCAAGGAGAGAGGAAGCAAGGCGAGGAGGTGACGGTAAGCAAGAAGGCGAGCTCTCTCTCTCTCCCTCGATCTCCTATCCAATCAAGCAAGGCGAGGAGGTGAGGGTAAGCAAGAAGGCGAGCTCTTTCTCTCTCTCGATCTCCAATCAAAGCAAGGAGTTTCCTATCCCTCTCTCGGCCGTAATCAAGTGAAAGAGGGTAAGCAAGGAAATCGGGAGAAGAAGCAAGATTGAAGTCTCTCTCGTCCTCGACCTCGACTTAGTTCAATAACGAGAAGGGTGCTTGGCAAGAGCAGATAAGCAGATCCCGGCAAGGGAAAGATAAGGCGAGTGAAGTTTGGCAAGAGCAGACGTCGGAGCTCGGTAAGCATTCAGGGAGTCTGGGGTTAAGTACCAAGATAAGGGAGCGGTAAGGTAACAAGGAGAGAGGAAAACATCGCTCTACCATAATTGGGAATTATAAGGGCATCAAGCAGAGAATTTCACCAGATATGTACATGTTGATCAGCTTCAAATGGCTCTAATGGCAGGCATAAGTGAGAAATTTACAGTCATAATCTAATTTGAGAGCATTAAACTCTCCTAACACCATCAGTGCCATTAACGGCAAACATTTGTGATCGAATTTCACTTAGGCTAATCATTAGCAACTTAAAACATTCCAGTTGTCAATTTTTAAGCATTTAAGGTGTTTTCAGAGTCTTTTGCTTTATGTCTTGGTTCTAGTCTCTCGCACCTCCCACAGCCAGAGGCCCGGCACCTGCCCGGCTCATGTTTCGAACACATATCCCCCGACATCGGCAAGAGTCTTTATAGGGTAAGAGCGCTCCCCCATAGCTCCAATGTGGAGGGACCATTGGCAGGCGCCGTTGCTTTTCCTTGGAGGGCCCTCCAATTGTAAATGGCGCCCCATATAGCGCGCTAACTCCAGAACCCACCAGTCATTTTTTTTTATGACTGCCCGCCAACCTACAGCGTGATAGTGACTGCATACAGGGTTCATTGACGCTATGGCGACCCAGCTAGTACACAGCTTCTTGATGTTGTCCGTCACGTTTTCCTGCTACAGCCAGCACTGATACATTCTGCCGACAGTCTCTCTCTCTCTCTCTCTCTCTCACACACACACACACATGCGCACGTTGAAGCTCCTCTCTGTCATCTCCTGCACTCAAAACGCCTTTCGGATCATTTCCATGCAGAAACCGCAGTCAGTCTCTCTCTCACTCTCTCTCAGATCACTCGCGCTCGTCCCCAGCTCAGTGCCATACTTCCTATTTCTTTCAATATATCCACTCTTTCAGGATCACCTTCACCATAGCCATTGTGCACACAGAGAAGGCCGCCCACTCCATTTGTGGTGTTACATTCTCAAGTATGGACACTGTGCATGAAGTGCTTGGCGGCGCGATAATGGCAGTTTCTTTGGCTCTTCATTTCTGGGTGTCAAGCATCGGCACATATGTTCTTCCCCCAATCAACAGCTGCTCCGAGATTTGCGATGAGGACGACCCGGTCATTGAAGCTGCAATTTCGACAATCAATTGCATCATCGCCTTTGCAGTATCTTACCAGCAATGAATGAGTTCTGTTGTCAGTGTATGGTACGTCAAACCTCAAAGCCTCCATTTCTGGCATACTTTCTTCAACTACACAGAGGGTGACGACATTCGCTTCGAGGAAAACTTGTGAATTCCACGACACTGCTTTGACTTCGTTTGTGCTTTGGTGCAAGGCGACCTTCAACAAAAACAAATTCCTCGACAGATAGTAGCTGCGGTGCCTACAAGGGTGCTTACGGTGGAGAGGAAGGTTGCTTTGTCTCTACACATGCTCGGCATTGGAGGGCCGGTCCATAACATTGCTAATGTGTATGGTCTTGGGCGATCCACTGTTAGTAGAGTTTTTAGGCAGTTCATTGTGGCCATGATGCGACATAGGAGCACATTCATTCGTTGGCCAACAACACCACAAGAAAATCAATTGGTGAAAGAGGGCTTCGAAGCAAAGCAGGGCTTCCCCAATTGTTGCGGTGCAATAGATGCATCACACATGAACATGGAATTGCCAACGGGTGAGCTACACGCACATTGGTTCGATAGGAACCGTAATTACTCTATGATATTGCAGGCGGTGGTCGACAGCAACTTGCGTTTCCTCGATGTCATGTGTGGTATGCCCGGTGTCTGCAATGACCTCCGTGTGCTACGGAATTCATCATTGTACAGGAAAGCACAAACCGATGTGATTCTCGATGGCCCAGCATTTACGGTGGAGCGGCATCGAATTCGAGAATACATTCTAGGAGATGGTGGTTACCTCAACCTGCCATGGCTTGTCATACCGTTTCCTGCTGCCGAGCGCGATGATATCTTGCAACAGTTCAACTACAAACTATCGAGTACACGAATTGTTGTGGAGCGAGCATTTGGTAGGTTGAAACAAATGTGGGGTTATCTACAACAACGGGTGAGACAACCTGACGTGGAGCTCTTGCCAAAAGTCATTTCCACCTGCTGCATTCTACACAACATATGGGTGGACTTTGGTGTACCGTTCGATGATTATACCATTGTCGACATGGAGCAAGCTCCACAACCTTTAGGAGTTACAATGAGGGGATTGACTACCAGAGACGTCTTGCCCGTTTACATGCGAGATGGTCACATGGACTAGTTTGTACCACTATGTAATGGACATTGTTTTGCAATTTATACATTGCTTTGCTGTCTATAATTTGATCTATACATTATTGATAATTTATAATCGGAATTCATCATTGAGTTGTGGGGTTTTTTTGGGGGGGGGGGGGGGGGGGTGGGGGGGGGGTTGGAGATATTGGTAAAATGAACAGTGCACAATGTGTGAAAAATGGTACACAAAAAAAAGTTCCGCATGTGGCAGTGACACACATTATCAGTAGGCTTGTTAATTCTACAACACTTCAAAAACACACTATGAAGCATTTCAATAGCTTAGCCAAATAACACAGAAATTATCAGTAGGCTTGTTATTTCAATAACACACTTTGAGGCATTTACATAACTTAACGAAGTAACCAACAAAAAACTCCCAATGCTTCATTACATTTTTTGGGGTGGTTGGTGGTTTTGTTTGGGGGGGGGGGAGAGAGGTGACAGAGAAAGTGAGGGTGAATGAGAGCAAGCACCTTCAATTTGTTACTGCCAATAAAGTGTTTGCAAGTTTAAAATCAATGCATCTACATATTGAGTAGGGTCCTTATCCTATTGTAAAATAGGGGGGGTTTGGGAGGGTTTTGGGGGGGGGGGGGGTTGGGGGTTTAGAGAGAGAGAGAGAGAGAGAGAGAGAGAGAGAGAGAATGCAAGGTGCAATACAATGTGTTGGAATCAAGTTGCACACAACAAAAACTTTGGCATTTGGCATTCTCACAAAAAGTCCATTGCAGTATGGTTTATGATCCAAAAACACACTACTAAAATCTTTACTGCCCTAAAGCTTTACTGTCCAATTGAAACAATACCTCAAGAGTGAATATCACATCCCTAGTCATGCAAAACCAAAGATGTTTACCAATCAACAACCACTCAATGCAGACAATGATTGATAAACAAACACCTAAGAATGCAACACACAAGTATTACTCTCTCCGTATCGCCAGGGAGGCAATGGAGTCGGCCACTCAGTTTAAAGAGCCACAAATTACGTTTGCACTGTCACGAGTGGCTTCGTTTCTTGCCTACTCGATTTCTAGCAATCTCTTTCCCCTAGCTTCTTCACGTGCATCCTTACGATCCTCTGAACTTTGCAACACCATCGCCAAGTTCTTCGTCGAGTCCACGAGCTCCTTGATGTTGTTGCCATTGACCCGCGAGACCGTCACTTTCGCTTGATCCCTCCTGAGCTTCCTTCTGCTAATGCGTCACTGGGTCCACCACCATTGTTCGTGGCAATAGGCGGTGTTTGTTGCTCGCCTGTGCTGTCACCATCACCAGGCATGGTATGGTTGTCTTCTTCGTCGCCTACATGCGAAGAAGTAAAGAAATTAGGGTGAAAGTAACAAATAAAAACAGCAGTGAAAATTAATTTATGGACCGAAATCCAATGGCACTTGTATACCTAGTGGCGTCGTGTCATCCTCCATAGAGTCAATCAACAACCCCCCGATGTCAGCATTGCGGTCCCTACCAAAAAGCATCTGCATTTTATTGTATAGTTCAAATGGAAAGTCTTCTACAAGTAGTCCTTTCGTGCGCCGGTGAGTTTGAGTCATTTGCCAGTAGCTAGACCACCCTGAGAAAATCTTCCTCTCATAGTCATTGAGCCTATTGAACATGGAGTGTACTTTCTCCCACTTAGTTTTGCATTGTGCCTTATTACGCATGACGCCTCGTGCTTGACAGGTTTCAGCAACCATTTGCCAGCGGTCATGACGAGTATGCTCGTAAACCCCTCCTTCGCTCTGACGTACCTGTACTTCTTTCTTGGCCTCAACCAAAGTGATGATCTCGTGGAGCCTCCAATTAGTTCATCCAGACGTTTGTGGCGTTTGGGTCATTGAAGGTGTCGGTGCTCCCTCAACTGAGGTGTTGCTATCACTAGGGATAGCAATCGGAGCCTGGCGGTAGGCCCTGATGGGAGGCATGCTTGATTGGGGCTGGTGGAGCCAATGCTGGACGTGCAGACAGTGGCAGTGACATTGTGGTTGGCAGTGGACGCGGTATTAAAAGCAAGGATGGCCTCACTGGAACTGCTGGCCGCACCCGAGGTAAGATGATTGGTGGATCAGGGCGTATTCCCATGTCTACGAAGGGCGTTGGGGGCGGTGTAATTGAAGGCCCCCAAGCACATGAGCCACCAAGGCCTCTGATTGATGATCCAGCTTGTTGTGGATGCAAGCTAGACCCCATTACCGAGGTGTTTTGTTGAGGTGATCCCTTCTGTGGCGCCATTGGACGGATCGCCGCAGCCAACTCTTCAATCGTCGGCATCCCTTCATCGAGTAGGGACTCCGTGGGCGGAATAGAGGAAGGCACCTCCTCGCCATCGTCGCTCCATTCGCTGTTGAGATCCATCGGCACATTCTCTCGAGACGACATGGCTACAGAAAAACCTAGCGATACATTATAGAAAAAAATGTAGTGGATCTTTATAAGTATCTCCAATGATACATTACAGAAAAACCTAGCGATACATTACAGAAAAAATGTAGTGGATCTTTATAAGTATCTCCAATACAGCAAACCGAAAAGAGTGGCAGCAATGAGTTTAGGTTGATTTCTTTATCAAATTCATGGCAATAATTTGCCACATAGCATACCTAAATAATTGCAGCAAATCAGAACCTCAAATTTGGTTACATTTATGAAATGATCACTTAAATGAGTACTCACTCAGCAAAGCCAATTAATGGTTACATTTACGAAATCACTTTAATGATTTCTCTAAAGTGATTTCTGGCTCAGCAAAGCCAAATCATGGCACCTAGTGTCTCCTTTCCAAATTAAATCATTTTGGGAGATTATTACCTTAAACTGTACTTGCCATGATCGCCCTCACACATTTGGAGCCTATCTGTTTGTGTTGGCAGTAATCATAAACGTACATCCTCCAATGAGGAATCAATAATTAGCTTCCAACATAGAGTGTAAGGGAGGGTGCCAATTTTCAAATGATTAAATTGACGCATCTGCGCGCGCACGTACACACACACACACACACACACACACACACATAGAGTTGCAGCAATTTGGTGATTTGCATGGCTGAGGAGTTGCAGACAGGGGAGTTTTGGTCGTTCGGGTGGAGCTAGGGAGCAGAGCGCTGCAGGTTGCACAAGGGGAGAGAGACAGAGAGAGAGAGAGAGAGAGAGAGAGAGAGAGAGAGAGAGAGAGAGGGAGGGAGATAGAAATACCTTTGTAATTGGCTTGCAGTCGTGGAAAAGCCTTGCAGACGTCGCTATAGAGCTCAAGCTGCAGCACAAAGCCGCGGTGTGGATGAAGTGAGGCGTGCAGAATCGAAGATCTTTGCTCATTTTATTTCCTACGTACGTGCATGGTTTCCAAAATGGTTGCCGGTGATAATGCAATCACCATTGCCACTTGGCAGTCTAAAGGGTAATAGAGTGGTGTGGAGGGTGGGTGAGGCACCCCCCAACGAAACTCCAGGTAACTCCTCCAATCCCGGTGTCAGGCCCTCCACAAAGGCTATGGGACTCCCACACCTTGCGGAGATTGTCCCTCCACAACCGCCTCCAAGGCCCCTATGGGGGAGCGCTCTAAGTGTACCAGTAAGGAGACATGCATGAGAGGCCAAGTGTGTGAGGCCCATTAATAAGCATTCCTTGTGCCAGTAAAAGTACAAAATCCTAAAAGGTAATTGGTTGAGAGCCTACCTTTTTGTGACCTTCTTTTGGATCAAAAGTGCCCCTTTAGAGTCAATTTTCAAAATTTGAAATACTAACTTGCACAAATTTCCAAAAAAACATTCAATGTTAGTCTTGAAAAATGCACCTTGAAAAGACAAATCCAAATATATCTTCATATCTCAGATTTGCATTGAATAGAAAAGTCCCCCCCCCCCCCCAAAAAAAAAAAAAAAAAAAAAATCTTTTTTGTTAGGTGCACATTTACTGGCACCTTTACCCTACTTGCTAGTATGAAGGTGCCGCCTTTGGTGACGGCACCCCTCTCTCTCTCTCTCTCTCTCTCTCTCTCTCTCTCTCTCTCTCTCTCGTTGTCGGGACTTGAAGGAAGGATAGGTTGCCATGTGGGAGGCGGATCCCTCCCCCTTTTATAATAGTATAGATGGATAAAGGTCATGTAAAAACTCATATGTGATGTGCCAATCATGGCCATAAAAACTCCAATCTTATTTATTGATTGTTTTTTGCTTGGGGATATGGTTTTTTTTTTTTGGGGGCGGGGGGCGGGGGGGGGGGTCATGTGTGCAAGCTTTGAAGAATGCCTGACTTATCGCGACGATCGAGTTGAAAAGTATACTCGGGAAACAATTGTGCTTGTTGCTATTTGAAGCATGAATATGAATGTGTGTGTGTGTGTGTGTGTATGTGCACCCCATTGTATGTGTCTATACATTCCTATATGTATATATAGGAATGTGTGTGCACCCCATTGTATGTGTCTATACATTCCTATATGTATGTATATGAATATAGATATATGTATATATGCACATTTAAATACATGCATATGTGCAGCTATGTGCTATTTGTGCACACGATGCACAAATGTGTGTGTGTGTGTGTGTGTGTGTGTGTGTGAGAGAGAGAGAGAGAGAGAGATTTTATTATCGTCCTCGGAGGTCAAATATGACCTATGGGACCAAAGTTACATGTGATGTAGTATGTGTGTGGCTGATTAGTGACTCTCGATGCTCCAAAATTGTGGTGATGAGAGTCGCAATGGAGAGCCCACACTGTGGTTGGGAGAGAAAAGTGTGTAGGTCTAAGTCATGGCTGAAAATGTCAGGGAAGCAAGTTCGGATGTGACCAAAAGCTGAGCACTCTAGTAGTGTGTGGTACTCGGACTCTCAAACTTGCAATGAGCATAATGTGCACAATTGATTTGACTCTTCTCCATTTCCCCAATGCCCTATCTCACATCAAAGGGAAACTGAATCTTAACACATTTGTAGTTTGCATACAAAGTCAAATATGTCCCACGTTCATCAGATTTCAGTTCTTTAAGGATATCCGGCATAAGCCCATGAAAAATATTAAAAGCAATCTGAGCAATCACTAATTGTTTAGCTTGGCTACCTAACGAAGAAGAGATAAGGGATAGATGAAAGTCCATCGGCTTCTTTGGGAAGAGCTGGTTCAGATGGTTGAGGATAAAACAGATAGCATGGTCAAACCACATAATGTTGGATTTGCAGGATGCTTTAGGGTCAAGAAATTTGAAGCACATTATGGTCCAAAAAAATTCTAAATAGATTTCGTGTAGAAGTCAGGATTACTTTTAGCAAACTCCATGTTCCCTTTTGTCCGAATGTATAAACCTGTATTGGAAGAGCATTTGGAATGGTCAATATTAAGGTTAAGGTTGAAGGGGGCTTTAATGAGTTCTCCTTTGTCTAAGAACTGTCCTCCTTTCAAAATTTTGAGTCTGCAATCCTCAGTTGCGGAGGCAAGAAGATAAGCTAGATAGACCCATGTTCACTAAGAATTGGTGCCATAAAGGCTTTATTAGGTAAAACCCAGAGCTGATGGTCCACACTAAAAAATTCAATTTCAATTTTTCTAATTGGTAGGAAAGGAAAAACCTTGGACACTTTGGGTACCATTTTCAAGAGATTACGGTCACTAAGGGAGCAAAGATTGTTTTGAAATTCCTTGATGGCTTCAAGTGCTGCACTATCTCTGCAAAAGATACCACCGGTTTCAGGGACATTTGGAGCAGCAGGGATACTCATAAAAGAAGGATTGAGGCTATATAATTTTTTCAGAAAGTTAGATATTTTAGCCCCAAAAGAAGAAAATAAGGCCAGCTCTTGATACTGTACAAAAAGTACAGGTAGTTGGGCTATGTAGTGGGAAATCATATTAACCCATCTTTGGAGTCCTTGTCAAGGGTAGCAAGAATCTTGACCCAAACATTGAAACATTGAAAGACAACATGTGTAAGATATATAACTTTTTATCTGAGGCAAGAGCCGAATCATATATTAATTGAAAAGCATCCACACTACCAATACATCTTAGGACAAGAGACATAGCCACAAAGAGGGGCTCAAAAGATAGTTTCAGGCCTTGCGAGAGGGCAAGGGTCTACAATAGACAAAATTATTAGTAAATTAGGGATTACTTATGGTAATATGTACCACATCATTTGGCCCGTCGAGCCAGAAAAGGTCTAGTTCTAATAGCCAAGGCCTTTTTTGGAGAATGGTTCTTTAGGTAAAACCTAATTTGTTCTAAAATCCTTGTATGCTTCTCCGATCGTGGTTTACTCTCATGCGAGCTGTCAATTTAAAATGTTTGTGATCCTGAAAGAAAATATACAGTTAGTCTTGTAGGTTGGGCCTGCAATCCTTAAACCAGCAAAGTCAGAGACTATAATAGCCATGAGCAGGTATCCAGAACATTAGCCTATGAAGGACCACCTAACACCTGCCAACCAAAAAAAGATTTATAGGCAGTGGGTCCAACCTAAAACTAAGATTCAAACTAGTTTCCAAAGCCAGCATCCCGGTTTTTTCAAAAGAATGAAAAAACCTTATGTATAGGACGTGTGTGTAGTTGTTTTTACTTAATTAATAAGACACAAATGAACTTTAACATTCAAAAGATAGTTGGCTTTAGAGAAAAGGCTATGATTAGTACAAAAAAAACTCAGTCTTAGAATTATCCTTGTACATGGCAAATAAGAATGAAGCCTCACTCTAGTATACAATGATAGTAGCCCATCAAAGAAGTACTTCCCAAGTAGTATGAGCCAGTGTAATCATGGACAGACATTTGCTTCAAGCTTTAAAAAATCCAAGAAAGGATAGAGTCATCACCTACATCCATTCAATCAAGACAATAGATATGTTAGACTTGAATGCGTTTTACAAGTGTCAACGGACTATATCAATTGTTATCCATGTCCAACTTTCAACTTTTTTACTTTAAAAAAACGTCCAAAGTGTCAATGTAAAAGTCTTTAAAGCTTGTAAAAAAACCATAACCCCTTGGAATTATGGTAGCTATTATATGTATGGTTTCTATATAGCCCAATTTTCAATATACCTTAAATAAATATCTACATATGTATCATTTCAATCAGAAGGCCACCACCCCTTCTGATCCAAGTGACTTAATACCACCATTAGTTCAAAGTTTATGTTGTGCCTGCTTCTCAATCATTTCCCATCAAGATTTACATAGCAATTATGTTATTCTTTTACTTAGTGTAGTAAAATTTAGTCAGACAACTTTCCTGAACTAATCAAGTAAATACGGTACATCTCTTTCCACTTCCATCCTCAAAACCATTACTCAAAACATAGTAAATTTTGTCCTCAGCTTTACATAAATCCCTCATAAAAACATCGTTCTATACCTCAAATAGTTTATCAATTTCTTGGCTTAGGCAAAAAAGAACTTAGCAAAACATATCAACTACTTTACATTAAGTTTGAGTAAGAGGAACCAAAAAAGTTTCCAATTTTTTTACAAACGTGTTTAGATAAGCTATGCTTTAAGTGAAAAAAACCATGAAATCCAGACTGTCTAGTCACGGCATCTCCATCGTGGTATGCAATGTAACCCATATTATATAGCACACGTTATCAATGTGACACCATGATTACGCTAGCAGCTCCTCAAAAATCTAGTCATCAAATGCAATCAAGGGCTCGTCGGACTGAGCCCCTCTTTTTTACAGTTATCACAACATTCCCAGTCAGTATGTAGCTATACCTTAGGGGTATACTGCCTTGTATTGTCATTAGCGGCCTAACCCCGCAGCAATATACTAATCATATTGAGTGAGAATGCAGAATAACGAGCACAAAAACAAGGCCTCGGGCATATTGCCATGCCTATACATGATGTAAATAGGTACTATCTAATGCTAGTCACCCCAAACCATCAAAGAGATGGAATTCTAGAAATGCCAGTCCAAGCCTTGGTGTAGGGAAACCTATACCCGTGCAATCATAAAATATACATGGCATGTGAAAACGGCCCATCATAAATCTATACAAACCTTTTTAATTTTCTCAGGCCAAGTGCCCTTTGTGCCTAACAACAAATCAAGAGAAATTCTATCGACTACTATAGAAAAAAAATTACCTGCGTTAAAAAATCACAGAAAATATGGACAGGTTTTTAATACATGGTCGCTAAATATCAAGCCAAACCATTTTCCTGACATCATATGAAAACCAGAACGCTTGGTGCAAAAAAGCCAGTAATTTTATTTTTTTTTTATACGAAATGTGGACTTGAGAAGCGACCTCTTTTTCCACAAGCTCCATGGTTAGACAGTAGGCAAGCTTCCAAAACAAACTCTCAATCTCTCTCTATACCAACACAAACAACACGCAAAGAGACTAAGTGAGGGGCTCAGGGATGTCCTCACCTTTATACACTGTAAGCGACAGGTGTGAATAACTCGATATGGCTATAAGCTTTAGCCACCTTGACCCTATAAGGGGACTGAGTGGGAGAGAGGAGGTGAAGTGCATCATCATGCAGCATACGTGTGCACAGAGCTCCCATGTGTGGTATACATTGTACGCGACAGGCGTGAACAACTTGATAAGCTCAAGATCATTTAACACAATACCCAATGCTGCCGGACAGTTTATTATGGGGTATTGTTCTACTTTCAATGCGCCTTTGAAAGGCATTTAACAAAGTTATGATTTAAGGGGCCACTCTCATATATGAGGGGGGCGGGGGGAGACCATTTTTTAATTATATATTTTGAGTTGTGGTAAAGAAGTCCTAAACCCATCAAAAAGAGTGGGGGGGGGGGGGGGGGGGGTTTACTGGATTTAAATATTAGATGTAGAAGTACTAGAGTGTGCGTGCATGTGTGTGTGTGTGTGTGTGTGTGTGTGTGTGTGTGTGTGTGTGTGTGTGTGAGAGAGAGAGAGAGAGAGAGAGAGAGAGAGAGAGAGAGAGAAAGAAGGAGAGAGAGAGATATATATATATATTAGATGTAGAAGTACTAGAGTGTGCGTGCATGCGTGTGTGTGTGTGTGTGTGTGTGTGTGTGTGTGTGTGTGTGTGTGTGTGTGTGTGTGTGTGAGAGAGAGAGAGAGAGAGAGAGAGAGAGAGAGAGAGAGAGAGAGATAGACTTTACTATCATCCTCAAAGGTCAAATATGACCTATGGGACCAAAGTCACATGTGATGTAGTATGTGTGTGGCTGATGAGTAACTCTCAATGCTTCCAAATTTGTGGTGATGAGAAACACGATGGAGAGCCCACAGTGTGGTTAGGAGAGGAAAGTGTGTAGGTCTAAGTCATGGTTGAAAATGTGAGAGAAGCAAGTTCGAATGTGACAAAAGTTGAGTACTCTAGTAGTGTGTGGTACTCAAACTCTCGAACTTGCAGCAGTGAGCATAATGTGCACAATTGATTTGGCTCTTCTCCATTTCCCCAACGCCCTATCTCACATCGAAGGGAATGGGAGTTAAGCCAAATGGTTGTGATAGTGTGTATCACCGACAAAGGGAGAGGCTCAAGCATGTAAGTGTGAGTACGGTTTCCTCTTTTAGCAAAGAACATGGTTTTGTAGTTGGGGGCAATATGGGTGATGTAATGTATGAATCATGACCCACTGGATTTCTCCCCAGTCGTAATACATTGGCATTGTAGAAAAGCTTCATTCACTTGGGAGTCAAATGAAGCATCATGTAGCAAGTGTAATGCATCCTATCTCCCAAACCACTTCTTTATGTCTTGCATCCATCTTGTGCTCAAGATCTTGCTTTTATGCGTCTTTTGAACTTTTTTCATTGCTTCCCATGCAATTGTAGGAAGTCGATGTGAGGGGTTTTGACGCATCTTTATCATGTAATCTACAACCCTTTCCATGCCCATAACCTGAATTGGAAGAGATCCCGACTCAAGAAGTAGGAGCATATATGGTGTTTGTGTCTTAACTTGGAGAAAGTTTGTATAAGAAAATGCTTTTGGACATTTTCAAACCCTTTCCAAGTAGACTTTGAGATGCTCCTGCCCCACACTTCAACTCCATAAAGAAGAATTGGTGTCACCAATGCATTAAAAAGGTACTTCTTGAGAACCCAACATTGGATGTCTCCCGCATTACACATATTCTCAAATGCATAATATGCTCTATTTTTCGCTTTCAAATGACGCATAGCACATTCATGCCACTTGTGATTGGATGGAACCTCAAGGGCAAGGTACTTAAAGCTCTCAACAACTTCAAGTGTTTCATTGTTGTACACAATGCATGGCTTCTCCTTATGGTTGGTTTTCACAAGCATAACCTTTGTTTTGGATTAATTCACACTCAGCCCACTATGAAAGCAAAAGTTCTCAAGGACAACCATGAGCTTTTGTGCATCGTCAAAATTGTGTGTTAGAAGCACTACATCATCCGCATACAACAAAAGCATGATTACCGCATTGCAAATAGTGACCTCTTCAATGACTTCTTCTTTCATAAAGTCAAGTACCATTTGTTCCAATTGATCGATGCATAGACCAAAGAGAGTTGGTGACAACGGACATCCTTGTTTAACCCCAATAGCGCTTACAAATGTTTTTGAAATTCCTCTCCCATGCGCAATCGACACATTGCCTTCTCATAGATTCGAGAAACCGCAAGGATAAATTCACTTGGAACTTGGAGTTCTTCATCCTTCTTCACAAATTGTTACATGGAATCATATCGAAGGCTTGCTTAAAATCCACAAAACAACAATACAATCGCTTGCCTTTCAACCGACTTTCCTCCATGAGAACACGAAGAGTGACAATATGATCAATGGTGTTATGCATCGACAAAAACCCACTTGTCCTTTTGCACGCTTGTCATTCTCTTCAGCCCAATAACTCAATTTCATCTCCATTATGCACCCAAGCAACTTTTCCATAAGAGACCCAATTATTATAGTCCGCTAGTTGTTTACATTTTTACATCCCCTCCTTTATGCAAAGGCTTGACGCAATTAGTACTCCAATCATAAGGCATACCATGTTGAAGTGCAAGGTTGAACATATCACACAACCACTCATGGGTGAAATTTCTCATCCATTTGATCATCTCCGCTTTGATACCTTGAAGATCTCCCGCTTTGTGAGTGGCCAACTTTTCAAGCCCATCACATACATCCTCAATAGTAAAAAAGAGGGCATACATGGGACTGAACCATAAAATGGCATTTTTTAAGCATTTGGTTGCTCATATAATTGCCTACAATGTGTGTACATATCCACAGGACTCAAGCTACCAAAATTCTCAACCCGCTTGCCTCTCAAGTTTCTCCAAAAATTTCCGCATGCACGTGCGACTTGAAAAAGTTGTTGCTTTACTTCCCATCTTCTTCTCTTCTTTTTAATCAATGTCTTGTATGTATGCAAATGACTTTGATAGTTATCTTTGTCCATAGTTGCATCAAGCTTTATCAAGGACTTTTGAGCATCTTGAACATTCTTTATCAAACCACCTTTTGTGTGATCTTTTTTTTTTGATACCATGGAGATGCTTCATGGCAAAGCATTCTTCATCACAAGAACAAATAACTTCCATGAAAGCTTCCCATTTAGTTTCCAACGGTGCGTCATATTGAAGCTTTGTCATCCATAACTTTTTCTCAACCATTTCATTTTGGGGGTCCATTGGCCAAAAATAAAACTCTTTATACGATACATGATGGCTTTGGAGAGTAACATATAGTCAATCACACTATCCCCATTATGTTTTCTACATGTAAATCCATTGGTTCCACTCCACAAAGAGACACCATTGGAAATAAGCATACCCGTGCTATTACACATGTGTAAAAGTAACTTTTCATAGTGATCCGGCTCTTTCTCATACATTGAAGTACGGTCATACAAGTGAACTTCCTCCAACTCCCTTGAAATGTATAGCATATCAAATTGTTGAGTATCATATTGTAATAATGTTTTTGTGCGCGCATTTATATCCCCAAATAACGATAACACCGCCTTTGCTTTTGAAATAAGCAATGTCCTCTTCTAAGTAAAAAACGGTTGATCTCTCACTGCAAATTTTTATGGCAAGAAGATGGGGAAAACCGAGCAGAATTTCCTTTGCAAAATGACTCAAAACTCAATGCAAACCACAAGCCAAAAAAATTGCAAATAATTCCCAAAGTGGAAGTCAACTCGACCACTAAACCATTAGAGAGTAAACTACAAATATGCATAAATCATGGTGAGAACCTGAGAGAAATCCGACAGAGTTTCCCCTGGAAACTGAGCAAAAACTCAAAAAAAATCTCACCAAATCGCATAAAGAACAGACACTCAGTGTCTCAGTAAATAGATCCACAAATGGCATACATAGCACTGCCAAAACCCTGACAAACTGGCTCACTCCTAATCGAGTGGCCCTATGGACATATACCTATCCAAAAACATCTGCAAATATGTGAACCTACTCCCTAAAAATATGGCTAGCTCAAACTGTATCCGGATAATGCATACATAGCATGAAACTGCACCAAACTATGCAAAGAAGCTCTCTGAGATGCTCACAATCGTACATGAGCACTACATGTGCCGTATAAGTTGTACTACAAAGACTATGTAACCTGTGAGAAAAAACAATGGGAAACTGGCACACTCTACCTCATCGATTGGTAAACACGTCGATCAGAAACGTTGTCCAAGAGCCAAGTGCGCTCGAGGGAAAAACTTGATGTCAATATGTGTCGTCAAAGCTGAAAATTTGAGAATCGTCGAATTCAAAAGTGTTGTGGAGACTACATTGGAGCCAAGATGCTCCAAATGGGGGCTAGAGGAAAGTCCATGCCACTCTCGTTCTATGGTCTCCTGCTATGTTGAGGTCAAAAAATCATCGTTGATGTTGTCTTCCATCGCCGGGCGAAAGTACACTAGCCGAATAGCCGTATGTTTGGTGTCAAAATCGATGCTAAGCTCATGTCAAGAAACGAGGTTGAACGAATGTGAAATACCGAGAAAATCGCCAAAATCGATGTCGAAATTGATGCTAGAACCGCTAAGTGCCAATGCGCAAAGCCATAGAGGAGGATGTCAAGAAGAACGCTAAATCAGTGTTAAAAACTCATGTCAATAGCTGCCTCCCGTTGCCGGACGGGAGACCTCAATGCCGAGGAGAACGCTGAGAAAAGTGGGCCAACTCCAAGTGATGCCCAGGTTTACTCACCGAAGTCACGATCGTCGAAGACCAGAAATCCCTGCTCTTGCTCACTCTCTCTCTCTCTCTCTCTCTCTCTCTCTCACACACACACACACACACACACACACACACACACATATCTCTCTATCCCTCCTATCTCTCAAGCTCTCTCAGCTTGGGTGTGTGTGAGCCGGTGTGTGAGAAAAGGCGGGGAGTTGGGGTTCGGTGGTTGGGGTTGTCAAGGTGTCGAGGTCCTCCCGTGGGAGCAAGCCCTTTCACACAAAGTGTGTAAGGCTCAAAAAGTTAATAAAAAATCATAATTTCCTTTTGATTGCCTGCATGAACTGTTGACAGTCTGACGAGGACTGTCAAAACCAACTCGCTCGAATCAAGCGTTGCAAGCAATTCTCTCACAACTTGCTCAAATCAAGCACTGCAGAGCTTGCTTCAAAATTGTTGCACTACCCCAAGCGTTGCTACTCGTTTTGATACGTTGCCGATTTACCCTTGCTTTGAGTGTGTGTGTGTGTGTGTGTGTGTTTACACACACCACACACAACTTGTTGAGGTGCTACCATTCTACCAAAATCTGTACTCACGGCCCTTTGCTCTCAACTGCAAGCTTTGCTTCCTTTTTTTGTAGCAGCCGAAATGTGTCCCCGATTTTCAAGATTTCCTTTGCAATGCTTTTTCTATAGTGTTGACCTATAGATCCCGAGATTTGTTTCCTACTTGCCTTTTGCACACAAGCCCCTTGCTCAAGGCCGATTCCCTCGATGTGATGCCCCCTTCAATGGCAATGCTCTACCCAAATTGCCTCTACCTCTGGCACTGCCCGATGGTCTACAATCGACTGGCTATTGCTCCAAGTGCTTGGCTTCACAAGAAAGACAAAGCTCGTAATTTATTGCCCCTAGTTGTCCTACATTTTCTTGGACTGCTCATCTCAAAGTCCCTACAATGTCGACCTGCTCCAGTTTCCCCCTTAATGCTTACTCGATTCCCTACTTTTGAATCACTTGCCCGACACCGACTCTGTCATGAGGCTGAGATCTCTCAAGCCTGCATCCTTTGCTTGGCTCTGCTGCTTTTCTCGAAGCTCCAGAACCTCTAAGGCTTTCGTTTCTCTGGCTCCATTGCTTCCTGCAGATCTTTGTTTCTACAAAGATGCCCCTTGAGAATCCCTGAGATTCCAAATGCCCGAGAGGGGCTGCACGTGTGAGTATGCCAAGATCTCACCAATCTCACCCGATCCGTGCCAGATCCGCCGCTCCGAATCAACGTGATCCAGTGTTGCAAAGCGCCAACTCTATGGGAGCTCCGTTGTCATTGAGAGACCGTCGCCGCCGTCGAACCAAAGCTCTGATACCACTTGTGAGTGCATGTGTGCGTGAATACGTGTGTGCGTGCACGATGCGGTTTATGCGGGGAAGGGGAGACGCAAGAGACCGTGTGAGTGGAGCAACCTTTGGAACTAGTGAGTGAGGTGCTCCTTATTCATATATGTATAATGAATAAGTTCATATATGTATAATGAATAAGGGCATGTACACATGTGGACGGGCGGTTGGACACTGGACGTTCGGCCCGGGCAAAAGGCGCACCGCCTTTGCCCTAACACTATACACATGTACAGAGGGGGATGTGGCATTGTGTTCATGCTATTATTTTAAACCAAATGGAATGCTCATGAAACATGCCCTTTCTTTGTATACTTGTTTCTTCTTCAATGTTGAAGAGTCATGAAATGATTTTCCTTTAATAATGATAGTGTTAAGATGTTCTTATGGCAAAATGCCAAGCGAATACAGGCATTGTATCTTGGAAAATGAGGGTTGGGTGTAGACTTGCATAATTGAAGGCGGAAGTAGCATAATGTGTGCATCTGTCGCACGTGTCAAAGCAAGGGACTTTCCGTACACTGTGTGTGATCCACAAATGGCTGCAAGCACACAACCAGACTAATCTAGCAAGCTCAAGAGAGCAAGGGTGTGTCACTCATCGCCCAACGCTCGCCTTCGTGGAGGATTCCTCGCTGTGAAGAAGAGGGAGCTACCATCATGTTGCGCTCAACCGCCTCACCGACGCCGTGCTGTCGCAATGCTCTCTCTCTCTCTCTCTCGCATAAACACACACACAAGGAGATGAAGAAGAATATGGAGATGGAGCAAGAGCACTCTTCAATTGCACAAATGAGAGAATGAGTGTTTTTTAGGTTTAGGTGACTTTTATATGAGCTCCCCCATTCACACTTGTGCGCCCATGCTTAGCCAACTAACCCTTGAATGTTCCAGTTAGAGTGCGCCTCTCCTCGATGATCACTCTTAAGCTTTTCCTATTGGACTGACAAGTCCCGCCCATGACTACTAGAAGTGGACGTCGGTGCTTAACATGCTCCCCTTCGTGATGTAGATTCCACCCTCGGAATATAACAGTGTAACATCGAGATCCATGGTAGGAGTAGCAAAAGAAAAACAACACTGTGAAAGCTCAAAGGCAGCATTTGCAGGCATGCAATAATTGAGATACATACATGATATTCGAGGAAATGTAAAAAAAAATCATGAATTGTAACATTGCCAACTAGAACAAGCGTAGTACCTGAATAAATGCGATTGAGTTAAGGTCTATTAGGCTGACTCTAAGAGAAGTACACAAGAGCTAGGGCTAAAGTAAGTACTAGATTGACCAACTTTAATTAAAAAATGTTGGCTAAAGAGTAGTTAACCCTAGGAATGCTCGTCAGGGTCTAAAGACTAGTGATCTTGTCACTTATACCACTTAGGGGTGATCAACATAAAATACAAGGAAGTTTGTGCTATTTGAATTTTTTTTTTTGTCATAGTTGCTACAAGTAGCTGGGGGACTCGAGGTTTTAAATACCAGCAGCTAGGAGACCGCAAGTTTCAAATACCAGCTTGAGCATAAACTAGTCGGGAGACTTGAGGTCTCAAATACCATCTTAACACATGGAATTCCACAACACAAGTCACACTTAGGTAGAATAAGCTAGAGAGAACTATATCCTCATAGCCTAAAACATTACTAAAGTTACTATAATTAATAGACTATTTAGGAATTAAAGTCAGCAATTAAGTGTCCTAGTTTAACCTAAGGTCCTGATACCTACTTAAAGCCAACTAATAGAACAAACCTCAAAGAGAAGAACAAGGTACTAGAAGTTTGAAAAAATTAGAGCATCTAAATTGGCAATGTCACAACTTCATAAATTTTATGCATTGTTTGAAACTCAAATGACAAGATGCAAACATGTGTGGAAAGCATAGATAAAAGGAAGTAGTACACCTGATATAATGGAGAGCATCCATTGTAACATGTAAACATCCATTGTCGTTGTCCTTCGAAGGCATCCTTATGTAGTCACAAATTGCACAATAGTCACCACCAAACATTCACCTTCCAGAGTCACATCAGTGGGAAAAAGGAACTTTGTTAATATCCAACATGATTTGGTTTTCACATTCTTAACCTAAGTGGATGCCTTCCTTTGAGGTTTCCTTTGTGAATTAACTAGAACCCTTGGTTAGATCACGTGGAGCCTTTGATGTAGCACTGTCTGTTGTAGCCATGGAAGTTGAAGCTTTTAAGGGTTGTGCTACTGGCAAGGATGTTGTGACTTTTTGAATTGGCAATATTTTGTTGTTTTTTGTGTTATGAAGAGGTGAAATTTCAGGTGTTATTCCTTGAGCCGTAGGGTCATGAGTTGGTTTCTGCGTTGTGATACTCCCCATCTCCGAATCCATATTACATTTGACTGTAGACATCCATTTGCACCCTAGGTTTATATTACCCTCCATAGTTCGAGCAGGCATGACCAAAAAGTTGTGAACCACAGTTCCATTGTCATAAATAACATGAGTGTGTAGGATTCCAAAAACAGTGATCTTTTTCTGACACCCTTGACTTGGATGGTGCTTGTGTGGACAGGGGTGGTTTTCCTAGCTGACACCAGACTCCATAGGATAGCAAATTATGTTGAGCTCTTGTATCCAATAATGCGTTATATAGTACTCTCCCGTAGAGGCTATTTAGTTCAATTGGATATCGTAGAGGTGGCTCAGATTCCAATAAATCATCATCAGTGTCTTCAAAAAACGCTTTCGTGATCCCCAGATTAGCCTCTCCTTGGCATCTAAGATGTTGTTGTCTTTCTCAAGCCTCAACACTTGCTTGGATCTTTTTAAGCTATGCCTGTTCTTTGGCTGCTTTCTTTTCATTCATTCTAGCATGCACATTTGCTCGATATCGTCGCCTCTTATATCTCTTACTCTTCTTGTCTAATTTTTTATTACGGCCGATCTCTAGTGAAGAGTCACTAGATGAATTGCTACATGTGTCTTCTGCTCCCTAAGATAGATTGTCATCTAGGGTACCATTGGGCCCTGAATAGTTTGTCTCCACATTTGCACTAATATTTAACTCAAATTCTTTGTCCTCAGAGTTAGTTTCAATTGATGATTTTGACCCCAAATTGTGTGGGCTATAGTCTTGTAAGACGCTACTGGTTCCAATGCCAGTCAAACCTTCATCTTGTAGGTCATCAGAAGTTATATGCATTGCTTCTAGCATATTTAAGGGTACAAGTGGTGGCATTTCATCCCCCTTAGGTGTTACCCAGGTCGTCCCCCTATTTCACCAAGTCTCTATGGTTGCTGCTAAGTGGACCCAATCCACATTGTCCGACTCAGTCATCCCAGGTAGAGCATCCATATAAGGAGAATCTTCCCCAACATCAATGTCCATTTTACATGTGTAACAATACTGCAATGGGGCCGAGTGAACTATGGTGTGAGATGTATGATCAATTATAAACCCGTTTCCTAGAAAATGTGCTCGACCAGTTACAAGATCCACTTGAATGACAGAATCTTGGAATTGCAAGTAGACATGGTTTTTAGACCAGTCATGCACCATTTTTGCTTCCCTCATGAAAGGATGTCCTAAGATCATCTTAGATGCCGTAGTGTGCTTGGAGAAATCCATAACAATGAAGGTATTTCTTATTTTATGTCCAAAGACCTTGATCTTGAGATCTTCTAGCATCCCAATAGGTTTAACAATAGACCCATTGGCCATCTTTGCTACTATGGTTGTGGTCCCAAGGTGAGGTCTTCCCATAGTTTCCCATCAATTTTTAGTCACAATGCTAACCAGTGCCACCATCAAGGATTCCCTTCACTGTTAATCCCTTGGTAGTGATTGGTATGGTTGCATTGGATTCATTGCCCTCAAAGTATTGTCCCAACTTGTTAACAGGTATTTCTACAACAAAGTTCTCATCTAGGTTGGGTTGTGAATCTAAGTGTTCCTTCTCTATCGGCGTCTCCTAGCTCCATCCATCTGTGAAAATTGTGGTAGCCCGACCTTCAGTTCTCCATTGAGAAAAGCTCGAAGAGCTAAGAATAGCTCAGGGTCTCCATATAGTTTGAACATGATGGTGGTTCTAACTTCTGAAGCCATGAAATCCATCAATTTGGAAATATTTAACGGAACCTTTTGGGCTTCAGTCCCTTGACGTGGGGAAGATGGGATATCCATTTCTTCGATAGGGTTAGGTAGTCCCTCTGTAAACATTCTTTCCAACAAGAAGTGAGTACGTCCACTTTCCCATGACTTTAAGCCACTTTCTTCTTGGATGACACCAGTTATGGCTAGGGGTCTATGGACTTTGTGAGGTTGTTGTTGCGTAGGGAACAATGTGTTTGCCTAGGTGCTGGTTCTAGATCCCTTTGGGTCTCTTCTACCAAACTCCTTAATTGCTTGACTCGCTCGATCTCCTTTGTAGGGTTTGGATAAGTTCCTATCTTCTTCTTGGATCCTAGCCATTGTGGCTCATGACGATCTTCCTTGTTGGTCTCTTTCCTAGTGCTCATTTTGGTCTCCATGGTTTCACCTGAATCAGAATCCTCTTCAGTGTCGTTCATATATACGTGGTCTTCACCAGTCCCTATGTTGGTCTTTGAATTGCGGTCTCGCTTCGCTGCTTTTTTCTTCCTTCGTGTTTTCTTCTTCTTTTGAGATTGGGCAATCGATGTCGTGTCTCTTTCTTCAAGAATATAATTCTGTTTTTGGAGCATCGATCGTGTGAGTACGTTTACTGGTACCACAAGTGTACTTTGTGATGGCTCCTTGGTAACCTCAATCAAGTTTAATGGCGTGATCTTCGATGCATTTGGATTATTTGGACATTGGAAAATCAAATGATCTATGCCACATCAATTACACATGAGTATCGGCATTGTAGACGTGCTCACTTGATTGGTTTGCATTAGTGTGGTGATCTTTTGTAGCCTAATAGGACACTCAGCCACACGATGTGGACCTCCACACTAATAGCATTGAAGAGGTGGTCTCTTGGCAGTGTAATTGATATTTTGGCCTCTTGCAGCAAGAGCAGCTACTTGATAGATAGACAGGTTTGACTTGTCCCCAATATTTTTCCATGTAGTATTGTGGACTTTCCATGTAGTATTGTGGACTTTCTTCAAGCGCATCAATCCCATAGGCAATATTACGGTCTATGATTCCTCACAGCCTTCCAAACAAGCAATAGATGAGTCACAACCCACTTGATTCACAAAAGTCATTCTTGGATGTGGTGGTTGCGGTCCTAGCACTGGAGGTGGTAAGGGTGTTGTTTGAAGAACATTTTGGGCCCTAGGGACCATGCGTTGTGATGTTTGTTCAAGAGGTGGGGCCAACATCAATGCAGGAACTCGAGGTGTGTCTGTCCATGCTAAGGTTGGTCTATTGGCCATCGCACGCTTAAATACGATGCAATCCTTAGCTTGATGACCATACCTCGCACAGGCATTGCATTTCCCATTTAATTTTACTCTAAAAGTAGGGAATTCACTAGTATTATGTGGACCATAGCATACTGAGCACCATTTTTGTTCCCTTCTTGGATACCTATGATTGTTTTGCGGAGCACGATTGTCTCTAAGACTCTCTTAAATAGCCTTGGTGAGATCTTTTAAAGTCATCTCAGATGTCTTTATCTCCTTAGCAAAAATAGGCTTTAGGGTTATTGGTTGATGCCCTGATGCTTGCGAGCTAGTAGATTTAGGCTCAACAGACACTCTTTCTCCTTTAATCATTAAATTATCTTCCAATTGGATCGCATTGGCGGTGGCTGCTTCCCAAGTGGTGATATTTCTAATGACTAGGCCATTGTAGATATCCTCATGTCATGATCCCCTAATGAATCTATCAAGCAATTGATTATTATTGAAGCGCTCATTTGGATTACAACAAGAATTCAAATGCTTCAAGCGACTAATAAAGTCTCTCATCGACTCTCCTTCCTCTCATTGGGCTTTCTGGAGCTGAGAGGCTACACCCCAAATCACTCCCTCTCGTATGTATTCTTTCAAGAGAATTCTCCTAAGAGTAAGGTAAATCGTTTTTTCTTCCACCCTTAGGGTTCTATACCAATCCCTAGCCTTCCCACTTAAGGTTAGGCTTAAACCATTACTCTTATGCAGTTCATTGTGTTCTCCTAGAGAATCATATATTTGTTCAAACACTTTGATATGCTTTCTAACATCCTCGTCTCTACTAAATTTTTGTGTGAGCTTGGCTATTTGTATTGCCTTACTTCTATGCTCTCTATCAGGCATGTTATGCATATTCCTAGTAATAGATCGACCGATGGTTTGAGCAAATGTTGCCAAATCTCCTAAATAAGCAGGTATAGTGGCCGCAGGTGCAGGCACTCCTGCGACTAAATGTGGAGTAGGTATTGGCATTGGGCTTGGCGCATAGAAAGCCCTTGGGCTCCAAGTTTGGTATGGTGTTGTGCCATGTGGTGGCCCAAAGTTCATATGTGTGGCCCTAGGCATAGCAGACGTCGGATGTGACATGCTAATGGTAGCCGGTATGGTCCCATTGAAATAAGAGCTTGGGTGTTCTAGTTGTGGAGCATAGGTTGTTGAAACAATGGGAGGGGTAGGGGATACATGAGTACAAGGACCCATAGGTGTATACAATTGGTACACACTTGTAGGTACTGTTGCAGGAATTGAGCTACATGTAGCGGTGATTTACTAACAAATGAGGTCCATGGCGTGTTCCTTGGCATGCCCATCATTGGGGTAGGCATGGTAGCCGTGGTGTCATCAAGGAAAAGATAAGCTAGATTTGGAAAAGTAAAACTACTACTTGTGGGTTCAGACTGTACCAAAACTCTAGGCCACAAATATATGAAGGGTCCATTGGACTCACTGAAGGAGTTTCCATCAGTGATAGTGTCGGTTGTCTGGCCTAGCCCGTATCCAAGAATCTCATAGGGCCCATTGAAGGAATATTAATCCCTCGGTTTTGCCTCTCCGATTGGATCATGCTATGGATGACATTGAAGACCATCTGTTGCCGCTCTCTAGACTTGTGGCACTAGAAGTAGATTGTACAACTTCTAACCAACCTATATGGTATGTGTAACCCGTGTACAAGTCAGTCAAGGTTTTAGTTTCTAGGTCATATTTCCAATTTTCGTTGAGGTATAACCCTTTTAGGCCCGGCGTACTAGAGGTTTCCCTTGAGGTAGAATCATTGTTGTTCTACACAGTTTGACCCACATTGCCTACTAACTCAGGAGCACTCGATTGCTCAATTGATATGCCTGTTGTCCCAGGGGTCTTTCCCTTCATGGCTCGGCGTTGTTCTAGGAAACTCTCCATTTCCCTCTCCCTAGCCGCTTGCATATAGCGCTCAACTTCTTGCACCTCCGCAAGACTCCTACCATCGGGTATTAGAACTTCGGGGAGTGATTGATTTGCAAGGTTTTCCATGAAAGCAGGGGGCAGGATATTGACATGGACACTCTTGGGAAGTATAGGCTCCCCTTGAGATACCAAAGGAAAATATACCTCTCCCTCACCTTTGTTAACTTCACTAGCCGCAAATCCAGAGCAAGTAGCTCTACTAAAGGTTTCTATAAAGCGACTAAACACACTAGATCCAAGTTGTGGGACCCAGACAGGTACGTTTTTGTTTATTTTCTCGGGGTTTGGTGTAGGATGCCCTTTCATAATATTGTAGTGAGATGAAGAGTCACTAGCTGCTATGTTTGGGTCTTTGGTTGTACTACCTTTGGTCCCCGTGAGGGCCCGAAACCTAAGGTAGGTGAGTATTGAGAACCCGCGTAAGTCAAAGTGCTTGCTAGTTGCTCAGCCTCTAGCACACGATCAAAGCATAGATGCATGTGCCTTTGGCACCCTACAAGCGTCAGCGAATACCCTTGAAGGTTAACCGCTTGATTTTTTGGGCGTTTTGCACCCCGTTTTCACTCGTTTTTTGATGTTTTTTAATGTCTTTTTACGATCGGTTTTTGGGTTAGAGTGTGTGATAGCTCAAAAAGAGCGTATTGCTTAGGGGGTTGTGGTGTGCTTTATAACACAGCGTTCGGTTACCCAAAGCTCCGATGGTCCTCAAAAGGATCAATGTTTACTTAGGTGTGAGGCTAAAATAAGTAAGTACAAAGGGTGACTAAGGCTTGAGCTTAGGCTTGGGCTTGGGGAATGTTCTTGATCCCGGTCCTCCCTTTTATTTTATTTTTAATTTTTTTGGGATAAGGTCGTCGCGACCGTGTCGCACGCGCGCACACTTACACACTTAATCTACCTACTTACAACTAACAGAGCTATTGTTACACATTGTTTAACACAGTATTACATTAACTAATCAACTAACAGATCTAACATTATAGATCTAATACCTTAATTCTAACACCTTATCAACAAAAAACAGTACATTACAACACCTTTTTAATAGAAAACAATACACTACAACAAAAACAAAGTTCACAAATCCTTCTCAATAGCCACACACCTTCTTTCTCTACCTTTTCTACATCTTAAATTGCACCACAAAGCAGCATAGAGTGCTATTCGAGCTTAATGCAGGGCATTTCCCAGACAACGGTGCCAAAAATGTGCACGTCTGTTGCACGTGTCAAAGAAAGGGACTTACCATACACTATGTGCGAGCCACAAATGGCTGCAAGCACACAAGAGGACTAATCTAGTAAGCTCAAGAGAGCAAGGGTGTGTCACTCACCACCCTATGCTTGCCTTCATGTGGAGGATTCTTGCCACGAAGAAGAGGGAGCTACCACCGTGCCATTGCAATGCTCGATCACTCTCTCTCTCTCTCTCTCTCTCTCTCTCTCTCTCTCTCTCTCTCTCTCTCTCTCTCTCTCTCGCATACACACACACACACAAGGAGATGAAGGAGAAGATGGAGATAGAGCAAGAGCACTCTTCAATTGCACAAATGAGAGAATGAGTGTTTTTTAGGTTTAGGTGACTTATATATGAGCTCGCCCATTCACACTTGGGCACCCATGCTTAGCCAACTTATCCTTGAATGTTCCAGTTAGAGTGCATCTCTCATCGGCGATCACTCTGTTCCTTTTCCTATTGGACCAACAAGCCCGACCCATGACTACTAGTAGTGGATGCCAATGGTTAACATGCCCCAAAAATGTGCGCGTCAAAAATGTGCACGTTTGTCGCACGTGTCAAAGCAAGGGACTTTCCATACACAGTGTGCGAGCCACAAATGGCTGCAAGCACACAACCAGACTAATCTAGCAAGCTCAAGAGATCAAGGGTGTGTCACTCACCGCCCTAAGCTCACCTTCGTGGAGGATTCCTCGCCATGAAGAAGAGGAAGCTACCGCCGTGCCACGCTCAACTGCCTTGCCGCCATCATGCCGTCGTGATGCTCGATCACTCTCTCTCTCTCTCTCATGCATACACACACACACACACACAAGGAGATGAAGAAGAAGATGGAGATGGAGCAAGAGCACTCTTCAATTGCACAATTGAGAGAATGAGTGTTTTTTACATTTAGGTGACTTTTATATGAGCTCTCCCATCCACACTTGGGCGCCCATGCTTAGCCAACTAACCCTTGAATGTTCCAGTTAGAGTGCGCCTCTTATCGGCGATCACTCTTAACCTTTTCCTATTGGACCGACAAGCCCAGCCCATGACTACTAGAAGTGGATGCCGGTGGTTAACACATAACACCCTGCAAAGATTTCCAGGTCTCCCATTCTCTTGGCACAAGATGGGTGCAACACAAGGAGGGGATAGGAGATTAGTAGTAACTTCTCCCTTTGGCGAAGCTCAAAATACATTTGGCCCAACATGTTTAGGAAGAATTCATGATCAAGAAAGTGTTGGACACCATTGGCATTGCATCCCCCATTACCATTTCTCACATACTTGTTAGGTCCACCAATTTCAACTAAAGTTTGTAGCTTGGCACTCCTCCCATTTGTGAACTTGTCGAGTGCTCGTTACCAACCCATCATTACTAATGTCTTCTTTATTTAAATATAGAAAAAGGAGCATGAGAGTATAACTCTCATTTTGAGCTCCACCTATATCATATGTCTGCTCCTCTCGTCTCTCGCACTCCACACACACCGTGCACTCTTCAAGTGGTATCTCCCACTGGAAGGCAAATATGGCCCAAGTGGCATATGTATGTACAACATGTACAACCCTGAAGCATTCCAATGGCTTCACCATACACCCATGCAATGTGAAGACCGCTCTGAGGTGAGACTCTTTGTGCGATATCTGTAGGGTTGTCATCCGTATGAACCTTGATTCCCGGGGGGTTCACCATGGAAAACTTACTGCACCACGTAAGTGCAGAGGAGGGGGTTTTATTTACAAGCTACATAAGCGTATAAGTTAGGGGCAGGCCCCCAACAATTTATCTCCCAAGCTTAAAAGTAAGGGAGGGGGTATCATATTTATGGGGTGGGGGGGGGGGGGGGGGGGGGGGGGGGGGGGGGGGCGAGGAGTTGACCCGAGTTGATTACTTGTAACGATTGGTCACCGATGTAAAATAGAATTTGGATGAATTTTAGGGAAGTGTTTTTATCAGGCCACACATCAAATTTTGCATCAATCTAGTCATAGTAGATAAGGGCTGATTTGGAGCGGTTCAAGGGTTGATTTACACCAGCTCTGCATGGGTCAGAATTGGATGAGTAGTCTGAGTGCAAGATGATTGGGCACATAGTTTTAAAGTCAAACTAAGACACATTGAAGGTAGATCTAGTTATCAATAGCAGTGGTTCCTTAGTACGTTTCCAGTCACTATGCTACACACTCTTTGACTAGTTTTACTCAGTTAGATCATGTGAGACCTAAATTTTTTATGTAAAATAGGGGTATGATAGTTTTCTTCATTGATTGTTGTACAAGCATAGAAAGGGGGGTCATATTCCCTAAAATGAGTCTTATGTAGGGGTTTTATCAAAGTTGTCCGCTCGCAGGTAGCGTCTCGCTTTGTATACAGAGTGAATCCCCCGTGCCTTGACTATCTTGATGCGCTTGCTAGATAGTATGTCCCATATCACATGATACCTGGCCTCTATGTGTTTTGACTTTGAGTGAAACATGGGGTTCTTTTCTAATGCAATAGCACTTTGAATATCACAATGCATTATTGGAATCTAATAAATGCCAAGGTCTTCCACTAGACAATCTAACCATGTAGCTTCCTTGTCAACATCAAAAACTCCAAGATACTATTCCTCCGTGGTGGAAGACAAAGTACAATTCTGAAGACATGATATCCACACGGGTGCTCCAAAAAATAGGAATACATAACCGGGCATGGATCTTTGAGTATGCACACAACCCGCATAGTCCACATTTGTGTGACCCACTGTGGATGCATCATGGTTCTCAAAGTATAAGCACTTGCTTGATGTACCCTTGAGGTATCTCCAAATGTGCTTCATTGCTTCTAAGTGCTTCTTGTCAAGGATTTGCCATAAATTTTCTAACGACTCCCATTGCAAATGCAATGTATGGTCTGGTGGTTACCATGGCGTACATAAGAATGCATGTTGCTAAAGAATATGGCACCTTTTCCTTACTTGATTTCTCAACATCAAATTTGGGACCATCATTCTTACTAAATTTTGCATATGCCTGCATTGGGGTACTCAATGTAACATTCTCCCCGTGCATATTAAATTGTTACAAGACCTTGTGGATACATGAAATTGAATATGTGTTTTGCTCTTAGCACTTACTTAAAGCTTGCTAAGTGGTCGTATGGATCCCCTGATCCACTGTATTTTCTGACCCATTTTTGAAAATCCGCTGGTCTGACACGTCTATTTGGTTCAACTCTCGGTCTCCTGGCAGTTGGTCCTGTTCCGAGTCCTTCAAACCAGTCTGTTGGAAATAGTGACTCATGTAGCCCTAGACTGGCCTTAGTGTCACCCGGTTTTCTGCGTGATGAGGTGGTTTGTGGTTTCTTAAGATTACTCTCAAAATATCTCTCACGGTGTTCATCTTTTGGAATAGTTTTTGGTCCTTGGCCCAATATCCAATCTCTTATGGAATACTCTTGATATTTGGTTTGTTCCACCTCCTCAAGAGTCATCATAACGAAGTTGTTGTTATAACAATCCCTAAACAGGTAGGTTGGTAGATCTGCTAATCTCTTATCCTTGATCTTGAAGATATAGATGATCTTCATTGGTGTTAGTTGTCCTGATTTGGCATGCAAAGTCCACAGAAGATCTTTTACATTTCTATCCTCCCAAAAATAGACTCCGATCCTAGGATTATTTGTACTAAGCCGTTTCAAAGGCTTCAAATCAAATTGATCGTATCCCTCGAATTCTAAAGTTGGTGGTCCTTCTTTTGTGGCCATATCTAGAATTATGGTATTTACTTCTAACCCCCATTTCTCTATCACGTCAGGGTTTTCGACTTGTAAATATTGAGTTCCGTTTCTATCCTTGTTTCTTTGCCCTAATCTCTTCTTCGAACTCAATACCATGGTCATCAATGCGAATAGTGTACTCTTCCTTTGGATCCAGGTAAACATGAGCTCCATGGCGATTAGTCTTATAAAAAGAGAGTATATGCTTATAGCGCATTGTCATTTTGGTTTCTGAGTGAGTCGAATAAGAAGACATTTCAGATGTTGAATATGAGAAAGTGTCTGAGACTTCTTCAGGATAGTGTGGAAGGAATTGCCTTGATTCACGCTTTCCTCGGTTGATACTCTACTGGAGGTTTCTCCAAGTATGCCTTGATTTCCTAATACATGACCAAATCTAAGGTTCATAAAGACTTATGAAGCCCTGGATAGAGTACTTACCGTCGGATTGACTTGTTGTCAATTTTCACTTGACTTGATTGCAATTTTTGTCAAGCTGCCGATTCCTCGTCTGCAACTTAATTCCTATATTAATTTGATCAAGTTAGTTACTCTTTCACAAAGACTGTGTAATTTTTGCTAACTATTGTGATTGGTCTATGTTTATCACTTCAATTCGAGCTAATTGAGTCAGTAATTGAAATTTTCTAACTCGACTTTGGCAAAAATCAAAGGATTAATCTGCAACCTGAAAACTGAGTGAACATGTACCAATTTGGATCCGATTGAACCCAAAATTGCCCAATGGCCTTTTATGATGTTGATCTAACACTATACAAGTTCAAAAGTCAAAATTGTTGTCTCTATGTAGCAGTAGTAAATAATCACGATTATTTACTTTTGTCAGCTTTTTGCTTTTTTGGGCTTGGTTTGCCAAGTATACAACCTGTTAAGGTCCTTGGACAAGTTTCAACCAGTTTGGACAAAATCTGTTCAAGTTAATCAACTGTTTCATGTCCGCTAACTCTGATTTCAAGAATTTGGCTTAACTCTCACTTTTGTGATCCAAATTTCACCAAAATTGATATGCATGGTCTACTTGATATGCTTGACCTTGTGATATGCTCAAATATGCAAGATTGTCAATTTTTGAAGCAGATCGAAATAGTCGCGGTTATTTACTCTGGCAAATTTTTGGCAAGTTTTTGTCCCAACCTTGACATAGATCTATTAAGCACTTCAAGTTAAGGTCTCCAGCCAAGTTTCACCAAGTTTGGACTATTTTTTGTCAAATGATCATCAGTTTTCTGTTCGTAGACTGACTTTGCAAATTTGGCCACAATTTTCAATCCAATGATCCAAATCTTACCAAATTTGGTTTGTGGGCTTATTACAACATGGTAAAGCTAGTAGTATGCTAACTTAGTCAAAAAAGTTTAAAAATGGGGTAGATGTAAATAATCATGATTATTTACAACTGGCAAATTTTTGCATCTTTTTGGTCAAATGAGCATGTATACATTTGTATCACATCAATATAAGCCTATGAATCAAATTTCATCAAGTTTGGACAATTTTTTCCCCAATTTACACTCAAGTTATCGAAAGTCATTCGAAATTTTAGTTTTTACCCAGTTTTTTGTCAGTTTAGTCATCCAAATCCTATGTGCCTTTACAGAAGTTGTTTGTACACATGCAATGAGTCACTGGTATCAACCTTGGTGAAATTTGAGCTGAAAGTAAGTAATCACAATTATTTACTTCAGGCTTAAAATGAACCATTTTGTGTATTTTTTTATGGACAGTCTTTTCTAAGCCTATGAATCAAGTCAAATCTTAATTTGGCCTAAAATGTCAAGAAAAAGTAAATAATTTGAGTTTTTGCAAACTCTTGAAATTTTTACCTCAATGTGTCCTTGAGCTTACCCACCACTGGTTCATTCAACTTTTTAGCATACTCTCTAGTCGGATTGAGTGGTTTGGAGTCTTTTCGTGCTATTTCGGATCGTAGACCAGCAATTCTGCAACTTCAAATAACAACTCACAATGATTCTTTTGGGGAGAGCAATGTTTTGAAATCCACCTCGGATCCTACTTACCCTACTCCTAGGTTCTCATGCAATGGGGTTGTGAAAAGTGTCCACAAACACTCGTTTTCTTGTTTTTAATGATTTTTTGAGCCTTGATCTTAAAACTTGTTTCGTCTATCGATCATTCTCAAAATCCTAATCTAGTTCTACAATCCTACAATCCTAAAGGCACTTGACAAGTACGATTACTTCCAAGCTACCTCTACACAGCAAAAGACGACAATCTTAAGCTATGCGGTTTCTAAAAAGAAAGTTTTTACTCTAGGAGATTCTAGAGGAAGTTAAAGGATAACTTCACAAGATGCTCGTGTTTTTTCCTAGTTTAGGTCTCTTCGATCCCCGGCAACAGCGCCAAATGTGGGACGGGTGTCTAACCTCACTCCTATCTTATTGCAGATTTAGCGAGAACCACAATTAAATTGTCAATCCATGGAACAAAGCTGACTTGACTAGTGCATAGAGGCTATAAGAGGTTGTCAATCTCTGGAAAAACAACAAACAACTCACATCTAACTCAAGTGACTGAAATCACCAAAAGCCAATTGCTCATCGGCAAACAAATCACATCCTTTGCAGCATCAAATGACATCCAAATGTAATGAAACTTCTAGACATGTTTATAAGACCTAAGAACACATGCTTATGGTCTCAATTCCTCCTTTAGGTCAGGTGCCAAAATCGTGATTATTAACAGCAATGGATTTTTGACCTAGTCGTTTTCGACTCAGAATGCATCTAAATGCTTAGCAATGATGCCCCAATACCCCGCCTAAGCTTAGTTTTTTATTTTGAAGTGTAAATTCCTACTTATGATGAAATTAAACCGCAAGTCGGCGATGCCAAAAGCTACGAAATACCGTGAAGTGTTTACGTCAATGCGTAGAGCTCTTACCTGCAATTGCAATGCAACAAACACAACTGGAATGTGACAATTGGAGTGGGAGTAGGAAGCGCGAGAAGGAGAGAAGTGAGCGCCGTTAGCTCATGCTGTGTATTTCATTATCCAAAACTTAATAATAACTTACAAAACTTGGCTTTTATATCTTAGCCAAGGTTTTTGGTGGTCAAAGCTAATAATTTGGGAGCTCTAACTAAAGATAAATAATGAAAGGTTGACATAATTTGGAAGCTTGTATTCCCGCCTCATCAATTACAAGGTTTACCCAAAAAATAAGAGTTACAATATTCACAATTTATAAAAAATAATCAGTGTTTTTACAATGAGAGCTCCAAAAAATGGTATTTGAGTTAGCTTGTTGCTAACACATGGTGCACGACCAGGGTGGACATTGCTTGTTTATGACGTACTATCGCATAATGCGAGACCAAATTTCAAGATTTAAGTCAAGTGAAAAGAGGATATTGTCCACATTTTATACAAAATTGGCCCATACAGATGATCGTTGATGCCACATGGCATCCTCATATTGGTGCCACATGGCATCAACAAAGATTAACTTTTTTTGTTGTCTATATAATAATAGTCACCCTCACGTGCATATCGTTACGTTTTTTGTAATTAGTGAATTCTCCACCACGCGATAGTGTTATTTTGGACTTTCTCCTCTGTTCGAGCATTGGATCAATTTTTTTCTCCACCTGCACCATGCAATACGGTTTAGATTGGACTTTCTCCTCCGCCTCCTATCGCATCATTCAGGATCTTTTTCAAATAATTTATTCACCTTTGCCATGTTTTTGTTTAGAAGGATGAGTCTTCTTCCTCAAGGTCGAGAGGAGATCATGGAAGAGAGCCCAAGTGAAAAGATTTTGGATGTTGTTTTGAAAGATGGTGGTCACATGGAATTCTACACTAATGTAGTGGAACTTTTCAATCCCAAATTCGATCTTGCAACATGCTTAGTAAGTTGTAGGACATTCTGGCAAAAGAAAAGGAAGGATTTGAGGCGGAAGTTGAGGGCCATTGCTTTTTATTAGAAACCATGTATTATTGTCATCTCACTGAGTTTACTAAAAACCCAATTGAAAGAGCACAATCATAAGGAGGCTTGGAATATTTTCAAAGAAGGCTTCTTTCATTTTCCCACCAACCATTTCTTGTCCTGATCATTTGAAGCCTTGTAACCTTATTCCAAAAGAAGTCACGTTTCTTTTTTTTTCTTTTTCTCAAAGCTAAAATGGAATATACAGACCATGAAGGAAGCAAAGATGCAGAGAGAGAGGGAACAAATGCTAATGTTATCATAGTTTCACAGCTTGAGAAAAGTGAAGATTTAGAGGAGGAATAAATTGACTTTGTGGTTGAGGAGAAGGAAAGTGCACTAGTCAATGTTGCTCAATTTAGATCTAATACTATCATTGATGAGCCCACAGAAGAGATAGAGGTATTTGAGGCCTCTCTTACTGCTCCTAGCCTACCTTTCTTTTATATCAATGAGAAAGAGTATATCCTTCTCCATTCTCTTCAGTGCCTATTTAATATTAGGGAGGACTTCTGTATAGCAAGCATATCTGAAGCTTTTGAGGTGGCCAAAGATTTTATTGATAGTGAAGAAGAGTCAAAGGAGGAGTTTTTGGCACTTGATCTACAAACATCTGACCAATCATTTCTTCCTTCTCTTGATGCACTTTCTCTTTGCATAAAAAGAGTGGAAGAGGCAAAAGCTACTCTTATGATGAGTATTTTGAGAACATGCTTGTTGAGCTTGGTGTAGAGTCTTGTGGAAAAGATATTAAGTTAAAGGAGATAGAAAAGTATGTTGACAAAGGAGAAAGGGTTGGCTCATGCAACCTCTTATTGAAAAATTCATTGCTAAGGATGAGTTGCAGACGGTACTATCAGTCTAATCTTTCCTCCCACAATCATTTTTTATTCAAAAGTTTGTAGATAATAGGGTCTTCTTTTTTAGATTGAAGTTCTTGACAAGGAAATTTTCTTGGGAAAGCTAAAGGCTCAAGAATGAAAGTAACAGAGATCAATTCAAGAAGGAATGCCTCCTCACTCATGCACTACTTGCCTACATTGGAAAAATCCACTTTGTGTGCCTTCCACATGCAGTATTATGAAGATCCTGAGTTGCCAATATTTTTCCTAAAGGTGTTGTCACGGTTCATGGGATACACTCCCCTTCAGCCAATGCTAACAGGGTCTTTCTTCTTGAGAGAGATGTTGCACTTAGAATATCTGGGTATGTTACATGCTGCAATGCCTCAAGGACATGATACTTTCTTTGCTACTCAAGTTATTCAATTGTAGTCAAGGAGACAAATGTCAACCTCCTTGGAGGTTATAGAAGGAGAACATTTCTAAGATATAGGGGTGACATGCCAAGTGATCTCAAAAGAATACAAAATTGATGTAATACCGACAATAGTGTGCAGACGTATTTGATAAGTTTTGATATATTTAAAAAGAGTTACAAAGGAGTTTCTGAATCATAACTCTCCATCTTGAAGTGTTTGTGTGGTTGTTTCATCGCATCCTCTAAAATTGCCTCCTATAGAACCAGTTGAATAATTCTTTTAGTGCATTGCTTCTTCTTTGTCCGCCTCCTTTTCTCGTACATCTAAAAAATAAATTCCTTGCTTGATAGTGGGATTTTTCCATTCCTTGTGTGTTCCATGTTGCAAGAGTTCCTTCTTCTCAAAAATATGGTCTATGCAAGTAGAGAGTATGCTACAAACACAAATTTCTGTTAGTAAAATTAATGAGATACAATGTACAATGTTAAAATTATTTCTAATCACTCAGAAGTGTTTGAACACTCACCAAGTAATAAGTGATTTCTTTTTCTCCCCAAGTATCTATGATAGCATTTATTAAAAGTTTTATTACCCTTTTGAAGTCATCTGCATAAGTATTTGAGTCCACTTGTTGTCTTAAAATCTTCAAGAGATTATCAAGCTTTTGCTATACTTCCATGCGTTTTTTGGCTACATATGGCCTACTTTTGATGTTTGTAGTTATGACACACAGATCCCTCCAAAAATTCCACATAGTGTTGACTTGAGACATCTGGCTTTTGAATTGTAGCAGTGGAAGCTTAGGATACCAAATTTCTCCATTACCTTCATAGGTTCCTTGCTAACTTTGTCTGGCTCTAGGTTTGGTTGAACTCTTGAGATCTTCATGTAGTCTGTCTCAATTGCAATTGGTGTTTGGTTGACTCATTGCCAAATCTTCATGTATCATTGTGCAAGAGGAAGATTCTTTGAAATCCATCTCTGTTCAATATCCTCTTGAGAGTTGTGGTAGACTCTAGTAGCATTCGATGTTGTTCTATTGTTGAACTGCTCGTTAGGTATCCTGGGATGATGTCGAGGTTGATACCTATTGGGCCTTCTTTCTTGGGAGAGTCTTGAATTTACTTCATATGCCCAAATCTTCGGTTTTGGTACCCCATATCTGTCTATTACCTCTATAGAACTCTTGTTCTTTTAAGCTCCATTGTGATTGTATCCATATCTTTGTCTTTCTGTGTTGATTTCTTCTCTTTAATGCAAATTGGATCCCCGACTTTGACTAAACTACTATGAGCATACACTTTCTTGACTTTCTTTTCCTTTCTTGAGTACTTGGGCTGAAATATCTTTGTGTTTCTCGTTGTCTCCCTAGAGGTTTTGTTTGGGGCAGCAATTGACTTGAATTTTTGAAAGCCTGACTTGCTTGAAGAAGCTGATCCTTGAGGGCTCTTTGATGTAGAGGCATATGTTGTCACACCTTTTTGTGCTAGTTGGTGGAAGTTCCACTTTAGCTTTACCTTTGTCTGCAAGATTTGTTGTTGATTCTTGTGACTTTTGCAACTCTGAATCTAGCATTAACAATACTTGTACTGTTGCTTGCTACCACTTGAAAAGTAGAGCAATAACACAACATCATCTTTGTAGGCCTTGTGTTGGTCTAGGCACTGATGTCCAAATATAACATTTGCAAGCATGTCTTTTGAAGAATTTATTTGCTCCATGCTTTTGAATGATGTTAAGGGTAGCAACCATTTCTTCTTGACTTGCAGCCTTACGTAGCATTGTTTTGCTATCTTGTTTATTTGGAGTGATCTTGAGTATTCTTTGGATATTGTCTGCAACCATATTGCACTCCACTTATTTATCTGGAGTGATCTCGAGTATTCTTTGGATATTGTATGCAACCATATTGCACTCTGCTTCTTTATCTAGTAGAGCATTGCATCTGACACTTGCTCCATTTTCATTGTTGAGAACTATAGCTATTCTCATTTGTGGTTCTATTGAAGACTTCTATTCGTCTTTTTCCATAGTCTCATCTTGATCTAGCCTAATTTGTATGGAAAGTGATTCAAGACTTTCTGTTCCACTAAGACTTACACCGGTTGATTTAACCAACAATGTGTGGATCTTTGGACTTCCTACTACTTCTTGGTTGTCTAAAACCTCGTTCTTCATAACTTCTCACTTTGGTGGCATTCTTTGCTCAATAGTTTTTCTGGTTGCTATTTGCTCTCGTTGATCTGCAATTTCTCTTGCTTGATTTGTTTTAAGCTCTTTTGAAGTTCTGTTTGATGGAGATGAATTATCTTTAATAAACTTTGCTTTATCATTGGTCTCCAGTTGAATTGTAATATGAGAACTTTGTGATGTCCTCCACGGGTGACCAGTCTTGGTCTTTGTTCTTTGTTGTCTATGACGACTGCATCTTGTTTAAACTCTGTATCTCTAAAATATTATGGGCCATTGGCATTCCCAGTATGATGTTATATGGTATATCTTTTGTTGTGATCACATGGAATTGGGCGATGGTGGTTTGTGTACCCACTTGATTGGTGGTGGAAGTGATTCCCCAAATGTTTGTTTGTTTGTTTCCAAATGTTTCAATGAATTTAGGAGCATCTTCTAAGGTGGTTGGCCACATTTCTTCCAAGTGCAAAATGACATGAGGTTTTGTGTAGCTGAATGTCTAGCTTTACTTTGCTTGAGAGCCTTTCTTCATGTTCACCAATAATGTTGCACGTGATCTTCTCAGGATTGCTTTCTGAATTGACTAATTCTCTTGTGGTTGTGTCCTTGGGTTGAACTTTTTTTGCATGATCTTTGCTTTGACCACCTGCTTCAATCAACGTTGACTCGGTTGGCTACAACTATTGAGCATTGTCTGCCTACATCTGAGTAACCTGCGATCTTAAAATATCCACTGTACTTTTTGGCAAAATCTGTCTCTTCAGAGGAGATTTTGGTGGTGACCTTTACGTAGCTTTTTGAACTTTAGCTTTTGATTTTTAATTTTTTGTCACCTGTTCTGGCAAGTCAAGGCTTTGCATCATCTTCAAATAATCTTTGACTTTAATATTTCCATCTGCAGGGGTTTGTACAAGGTCATGAACCTTCTAATATTTGTTGTCATCTGCATCTTGATATGCATATGTGAGCTTGGTCACATACAATTGCTTGAACACAATTGGATTGGTCGGCTTTTGTCTTTGACTTGTGGAGATCAACTGAAACTTTTGTCCTTGATGATCTTCATAGAAGCATTTGTCTACAGATTCTGATGGAATCTAGGTCAACTGGAAATTTCCAACAACCATATGATCTTTCAATGGTTTTTGCTTTAAAGGGGTCTGTTGGCTAGAAATTCTAGGGCTTCTGTTGGGTGTTGTATTTCCTGGTACTAGAGCCAAGCTTGAGGGATTTGCAACTCCCTAGGGTGATCACTAAAGCCTTCTCCATGAGTTGGGCTAAAGATTGTTTGACTTTGGTTTGATCTCACCTTTTGGGACTATGAAGGGCACTGTGTGTAGCACTTTGATGTTTGAAATCTGTAAACCTTCTACATAGTTTCCTATGTATCTCCATGAAACATGACATATAATTCCCCAAGTCAAACTGTAGATAGTGTCATCTTTGTCCTGGTATTGTCTTTCCCATGGGTCTCCTATGATATGAGCTTCTATGGTTTGAAGACCCAGGGCGTCATAGATCTTAGACTCTCGTCTATATCTACGGCTGTTTTGGTCAAAGTAGATGCTAATCTGCTCACAACGTTGAAGCTTGAATTTTGATGGAGGGGAGTTTGGCTCTGAACAAATTTTTGGGTTTACTCATGTTATGTCATTCAACTCTAGAGAGGATGGGCTATAATAGATTCTTTCCTTTGAAATGAACCATCCTACTCGATCTATCATTGGGCACAATTCTATGAGCTGGTATGTGGGCCTTTCAAACATTGGTCAATCCTTTTTGTACAATTTCCCTTTTCAGTTACATAGTGTGCATATGAATTATGTGTACCATGCAATGCTAACCTCATTCGCTTTGATGTGTCTCTTAAACTCGTGAATGATTGCACACTAGTGGTAGTGGATGCAAAATCAATTTCAAACCTAACACTCTTTTCAACCTTCGATGATAATTGGACACTTTGACCAAATTCACGCAGGATTTTGTTGTTCAAAGGATCAAATTTAAGCTTTCCAGGTGCCTGTGTTTTTCCATTCAAATTGTGACTTTGTCGTGCTTCTAATGGTAATGCATGAACATCTGATTGCATCAAAAATGATGAGTTAGATGCACTTACATCGGAATTAGCATTTCCAATTTGATACGTGCTTTGCTTTGCAGTTCCTATGTCCCTGTGCTGGCTAGATTTCTTAGACAATCTTCTGGAAATGGTCCACCTTTTCTTCCACAATCTAAGAAATACACCATTACTGGTGGTATTTCAATCGGTTTTGTCATCTCAAGTTCTTGCTGAGAAGTTTCTTCCTCTATACTTGCCAAGTTATTGGCCTCTTCTTTGAGAAAGCTGAGCATCAAGCTCTAGATTACTCCATCTTGACCTTTGTATTGTCTTTGACTCAATTCTCCAATTAGAGCCACTTCTATTGGTTGATCCGTTGGATCTTCCAATTTTGGCTCTCGACTATAGATTTGACCACTATAATCCATGTACAATGATCCTGATTGTATATGCACCAACTCCATGGTTTATTGGCTTTGTGCAAATTTCTGGATAAACACTTGGATCAATTTTTTGCACTTCATCTTTGAGCTTGCAATACCTGGCTCCACTAAAATTTTAGAACATCTGGGAGTTCTCTGGATCTGGCTTTACTCTGATCAATAGGATCTTGGCTCCTATGTTGCTTTTGCATCTCATTATATACCTATGGCCTTTCCAATCTGCATATAAGACCTTGTCTCCATTGTAGCCATAGTGGTGTAAAATATGCTCTTTTGCGCTTGGGCTTGTGTTGCCACTACTACTGGTTAGCTATGTTGTACTTGAACTCTCAGCTCGACTTGAATCCATGTTGGCTTGGTACCAACTCTAAGGTTACCCTTTAGTAGATTCTGATGTTGCTCAACAGAATTTCTCTGGCTCAACAATATTGCTTATGCCAAAGCAATTTTGCAGTTGACTGCTCTCTAGACTCACAAAAGTTGATTAACTCTAGCTCAAATGCATTAAATTGATTACATTCCTTTGATGTGATAAAAAATTGAGCTCTTAATAGCTTATTGTGCAATCACCCCTATTCGTCCAATTCTAGACCCAATTTGCAATGCAACTACTGATACTTACAAATTTGTATAGCTTGCACGATCACTTCTAGTTAATCGACTGAATGGTGGCAACATAGTCCACAATCGGCTAGAACAATGATATTCTTGGCCAAAATGATTAAGTCCTAGTTCCCAAGGGTTTCCCCTGATTCTAGGTCAAGATTTGAACTTGGGCGAGCTTTAGGACTTGAATTTTGCTAGTTTTTACCAAAATCTACTAATCTCATCTTCGATTCGCACTTTTGTTGTGTGAACAATGCCCTAATGGCCACATCATACTCAAAATTCAGTTACGAACAGAGCTTTGTGTGAACGTTTCCTAATCGATCAGTTTTCAACGCAAATTCCGATTTTGTTTCTACTCGTTTTTCAAAAAAAACTCGGAATTTTTACTCGGCTTATGTCTCGCTTCGATCTTTTTTTTCACTTTTTTTTTGCAGGCTCTTTTTGGGCTTTTTTCACTAGACTCGCTTACGGGTGATAGCATGAAAAGTTGGTGCAAAAAGTAGTGTCCTTGACACTTCTTTGTGAGGCATTTATGGATGGTGCTTTAGCACACTTTTGAAGATGTTCTTGTGAGGGTACGCTTTATGTTTTTTTTTTTTGAAACGTTGGCTTCAACCACTTTAACGATTTCTTGAAATGTCTATCCGTCTACCTTTCATGTGTGCTATTGTAGCTGAGCGCCTCCCTCTCTCTCTCTCTCTCTCTCTCTCTCTCTCTCTCTCTCTCTCTACTTTCATGTTGTTCAGCAATCTACCCTCATCTCTCCTTCCCTTCAAGCAAGCAAGCATGGCTTGCACATCCATCTGCCTCAATGACGTCTACGTCCTCTGGCTTGAGCGAATGCACTCAAAAATTGCAACCAGCATGCTCCAATCTTCAAAAGGGCAAGGCTATTGTCTACTCTGCCCCACATTGGTGTGGCTCAAATGTGGCAGCAGGACATTCAATAACAACAGCCTTCTCACTACACTCAAGGTAGATGGCTACCCATGGATGGAAGCATCAGCAAGTTGGGAGAGGAAATTCAGCAGCAAAATTTTTGTGTGGGTGAGAGCACCTTGGAAGAGGGGGTTGTGCTGCACCAACAACATTGGCAGATCCTTTAGCTTGGATTACACTCCACGTCCGTGGAAGTAGCAATTGGGTACCAACAACTTCCTCCAAATGATTGCCACATTATCGAGCAGCCAATAATTGCAGACAATGGTTTTGGTTACAGCAAGCTTCAAATCCAATGGGGTTCTCTCACTCATCACAGGATAATGTTGAGGACAATCCAAGAAATGATGGATGTCCCCTCATGGCTGCACTGATTACTCAACCACGATTCTCTAGGAAGCCACACATAGGATGTGACAATATTGGGCCATGATGAAACGAGAGAGTTGACAAAGAAAAGGAGAACGGGATGCATCATGCTTGTCAACACCTAAATATATGAGTACATTTTGCAAAACAATGGTGCTTTGCTTGCAAGAAGATACAAAAGGCATGAATTGTGAAGCTAAGAAATCTACCTTTCGATTGCTTCTAGAGAAGCCAACTTTTTGACAGCTGCTGCAATGTGGATTAGAGAAGTCCATACTCTCCAACATACAAGGCACATTCACCAAATTCAAAGCATCCTTGTCTGAGGAGGAGCTGAAGCTAAAAAGAGCTTTATGCATGATGTTGGTGAATAGCGAAGGGGATCCATCAAGGTCTATAAGCAATTCGGAGTTGGCGAGGTTCACAAGGTTGCATCGATGAAATTTTGCAACAACTAATTCACGATTACACAAGGCTGAAGCAAGAGCATTTCCATTGCAATTATGCGGCAGAGACGCGAGTGTCCCAAACAAAAAGGATGTGTGGCGGAAGCATCTAGGGAAAAAATCTTACATAAAGCATCCAATACATTTTGCTTGACGAGTCCCAGGTATGCTTTAAAAGGGCTTGAATTATTTCTTTCTCTTGCATGCTCTAGTATAGGTACCATGTGTATAGGTAGTAACTGCATTTAGGTAGTATTACATCATGTATAATGTTGTATGTGAAGCCCCAGAGGTGTGTCTACTCCAAAAGGCAATCTTTTGGTACTCTTGGAGCACTAATATAAACTCAAATATATTTTACTATCACCATAGCAAGCACCATAGGTATGGTATATACAAAGTCCTCAACCAGCAATATATACTCATGGATCTCCTAAAATACTTAGAACCATCAAGAATACCTTCACCCTGGGTAGAATCTAGCATGAGGTCAAACAAATACTTCAAGTATACATAAAGGCAAAAAAAAGTGCATTGGGCCAAAATGCATAGACTAGGTACTTTAGCACTACCAATTTTGCTACATGTACCTTGTAGAAATATATTACATTGAAGATTACCTAGAGTACCTACATGTAGATGCTAGTAATACTATCATGTCAAAGGGGTTGGTGCTCAAAAGCACCAATGTAGACTCATAAGTTCTATTAGCACTAGAATGGTAACCTAACAGGACATAAAAGTGTCCTTTCAGGGTTTTGGGAAAAAATTTCCAAAACCATAGTAGATCCACTCATTTTGAAAAATCCTTTCATGAGCTTATAGTTAAATAACTACTACATATGGAAAAAATGTGAAACTTGTAATTTTTCTCATCCCTTGGTCACTACAAGCCTCCAAAGTTGATGGACCATTGCATTTTGCCCAAAACAGCAATTTCTTACGGTTGATTGCATATAAATAAGAGTGGAGATTTTTGTAGGACATGAGATAAAATGCCTCGTTAACTTCAATGGGTTGGTGACCAAAACATATGGTTGCTTTTACCTCACTAATTTTTTTTTGGGCAAAAAAATAGGTACAAAAAAGTTGCATTTTTGCCATTCTGCGGACCTATCATCAAAGTTTCTATAGTCACGCTCAATACAGATACTATATACATGTTTTCTTAGTTCCCTTTGGGCCTCTGGATTCAAAAGGAGCCATGGAGCATGTCAAAATGATAATGGATCTCATACAATTGGAACCTTGGGGGCAATGATAAAGTGCTAAATACAGCAAACATGAAAAAACTGGGTTTAGCATTATGACCTCTAGAAACCCATAGAAACTACTCAATATCTAGCCAAGTTTGTAGTCTATGATTAGATATGATCACTACCTACAAAATACACACAATTGGCCTAAAGAAACTAGCAATATTGAGAAAGTTATACTTGCTACTCTAAAATGTATTGTATTCTTCAGCAATCAAAAAACTCAACCATCATCATATACTATGCTATATAGCATATTAGGTCCCCCAAAACTCAAGGAAGATTAGCTTTATGTTATACATTACACTTACACAATCAAAATTGAATTTGGATATCAAGAAAGCCACCAAAAAAATCATAAAAGTGCTAATTTTGGCCACAAAACAGGATTATGCATTTCTTGTAAATTGGTCATAACTTTCAATTTTAACACTTATCTCTCCCTACAAGCATCAAAACATGTTGAGAACTATGAAGGCCTGACCTCTAGCCATCTAAACCTCACAAACATGAAGTTTAGAGTGGTATAGTTGCCAAAAATTGAAAAAAAGCCAAAAACAGGACTCGTTTTTTCACAAAGTTTAGGTTCAAAAATGTTGTGCAAGAGTAAGGTTGATGGTGAGATCGATACTCAAGAAAAAATGCTAAGTTTTTTTCAGCTCATAAAGCAACTTTGTGGATATATAGCACCTAGAAATTCATTTTCATACTCTTCAAATAATTCAAGCAAAATGGTCACTTAACAGGACACAAAAGTGTCCAAGGACATAAAAGTGTCCTGTTACCATTCTAGTGCTAAATTAGGGTCCTCCTAGACAATGAATGTACATTTAATGGTAGTTTAAAACCACCTTTGGAAACTCATAGGTCCTTTACAACTATGACAGTACATACCAATAGGCTCTCTTGGGCTACTTGGAAGCTTCAAAAGTACCTTGAGATTAGGTAGAATCTAGCATGCGACCACCAGTATGTACTTTCAAAATACAAACTCTAGGTATATAGGCACTTTAAATGTACTCTCTATGGTACTTATTAAGTTATCAATTTCAAGTACTTAGGTACTTTGCAAAAAATGGTACTTCATAAAGACCATTTACAGCAGCTTAGGTACTTTAGTACCTTGGCAAAAGGTTTACAAAGTACCTTGTTGGGTAGCATGTTCAAGTTGCAATGAATTTAACCTTCTCTTCACAGCCTCAAAGTTTTGATGAGATTTTCTTTTCATAGGACACGTGGGATTTTATAGGAGATTCCAAATGCAATATTCACACATCAAGATCTCTCTCAGATGTTTTGAGGGATTGAAGCCTTGGTTTGTTTGCAAGTTGAAGGATAGGTACACTTGTTGCTGCATTGCTCACATACAGATGATATACCTCAAGGATGCATTCAACCAAATGAGACAAAGCAAGACAGGAGTGCACAGTGAAGGGTGTGGATGCAAGTGTCAAGTATCTTCATAGAAGAGGATCTAGGAAAGTATGGAGCTACTGCGTACACGCACAATAGCATCAACAAATTGGTTGAGATGGTATTATGTCTGAAGCCAGATGAGTCTACGTTTCATAAGCTCTCTTGCTTGAAGGGAGAATGTGATAAATGTGGATTGCAGCGGTTAGTGCTCTATCCAAAACAAGAATCTAAAAATGCATTCCAGATTTTAGTAAAGGTGCTTGAAGACATTGCATCAGCCCATCAAGAGGGCAAGAAGTGCAAGGATCTACTGGTCAAGGAAATGGGATGTGCAGATTTTACATCCTTCCTTGAAAAGAATCTAACCACCTACATCAGACACAATATTATTGCCAGGTGGCAATCTCAATAATTCAAAGACTGCATTCAAAGGTTTCCTAGAGACATGGTAGTCTCTGTTATAGACTTTGTTGAGAATTACTCTTTCAGGGAGCAAAATGAAATCCAATCACTGCATTGGTATTCTTCAGAAGTACAATCTTGGTGCACATCACCTATGTTTGAGACGAGGCTGACAGGGTGTTGAGGTATATACATTTTTACATCTTTGATAACAAAGAGCATGACACATTGTTTGAGTAGCATTGCATGCAATTGCATAGTGTGTGGCTACAAGAGCAAGGATTCAACTCCTTGAATCGGCATAGGGTCTGGTCAGATGGGTGTGCTGCTCAATTCAAGGCATCCATACCATTTTTCTTCGTGTCAAGGTATTTTAGCTTCTCTGATCTCTTGAACATGATATCCAGTTTCTTGTTTTCTCCTAGCCTTTGAGACGTGTCATTGATCTAGGTACTACTCTTTGACTAGCATTGAGATGCTATGGAGTTTCTTTGCATCTGGCCATGGCAAAGGAGAGCATGATGGGGCCGGTGCAATTGTCAAAAAGGCTCTGACACATGAGAAATTGAAACCTAATGCATGGCACATGAAGTGTGCCAAGGATGTGGTTAGTTTCTTGAAACATAAATTTCATGATAAAAACACCCGATCAAAGATGACTCGAATTTTTTGGGACGTTGAAGCGGCAGATGTGACGAGGGAGAGGAAATGGAATTGCAAGTGAGCGGAAGGGTCACGCTCTTTGTATTGTGTGAATAGACACTCTAGGATTCACAAGTGTGCACTTCACTTCAGGGCTCTCTCATGTTTTTGTCAGTTTTGTATGTCACAACATTGGAGGCAATGCCACACATGTCAAAAACTGGCAGTATATTGTCATCGAACCCTTGGACAACAATGACAAAGAAAGTGATCAGTCAAGTGATGATGAAGGATCAGGTTTTCCTATGTATGGTGGACATCATGATGCCATTAGTGATGCTTTGCATGTAGGTGACAACTTTGCCACTAATACGAACAAAGACGGAGCAGACTTCTACCTCTTGAGGTGCTCAAAGGAGAAATACAAAACAACACGAGCTCTAAGAGATTCTTGGGACAACTGCATTTTTCTGAATTCCTATTTTGTTGAGGGCTACTATTATGAGTTAGTGGATGGTTCCAAGGATGTTATTACATACCTCCTGACTAGCCAAAAGTGTTATTGGCATCACACTTGGTTTGATCCATCAAGATACCTTTGGAACCCTTGCATGGAGAGCCACATAAGTTCATATTATCTCTAGAGGTTTATGAAAATATGTACAACAACATGCCAACGGTTTTGTAGGTCTTTGTATCTTTGAGCCTAATAAACAATTGTTTTGTTGTAATTATTGTTTCTTGTACCTGAGTCCTCCCAAAACACTTAATCACAAATGTAGCCTCTTGGTTCTCTTTTCTCTTTCTACAGTCCATGTGTGGTGTGTTTCTCTCTCCCCCTCCGCCACTTCTCACATGATATCAGAGTGTTGACAACAAACTGTCTATCTCCCATTTAATGTACCAACATGTGTGCTTCAAAGTAATTTAAAACTTACTACAGTTTAGGTTTCAAGCATCTGACTGCTTGTTCAGGTACTTAAAGGGGGTATCCCGGTAGTCTCAAAGTACCAATCAGACAGGTTTTTAGTGCATGTTCTACAATGTAGAAGTGTGCAGATTAGGTACTTAAAGTAGCATGCATGGTACATATATGTTAATTAGTTACTTTAAGTACCATTGTTGTTAGTCTCCCAGCATTCTTCACATGTATCTGTCTGCAAATAGGGTACCCTAAACTACCATTGTGGGTGTTTTGAAAGTTCCCTTTTAAAATACATGCCTGCACATCCAATACAGCAAGTACCTTGGTTGGTACTTGTATTGTTACTTTCTAGTGCTAGAATGCTAAAACACAACATGATTGTAATGAAAAGAGGCCTCTAATGACTACACAACATGGCCTCAAAAACACTTAACTTACATGTCTGGCACCATCCACAGCCACAACCAAACACACACACTACCCACAACATAAATTGATTCCAAAGCACAAAAACTAGAGTTCAAAGCATGTTAAACTGAGATAATGGAATAACTATAAATTCAACTTTTGTGTAAGGCATTCAAAATGTTACCCAAAAAACCATTCCTCATGGGAAGTAGGCATATACATGGGTAAGTAGAGAGCGTTAAGCTGTAATGACAAAACATGGCAGTACAAGGGTTTTCTACAAAGCTTCGCTTCCTAAAAATACATGAGCTTTTTAAGGATGAGATACAAGGGCTAAAAGACCATTGGCATCAAATGTGGCCCCGTCAAGTATTCTCCATAACTGGTTGTCTTTCCACCTTGCTTGAGTGCAACTTTAACATAGTTGTCCTCCGATGTAGGCTTCACATTGAAGGTGAAAAAGCTTCGACTGACCAATCCGTAGCATCATACCACTTGGCAAGAACCTCTTGCAAATCCCTGGACAAGAATTCAATACTCCGATCCTCTAGGTCAGGTACAATGATGTAGGAACCAAGCAAATTATAATGGCATTTATAAAGACTATTGTCGATCAATAACACACTTCTCATATCGTATTGCGGAACCAACTTTAGAAAATTCTGCAGATTCTTGAAAAAGATTGGTTTTCCACCTACGATTTTGAATGTGGCTACATCACGTAACTGTTGTCCATCAACCCATCCGCTGAAGTAGTCACAAAGTCCCCCCAAAAAGCTGCCTTGATTATTCTGTCCACTGTGTTCAGCATTGCTGAACTCCACATGTAAATATTTACCCAACTCATAGCCCAAGCTAAGAACTGTTTTGCATCCTTGTGATCGTAGAGGTTTTTGAAGAACAACAAATTCCCAATTTGTGGGCATGCACAAATCATACGTACAACAAAAATACTTCAAAGTCTCAGTCAAACCTATCATCCTTTTCGTTGATGAGGTCGAACCCATTAGTTTCAAGATCAAGTGGTTGAACATCCGGGTTATCAGGATCTTCAATCCATGAATTACAGAGGACACAGTTAAGATCAAACACTAATGCTGGTCGTGAGGGAATATCAAATGGCAGCGATGTGATGGTTTTTGGAATATAGGGAGGTGGATCTCTGTTAATTATTATTTCTTTGACAGGCAATTTGAGAGTCCCCTTTTCTTTTGGTATTTCTATAAAAGACATGGGTTTTACATACTTCAAGGAATAGACTAAGCACTTTTTAACCAAAACAAGAGTGACAATTGCAATAAATTGAGAGATAGAGAAATGGAGGCCAGCATAAAATTCTCATTTCTATTCAAAAAGCAAGAATCAAAGATTCTGTCATTACAAGAGAGTGCAGACATGAAGTGTCTTCAATGTCACAGTTTCTTGCAAACATGAGGCTTTGGGGGGTGGGAAATAATACTAGGATGCTGGAGGGGAGTACTTTTTTTGGGGGACTTCTTCGCAGGAGGTGGTGACTTCAGAACTTCCTCGCTCATCGATTTTCCATCTCTACCTAAAACCAAAACCCAAGTGACTTACATGTTGATGAGCATGAATATGAGCTATAGAGATAAAACTATCAATGAGGTTGACCCTACAAACTTCCTCTACGTGCTGAGATGCTTTTCTTGAGCAAGCCATGAGTAAACAAGGTCTCACAATCATTCTCTTCCTCATCCTTGTTATTTTGTTGCTTTGAGTGGTTCATCTTTGTTGCTCGAGTATTTTTGGACTGTCCAACTGCACCATAAAGAGACACATCAATAAAAATCATTCAATGCCTGTGGGAGCCAAGTCCTAGATAGCCAAAACAACTTACAATCAGCATGTTTCTTTTGCTTCCTTGACTTCTTCACCATATCACTAAGTAAGACAGGGGAATCTAGATCTGCATCACCATGAACCATGCGTTGCACCGCTTCCACCCCCTCTTGTGCTACAGAATCTGTCATCTTAACGTTAACATCTTCCATTGATTCAGTTTCCTTTGGTTCTAGTTCACCTATTGTCTGTTGAGAGGGCTCCACCTCAGCAGCTAAGGTTTTGTCAATTGCCACATGCGAGCCTTCCTCGCAAGCCAGAGTTTTGTCACTTGCCAAAAGGATGAGCCTTCCCTGCCACTTGAAGTTGACTGGTCATCAAATTTCATGTCTGTGTCTATGGTGTGGGCATTCGTAGTTGGATCAACATTCAGGTTTGGCACCTCAGCTGGTAATGTTTCCACATATGGCATATGACTGGAACCTGCAACTACACCATATAAGTTGTAGTGTGTAATCAGAAAAATTTTCTTACATTCTTAACAAACTCTATTAATCTTGATAGACATGGAGAATAGAAAACCAACCATTATGCCCACGCGTCGGCTTTGCCGATTCTGTAATACTTTGCTTACAAGAAGGGTTGGCACATTATTTCTCTAACCCAGACCATCCACAAAACACAAAGCATGGTATGCATCGCCACATGCTAGTGTATACACACACACTATTTTGAAAGCCACAAAACCTAAACCACATGCATCACATGCTCCTGGAACAGTCACTTTGGCCTGTCGGTGACTCCCATGCTCGCCAGCTGTCAGACGTAGCAACATTGAGTCACCTCTCTTCACTTGATCCAGCAAGCTCTCACAAAATGTGACTTGAGCAACACATGTAGCTTCTGATGTTGCTAGCTCAATTAGTTCTTTCTGCACCACACTTGAAAACTAAATATTAGTCCATGTCAAAAAAGTACCAAGGATACACTCTAAGTACCTATGAGAGTACCAAGGACAATCTCGGAGTACCAATCATAAGAACTTACCAAGCACATATGAAAGGCACTTTGCAACAAAGGCATATGTACTTTCCCATGGTACAAACACGTGCATGGTACTTAGGGAAAAAGAGACATGTACTTTCACAATGTACAAACACATGCATGGTACTTTGGAAACGGGGCATATATACTTCCAAAGTATCTACCTATGAAAGGTACTTTGAAAGATAAAGTTATATATTTTGTCAATATACCTATGATAGGTACTATAAACTCTACCAAGTAATACAACAATATGTACAAAGTCCCTATGTGGGTACTCTTGGTTGTACCTTGAATTTGAACTACCACATAAAAGCTACCATATTACTTAGCTTCACAAAGTACCTTTAATCCCAGTCTAATGGAGGACTTTGTGATTTCCACCACCATCACTAAGATTTGTGAACCATTGGTCGATAAACTTGCATTGGTACTTATAAAAAGTACCATGATCTACTCAATCACAGTCAAATGTTGGATTTTGAGAGTTCTACATATCTACTACCATTTATAAGCTCTATGAAGCACCAACAATGCCTCATTGGTAACTACAAAAAGTACCATGGTGTATATAATCAAAATCACATGGTGGAATCTGAGAGTTTTTCCTCGTTTCTACCATCCCTAGGCTTTGTGAAGCACCCATACGGATCCATTGGTACTTATATAAAGTACCATCACATATTTAATCCTTAATGATGGAGTTTGTGTAGTTCTATCTACTTGTGCCTTGTTAAGTACCAAAAAGATTCCATTGGGACTTGTGGAAAGTACCATGCAACACATAATCAGAGTCAGGTGTTGAATCTTGAGAGTTGTACTTGTCAGGTAATATCCCAAAACTCTATGAACCACTTAAAAAGTTCACATGATACTTACATCGCACTTAAAAACCTAAATGCAAGGTTTAGTTTTACATTGCATACCTCTATACGATTAACGTCGTCTCTAATCTTTGAGTTGCTTGCATCAGCCCTTAGAGCTATCAATGCACTTGAGAGAGCATTAATGATCTTTGCATCAATTACCATCAGCTTAGAATCAGATGCACCACATGCTCCTCCCTCCATGTTGTCTTCCAGTGTTTGAGGCTCAATCAATTGCCCTTGAAGCACTACTACAGCTGAAGATGTTCCCTCTATCTTCCACATGCTCTCTTGTAGTTGCACTCACACTCTCTAGTGTACTCTTTCTTGTAGCCAACATCTGCTCCACTTCCGCCACGATTTGGAGATTAACAGAGCTGGAATTCAAAAATGAGTGAGGGCCCAAACTGCAGGAAATAGGTTATCCCCTCATGGTCAGTGAGAGCCTTTGGAGTGGATTGTGTGGTCCGAGTCATATGTTGACCATTCTAATTGCAGTCAGTCCAGTTCTTGAGATTTTTATCCATCCCGCCCGGGAGCTTCTTGCAGTGATCTAGGACCTGTTCACCAAAAACAGCCCATGCAACCTTTTGCTGACCCGTTGGACTTTGCATGGCAGTTGGGCATCTTTCATATACAAACAAGGTTGAAAACTTGTGCATGATTTCTTTGTTGGTTAGTATGGCTTGATATACTTTGTGAAACAATAATCAACATTCTTTTGCAAATTCAGACCACACCATATGCAAGAAGATCCTGGCACCCTTCTCCCTTTTCTTTGTGAAGACTGCTAGCCAATCCTCATCTGTCACATCCTCATCAGACAAATGTTGGTAGAACTTGCCTTCCAAACTTAGACCGTACTCCTCGTGTAGGTCATGTCCAGTAAAACAGAATCTGATCTACTTGGGATATTGAGCCTTCTGAGATGCTACTATTGAGCACAAAAATTCAGAGAGAAGGGGATTTGTCAAAACACTTCCACTGCCATGTAAAACTATGCATTCAATGTAATAAAACTAATGAAATGTGGACATGTGAAAAACAGTGGCAAACCTTTAACATCTAATTTTATAACCAAAAAGACTAATTTAACAGATTCATACATTCATGAAAAGGAAATGGGTGACTACAAGTGTCAATTTTTTGATAGCTTTTCATTTGGAGCTTTCTCACATAGTTTAGGTCTTTCTAAGTTGCATGCTCAAACTAGAGTGTTCACTTAGATGTTTCTAAGTTTTATCTATCTTTGCAAGTTTGATACATGTACTCCAATCCCTTCACAACAACAATATTAGTGTAATAAAAAAACTACAACCCAATCAAAGCTTCTATGTATGTCATTCTTGTAGAGAAACCTACAAGGCTTCAAGAAAAAAAAACTATTTTTGCACATGTCAAAGTTAAATCCAAAACAATATTGCACATGCTACAAGCACTACCATCTTTCAAATAAAGATCCCTCAAAAACATAATCTTTAGGGTCCTAGATATTACAAGGCAAAAACTATGCCATTGAAGAGATTGTTTTACTAGGAAATGCCAAAATAAAGCCTCACAGTGTACAAATCACCCACCAAATTGTCAAAACATATTGTGCAAACTACTAGGCATTTCTTTTTTCTCTAATTCTTTGAAGGCATAAACCGTTGGGGTTGATTCAAGATGAAAGTGAGATCTCATTCACGCAGTGTTGGTTGATGTATAATCATATGTTGCTTACCATCCAACCCAAGAAGCTATGCGTAGACAAAGTATAGGTGCTTACAAGCCAAGTAAGATATTGTTGCTTTCTCCCGTCATTGAAAATCAGGGCATGTACAGTAGGGCTCCATAGCCACATGCACATCATATACATCTTGCATTGATATCTTGAACACGGCATGACGAGCAGGCACCAAAATTATCTCTTGCACAAAACAAGCTTCCATACGTGCTCCTATTTCCATGCATTTACTTGCCTCCTTAGAGACACCGGACCTCCATTTTTTGTTGCGCTTGCTAGAGGTTCCCATTGTCTCCCCTTCCTTGACAACCTTTGGAGAAGGAGCTCTAATCACAAAACTTGCTCCTAGCAAACCAGCATACTCCTCCTTCGATACACCTGTTCCACTCTCTACTAGCCAAGTTGTTGGCCTTTTCGGTGGTGACAATACTTGTTTGGCCACAACTTCAGTGTGATGCACATCATGGCCACAAAACCACATCCATTGGTGTTGCCTTTGGTCTTTGTAAGTTCTCTCTCCCCAAAAGCATGGGGCCACAAGTCGTGGAGACCTACTTTGCATGACAATCTCACATCTTCTCCCTTCAAGCACACCAAAGCACTTACGAGAGACATTTTGAGGCATTCGTCTTATTGCCCAATGACCCCTTGGCACAACAATCTCAAATCACCAATAACGTATTCACTAATAGAGGGTATGGTGTCATCTATTATGTCATTATTTGCATGAATCTCCTCATCTGTGGAATCTTCATTCACATCAAATCTTTGTCCCTCTTGCTTCATGTCGATATCAAACAAAATCTTTCGTGGTCGTTTGTGCTCTTTTCGTTGTCTAGACTCCATCACATAACCAGGCTTATGAGAAGTTGTTTTGCAAACCCTCTAGCCTTCTTTCTTTGCACGGTTTCCCTGTCTCCATGCAGTAAAGGTTGCCCATAAAATGATGTGCCTGCCACTGCCCTTTGGAGAGCACTTGCCAACACAAGTGGGCTAAGAGTTTTTGCTTTATTTCTTGATCTCTCTAGATATGTTTGCATATCCGGACCAAGCCCTATGTATCTACCTGTCAGATATCCATGTTGCTTTGTGCATTGAATGTAAGCATTTATGACATCAGTGATGCATGCATCATACAAAGAATTTTTTTGCTATTCCCTTCTCCAGCAAGCCAAAATGCATGAATGGTCTCTGACAAATTGGTACTAGGAATTTGAGCTTTTTCCCAAGGACTCATAGATATCTGCATTCCACCAACAAAAAACTTTGAATCAGTGAAACAAAAAAATAGAGAAGTTTGTGGTGAGGCTCATGATTGTATCATACTTCATTGTGCAAGCTACCCCAGTGAGATATCCTTGTCTCCCACCACTTGAACCATTTCTCCAGTGACTTGATATTCTCACTTGCAACATTATCTGCCCACCATCTTCTAATTGAATTTTCTTGCTTCATTGCCAAACCCATTGTACTTGAATTGCGCCAAGTCTCACACATGTCTTTGCGGACTCTAAACTTTTCTTTGGCTATATATGTTTAGTATGTTTCTGTAAACTTTTGCTCCCAGTGGAAGAGACATGACCTTTCCCTTCCAATCATGATGTTATTTGGCCCTTCATTGAAAAATGTACGCACGGCAGCCCAATTTGCTCCAGCCTCATCAGCCATAAAGCCTGCAAAGTCTACTGATGGATACCCTTCTTGAGCCAACACATTATTAAGAGATCTCCAAACAAGACTTGTGTGTTTGTATCCTCCTCTTTTGTGTCACAAACCGTTATAACCATCAATCCCTTCAAACTAAAAAAAATGACAAATCTTAGCCACAACAAATTTGCAAGTGTGCAATAACAAAATGTTACAACACACAAAAAGACTACCTTGGATCATAGATAAAAATGTACCCAAGCAGCACTCAAATCTCCATTTCCTCCTCGATGCATGTGATTGACAAGGTCTATACCAGACCCTGGACCTTTTGTTGAAATCTTGAAGATGTAGCACTTATCATTTGGCCCACCTTTCCCAGGGAAACGCCTTCCATGAAAGTAAGGAAAGTGACAATTTTTTCTTCAAAAGCATAATGTGGTCAAACCCATCCCCAACAATCAAGTCTTGTTGTCTTTTCTCATTATCTACCATTATCTTAAATCTTTCAAAAAAAAGTCAAAAATTAAAATAACCTTATAGTACTAAAAAATCTAAAAGTTAAATGTTTTACCTTTGATTCTGAACTAGTGGAATCATTTCTTCCAATATATTTGAAAGCTCTGACTCCCCCATTTTTAGTTCATCTGAACCAACAATAGAATCAACCAATAATTGTCTGGCAACAATCATCTGAACTCTTCTTGGTCCACTGCTTCTATCCACCTTCAAGACACTTGCAATCATCTTCCGTATTCTCTCTATTGTGGCTCTTGACGTACCTGTTTGAACTTCATGCAAGTGATGACCTACGCGAATCATCATTCTTGTAAGCTTCATATCTAAGGGCAAAATGTAGTACACTTTGCAAGAACAAGGACTCTCACAAAAAACATGATACATAGGTTTTCGTCTTCACATAGAAGCCCTTTACTGACTTGCTTGTCTAGGTAACCATGAAAGAAGGATACATTGAACTTGTTGTTGTTCAAATAATACGGACAAAGAACTCTGTGAAAAACTAATGACCCCAAGAAATAACTAAGCCTAATAGTACAATTTATGGACATCTTAGTTTTATGTGGCCTAGTCCAAAGATGACCATCAAGTTTTTGCTCCATCCCTTCCATCCTTTTACAACCTTCTTGAACGAGGGGTAGCTCAAAGGCATTGTCATCATCATAAACCTGTGGAAGCTCGGTCACCTGTTTGATTTTCTTGCTATTGTTTATCAGGTGTTGTAGCCTGAAACATGGTTTGCTACCTAAAATCAAAGGGATGATGGAGTTTTTGTCAAAATCATGCACGTCATCATCACTGGAGTCCAATATTTATTTTTTGTCGCACGGCTTTGTTTCCTCTTGCATTGATGGATTGTTTATCTCAAAACAATCTTCTTTTGCACATGGATTGTTGTTGATGCTTGTTATGCCTGGTTTAGCACCAAAATCACTCTCCCCACTATCTGTAATGTAGAGCATAACACTAGAATGTTCAATGAAATACTCTAAAGAGAGAGTAGAAAGTGCTCATTTCCATCAAAATTCCACTCTGAAGGGGTTTCAATATACATTTTTTCCAACCCGATGTAAACTTTGCTTTCAAACATGTAAATTTGTAGTTTGGAGGAAGAAGACATTGTAGATAATATCTCTTGAGCAAGAGTTTGTTGTGTCAAAGCTCTACTTCCCTAGTGTGTGTCTCTTTTCCAAGTGTCCAAGAGATAGTTACTCTGTCCCTCCATAGCAAGACAAAGGGAGCAGCTGGTTGTCTAGACCTAATGACAATTTCTTGCAAAAATATAAAACATAATGTTGAAAGAGAATGCAAATATTTTTGCACTTAGAGAGCACAAATCAGTTTGACTGCCACATCATAAATGCGACAGCTTCAATCATAATATAATATTTTCTCATTGTTGTTTTATAATTAATGCCGATGGCTACAATCATAATATAATATCCTCTGATAGTTGTTTTATAGTTAATGCCAACATCTACAATCATAATTAAATATTCTCTCTTCATTCATAACGTAAAGCAAAAACTTTATTTGTACGAGGCTCATAATCATTACACATACAGATCAATAAAAGAAATATAATTATTTTCAAGAATATGAATGTAAAAACTTAGAGGTTTTTTTGCTTAAGTTTGTAGGCATTACTAAAAAAATCCTCTAAATTTGAAGGTGGATTACACAAAACCTAAGTTTTTCAACCACCTAAGGTTTTGACAAAATTTCTTGGCTCTGCAAACCATGGCGGGAGCTCAGCAGGTAGACCCTCCTCTGCCTTCCTCTCCTTCTCCATCTCTTCCTCCACGCCTCCACTCCACTGGTTGAGCACGCTGTCCGTCCATGCGCTGCAAACCATGGCGGGAGCTCAACAGGTAGACCCTCCTCTGCCTTCCTCTCCTTCTCCATCTCTTCCTCCACGTCTCCACTCCACTCGCTGAGCACGTTGACGGACGGACAACGTGCTCAGCGAGTGGAGTGGAGACGTGGAGGAAGAGATGGAGAAGGAGAGGAAGGCTTTGTTTTAATATTTCTGCTTAACGGAACAACGTTTCTTTCTGCTTATTCCGCCATTCAATGCTAGGGGTCAAGCCCTCTAATTATGAGTCAAGCCCTCTAGGGGTCTTTCTGCTTAACGAAACTGTAATCATCATATCTTTCCACCTCTCTGAGTCAATCCCCAAGTACAAGCACAATGTTTGTCTGCGCGCACGCGGACGGATAGCGTGCTCATATTCGGAGATTGACTCAAAGAGTTGGACGGAGGAGGAGCTATTTCTCTGCAGCGCTTTTCCTGTGTGTGTGTGTGTGTGTGTTTTGATTGAACGTACCTAACTCATGGCCTTTTCTCTAAAGACCACCATGATGACGACACCACTTCCATATTGAGGTTCAATGCATTGCGGGCTGCACTCTACTACCATGCCTCTTTGTTGGTTTTTTCCACCAAAAAGTCCCCTACTCTTTACACGCAGTTAAAGAAGGAAACACCCTTGCTCACTCCCAACATAGCCATTATGTCGATAGGCACAAAGATAATGCATGGTGCTAGCATGACCTCTGATCAAGTCTGGGAGCATGAGCTTAATCAAGGGTGAAACTACAACATTGTTGTGCAGAAGGCATCTAAATTTCCAGAACTATGAGTTTTAGTGGAATCAAAGAAAAGGCCACGCAAATCTGTGTGTGCCGATTGTTACATGTTATTTTGGCTTCATGGTACGATCTGTAAACAGAATTGTATTGTTTGATCCGTTACACAAGAAACTTGATTGCTTATCATTGAAGGCCCCCTTAATGATTTCAAATTGACTGTTTATCCAATGATCTCAAATCTACTGCTTATATTGAAGTCCCCCCTAATGATGTCAATTGACTGCTCAGGTCATGCATAGAAGTCAAATTGACTGCTTATCATTGATTGCTTATGATGTCAAGTTGAACTTGGGTAGAGCGGCTCAGGAAACTAATTGTGTGTGTGTGTGTGGACAACAAGTCTTTTGGTGGAGAGGGAGAATGAAGGTGGTGTTTGACATCGCTAGTGTTTGGCATCGCTAGAGAGAGGGTTGAGGGCTGAAAGTGAACAAGACATGGAAATAGTGTGTGTGTGTGTGTGTGTGTGTGTGTGTGTGAGAGAGAGAGAGAGAGAGAGAGAGAGAGAGAGAGAGAGAGATAAAGTGCAGAGTAGAGCAGGGTAGATGTAGGTACAGAAGGTTCTGCTTCTGTGTGACAGCAGCGCCATTGATTGACCTTGCCCTCCTTGAATTCCATGAACTCGCCTTCCTCAGCAATGATAACGGCATGAGATGACAAGCACCATCTGTCATCTCCCTCACTGGGTTTGACATGTCATTATTGTTACATGTATTGATAACAGAGAGGTCACACAAAACAAAGTCAATCTCAACATCAAAGTTGGGAAGATTTCTCTTGGCCCGTTGTAGCAAATTTTAGCCAGAAGTCCATTGCTTGACTCTGAATAGTTGATTGTCTTGGAAAATCGAAGCGGGATGCAGGTTTTGCTCTTAGCCACTCTGTCTTCTTTTTAGCAAGTTTGCTTGTGCTTTTGGAATCTAAGATGCTTGTGCCCGCCTCTTGTGTGATTGATTCAAGCTTTTACAAATCCATTGCTTGACTCTGAACAGTTGATTGTCTTGGAAAATCGAAGTGGGATGCAGGTTTTGCTCTTAGCCACTCTGTCTTCTTTTTAGCAAGTTTGCTTGTGCTTTTGGAATCTAAGATGCTTGTGCCCGCCTCTTGTGTGATTGATTCAAGCTTTTACAAATCTGCAAAGTGCACCTAGAGCCTGCAATGGATTTTCAAGTTATTATTAGCTTTAGGCTCATGTTCCTTGACATGTTCCTAGCAGCTCATCCCTTCTCTTTTGTGTCATGTGCAACAATTCTTTGTCTTAAGAGTCTTTTTGCAACTAGGCATGTTTTGACATGTTACTGGTTTTGACAGGTTTACCCTATGGCATTGAGAACACCTTGATTTATGCAAAAATCTACGGTTTTTATCCTATGTTCAGTTTTTAGTAGAAGTTCAAAGTGTTTCTTCTTCTTTTTCTTCATTCTTTGGTAGAAGGTCAAGTGTTAACTCCTAGGAGAGTATATAGTTTTGGGAAACTCTCTCTCTCTCTCTCTCTCTCTCTCTCTCACACACACACACACACACAAATCATAGCATTTCTACATTTGTTATGGTTTTCTTGCACTTATAGTATTTTATGAAAGAGTTAGTAGTTCTAGACAAAGTTTTGATTGTGTTATTGAATTTTTTTTTATAGAGGCTTATAATATTTCTCATGGCCCCCAAACGCTCCATGAAAAAACAAGAAGCGAATTGTTCAGGGGGTATGACTCTATCGTCTAGGACTATTCAAGGAAGGCAAGTTATACTTGAGGATGGTTCCTCAAGGATTCTATTAATGAGTGCGCTAGAAGTCTGTGAAGAGAAGAAATCAATGTGTGTATGTTGATGATGAAGCGTGGTCCTTGGACATGTCTATAGATGGAGCTTCTAATAGCAATGCTATCACTCCAAATACTATTGGTCCATCTTTTGCTCCCACCCCACAAACTACCCACACAGAGACCAATAACCAAGATGAAGAAGACGACTTTTCAAAGCATAACAAGGTTCATGAGGAGAATGTGTCTCTTGGGTTGATGAATGAAGTCATAAGTCAATTTCATATCAAAAGAAAGTCAAAGCCCCCTTTTGTTCCCTTATGTAGATTAATAGCTACAGTGTTGTTCAATGTGCAATATCGGATGCACCTTGGTTGACATCCACGTTTGATAGGGTTGTTTATGTCTCTTCAATGGGTTCTTTTATTGTTTTGCTTAAAGGCCGACATGGAGAAACAAAACATCTGACAGAAGATACGATTGAGAAGTGGGATCCAATATGGCAAAGACTCAATGCAGAATTTGAAAAGAATCTTGTGGATGATTGGGTAGATCTTCAAGGCAAACTTTTTTTTACTTGGGATGGTAACCACAGGTTGAAAACTTGGATGCAACAAATTGAAAAAGGCAAGTGCTTCTTTTCTTGTTGTGTTTGAGTTTAAATATATATTTTTGCACTTGAAAATTTAATTTGGATGATGTTTCTTTTGTAGAGCACTCTGAGGATGAAAAATATCATGTGCAAGTTCGTTTATGAATTTATTGAGATCGATAAAAAGAAGGAAGCGGAGCTGATTTTAAGTCTTGATACAACAAACGAGTAAGAATTAGTTGGTTAATTGATGTTCAATTCTCTGGTTTTATTGTGTTTTTTTGTTAGCTTATCCGCCAACACTTGCTTTTAGAATCTCGCTGGCTACAACTCCACCCGACTTGGCACATGAAGTATTTATATTTCAAAAGTTTTGTATTGCAAACAAGTCAAGCATAATGGAATATCTAACTCCTGAGCAGAAATCTTGGATGGAGGTTGAGCTTAAATTGGAGGCTAGACATAACCAGGGGATTGTGCCATGGTACTCAATGCCATGCATTTTGATTGCTCAGCTTGTTTGGAAGGTATGCCATGCTCAGCTTGTTTGGGATAATAAATAAATTTCTTTAAAAAAAATAAAATTGCAACTACTTTGAGAGCCTTAGTTGAAAATTACAAGTTATGTATTAGTCCATGTTTTCAAATATGCCGTCAATTTCCATGTGGGAAGTCTATTCAAAGGTGTCAAGTGTATAATGCCATAAATTCCCACGTGGGAAGCCTTTGTAGAGGTGGCAAGTTATGGATGGAGTTTTGGTTCCCTCGTGGGAAGCCTATGCAGCCATGGATTTGTTTGTGTTGTGTTGCTAATGGCTCATAGAAACATTGTTAAAGGGTATATGGGAATCCTTTTTGGTTGATGAAAAGAGAATGCTTAGAACTTTAGGTCTTCTTGGGGAGGATTTCAAAAAGAAGATAAATGAAGCTTCAAAGAAGGAGGAAGAAAACATGAGAGATAGCGGATATAAGTACCTTTCTATTGCAAATCCTGCACATGGTGAAGAGTTTTTTACTATGCTATTTGACAAGGATTGGCATGAAAAAACAATGGTAGGAATCACTTGGGATAAATTATACAGCTTGTGCGTCGTAAAGATCACAATAGAGATGTATGTTTCATTTCATCTTAAACTTTGAAATGTCCTTTTAATGTGCATTGTAATTAGTACATTAATTTTTGGATTGACGGTTGTAAATTTGTTCAATAGACACAAGAACTTCTTCACATGATGATTTTGACCAAAGTTAAGGAGTCGAAGGGAGGTCATTTTGCAGACTATAAGAAACTTAAAGCCTACATGAGGCAAGAGACCTATTGGTAAGGAATGTTTGGTGAAGCAACAGGTGGAGGGGCCTTTGTTGCCAAAAACATTTGAGGTATTTTTTAAGGCATCTAGAAAGACACATGTTTCATTGGCTTATACTAATGTTTTGGCAAACATGAGTGCTTCAGATTATGCCTCTTTACCCAAAGTGATGCATGCAAGCAAACGTCTTGTGTATAGGTATTTAATTGCTTGAATACTAATTTCACTTCACGATGTATTTTATTGTCTCTTTTTTTAATTGATTGAATTGTATGAGGGTGAGGATGATAGAGCCTATGCCGGAGGATGTACAAGAATGGTTAGATAAAGAGGATGAGAATACTATGTTCTCGTCAACACTCTTGTAAAACGGTATTACACCTTGGGAGTGCTCTCACTGTCCATGGGGGTTGGAGTATCCCCTAGGTGTTATCCCAAAGAGTGAGCAAGAGATTCATGCTCGTAAGTGAACCACAATCTCTTGTATAAACTAATATATTCTAGTTAGAATAGAATTTTGTTGATCTTTTTTTAGTGAACTTTTGTATGGAAAGGTTTTTTGAAAGAGAGTCCCATCTTTAATGACGGTACACACATTGAGCCATCAACCAAGCCACCCTCGCGTGCAGGGAAAGGTAAAAAAAAAGTATAGAAAAACCCTCCCAATGTGTGCTTGTAGATGCTAATGGTGGTGAGGAGAGCTTTCCAATTTCTCTTCCACCAAAAGGATCCACCCTAGCATCAAAGTCTTTCTTCTTTGAGACTATTATGAGTCGTTCTCTACATGAGAGGATGCTAGCAAAACGTACCACAGGTAAATGTTTTTTGCCTGTTTATTTGCTTTTTATTAATCTAATTATTTCTTGTATTAATTATTGAACATGTCCTGTGGTTTTTAAAGTATTCTTTGAGATTCTAAGCAATTGAAAATTGCACTTTCATGTTTAGGAGAGGAGTTTATTACATCTGTGGATGCTTTGTTATTGGATGTGGAAGCAATTGATGACCTAGCATGGCATAGGTAAGACTTGCATATTTCTCTAAAAAGTTATCTTACCATAATTTACTCTTACCATGATCCTTTGGTTTGTGTTAGGATTGAAATGTGGTTCAAGAAAACACCAATCTATGATGGGCGTGAGTATGCATTGAAGGGGGAAATCTCCCAATGTGTGGCAAGCTTGATCTTTGCAGACTTCCCTACGTCTTAGTTGATGGTATTCACAATCACACTATAGGTGAACTTTTTTTATGGCTTTGTAATCATTATACAATGCACAAATGTTATGATGTAATGTTTCATTTTTACTTGAGTGTGTAGGTAATGTAAAAGTTGTTCCTGAGTGGAACCACTTTTCCACTGCCTTAGCGAGTGGTGTCATGGAAATTGCTGATGTACACTTGGCAGATGAGGGTTTCTTGGTGACTTTTTCTCTTGCGCAACATTTGGGGGATCTTGTCATGCAAGCTAATAGATTTAGTTTGCAGCTCCATCACTCGTGGACTTTGATGTGTGATGGGGGATACTTGCATCCAAACACTGGTGAGCGGGTGAGGTTGCCTTCTCTATGTGAAGCTTGCGCATGAAATTTAGAGTTCTTCTCTTTAAGTGATTTGTTCTCTCCTTTCATAGGTGATGAATCTCACTCTTGGTTTCTTTTATCGTAAGAATGCTCAAAGCATTACACCTCATTATGATAGAAAGGTTGGGGAGGATGTTTCTCCAGAGTGCTTTCCGGCCTCAAGAAGCTACCTCACAAAGTCTCCCCCTTGTTCATCTAACAATTATACAAGGATAGCAGGAGACTTGATTCGAGGGGGAGCAGAGCATACTAAGACTTTTTATAGGTAACCTTCTAGCCATAAACCTTTGTGAATCAGCTCACTCATCTTGATAGTTAAATACAAGCTCTTGTCGTTAAATTTTGATTATTATGTTTGACACAGTTGAGTGCTAGAAAATTCACATATGAGGACGACCATGTTATGGACATTTTTGCTGGGTGTGGTGGCTTGGGGCTTGCTTGCACAAAGGAGATCCATCATTGTCTAATGCTAGAGGGTGATTTCTTTGTCTTCTTTGAGTGTTTAGAGAAGAAGTTTGTGGTCCTCCTAAGGAGAAAATGTAGTAGAATATGTTACTTCCATAGGTGGACAATTATTTTTGTGACTTGACTCTATGTATTGTTCGAAATAGTATTTTTCAATGCAACAACAAGCAACATATGGGGATTGTGGGTGTTTCCCTTGTCCCCACAAGGGTTTTTTCACCCACAATCATGATACGTTGATTTGGGATGATGTTTCATATCTCAAATCGAGAATCAATCTATATGTTGTTCAATTATGGGAAAATGTTGTGTTTGTCATGTCATTATCTTGTTCTTGTTGTTCTTATTGGGGTTTAGGGTAATGCAAGCAAATGCCTGCTCAATAATCATCATGTATGTGTGTGTGTGGTGGGCTCTCTCTCTCTCTCTCTCTCTCTCTCTCTCTCTCTCTTATTCTCTAAATGCCTACTCAATAATCATCATGTATGTGTGTGTGTGGTGCTCTCTCTCTCTCTCTCTCTCTCTCTCTCTCTCTCTTATTCTCTCTAATTTCTTATAGAATGAACAAGATAAAGACTCATTACTAGACCTCATACCAAAAACTCAACTATTTCACTTTGTACTCTCTCTCTCTCTCTCTCTCTCTCTCTCTCTCTCTCTCTCTCACACACACACACACACACACACACACACACACACACATATTCTCTCTAATTGGTTTACAATGCAAACAAGATAAAGACTCGTTGCTAGAGTAGACTTCAACTTACCTCATACCAAAAATTCAAAAAATTTACTTTGTATTAAAATTCTTACGGGATCATAAACACATAGACAATGATGATCTTTTTTATAAATACTACATATATGACATTGCAGTATCAATATGTTAATATTGATATGGTTAGTTTTTTATCAAATCCATGTTATAGTACTATGGCCCTTAATTGTGCTAAAAACATGTAGAGCGTAAATTTTTTACTATGTACTTTATCCTAGTTCAAAGGCTATATACCTTAGTATATGCAAAAGATTACATCTAATTTTTCTACCCACAAAAAGCTCTAACTTTGTAAAGAAAGTTCTAAATGAAAAGCTCCTATATTTAATATCCTCGGTGATTAACATTGCTCTTATCAGAGGCAAGAAAGATGTCCTTCGACGACAAACTTGCACCACTCTTGGACAGTTTGCTACTGCTGGAATGCAAGCTGGTGGATGACACCGCAACTGGTGATTTTTTTGGTAAGGTGCACTTTTGGGGTGGCGTCTTCATTTCTGGTGTCCCAATTAAAAAAACTATCAAACTTCATCCAACAATGAATGCAACACCCTCACCTGAGAGAGAGAGAGAGAGAGAGAGAGAGAGAGAGAGAGAGAGAGAAGAGAAGAAGAAGAAGAAGAAAATCCAACATTTCAACAGCCTAGATATGCAAAGAAACCTGATCCAACAGAGATGAGCAATCATCAGCAGGAGAGAGAGAGAGAGAGAGAGAGAGAGAGAGAGAGAGAGAGCTACCTTGAGGAAGAAATGGTTGTCAGCAGTCTCGTGGCACTAGTGGCACAGCACAACAAAAAGTGAGCTCCGAAAGATTTGCAAGCAAGAGCAATCCAAACGCGACCTTGGCATGCACTGAGCAGGTTACCTTTTGCTGCATGCTTGCATTTCAAAAAATGATGAAATCTTGAAGTGATGTTTTGAAATCTTGGTACCTTCTTAGTCGACTCAGACTAGGCCCTCACACAATATGAAAGTACCAAAGTGATCCACCGATTTTGCCCCAAAACCTGGCCACCTTTTCATGCTTTCACACTCTCTTGGCACCATTCTTTGCTTTTTATTTATTTTTTGTTATTTTTACCTTTTTTTATTTTTCGACCCCTTTCTTTGATTTTTAAGGGTTTTTTAATGAAATTTTGGATTTTAAAAATATTTTTTGATGCTCTACAATTCTTGGATTTTTTTTAAATTGTATAAATTTTTTGGATTTTTTTGAAGGTTTTATGATAATTTTTTGTTTGAGCGATCTTTTATTATTTTGATTAATTTTTTGTGAAGTTTTTTTTAATTGAATTTTTGAAGTTTTTGTGTTGTTTATTGAATTTTTAATGATTGATCTTTTGTGAATTTTTAAATATTTTTTCTGAATTTTCTAGCTTTTTATTCTTTTTTGTGTTTTTTGGAGAATTTTATGATTTTTTTCTATTTTTATGATTTTTTTATTTTCTAATTTTTATGTTGTTTTTTCTAAATCCTACCTTTTTAAAATTGATTTTTTTGGAAGGGTTTAATTAAAAGTAATAATAGTAAAATTTAACTTAATTAACTCAAACTAACCCACTTACCTTATTTGCCTTCTGGGGGTTGACCCGTCGATGCCCTAAAGTGCTAGCGCCAAGACGATGACGGGGACGTGGGCGTTGACCTGCATAGTGTAGAGGAGGAGAGAAAAAGAGAGTATGAAAAAGGGGCTCTCACGAATGCGCAGGAGAGAGAGAGAGAGAGAGAGAGAGAGAGAGAGAGAGAGAACCCTGGCAACCTGTGGCTCGCATGCACAGAGAATAGAGAGAGAATCTCATGTAGGTTGTGGCCCAAGACAGAGCAAAGAGGGAGGGTCTGTAGGTCATGGGGTCAACGGGACCTTAAGGCGCGCAGAGAGCAGAAGAGAGAGGGAGTAGGCGAGTTTAATGGGCTTGTGCAAAGCAGCACACGTGTGGTGTGTGACGAGGGGAGAGAGAAGAGGGAGTGCGACACGGCACGCTGCAGCAGAGGGTAAGAGAGAGAGAGAGAGAGAGAGAGAGAGAGAGAGAGAGAAGGGCGAGCCCTCGCATGTAGGTGGGTGTCGATGGCCAACACGCACATAGAAGAAGAGAGAAAGTGGTCACTGGTGCGTGTGGGTGTGGGCAGCACCCTATGGGCGAGTACGGCAAGGGAAAGAGAACGTGGGAGATATGAAAGCTATTGTCGAGCAGTGGATGAAGAGAGAGAAAGAGAGAGAGATTATTTGACTTCTTATAAAGCACCGAAAAGGCACCAAGTGGGAGAAGAGAGAAAGTGAGAGTAAGAGAGAGAGAGAGTGAGACTTTGACTATCTTATGCGCTTCAAAAAGAGAGAAAGTGAGACAATGGGAGAGAGGGATTATCTACGAAAGAGAGAGAGAGAGAGAGAGAGGGAAAGTGAGACAATGGGAGAGAGTGATTATCTACGAAAGAGAGAGAGAGAGAGAGAGAGAGAGAGATTTTATTAACCAAGGGAGGAGAGAGCGTATCTTTAGCGCACCTAAGAGAGTTGGGGGAGGAGTCTCTTTTTCTTTTTTTACTTAATTAACCTTTAATCACCGCAAGAGGCAATTCTCACCTCAATACGTCGTCAGAGTCTGTTTTCTGCACCGAAGCCCAAAATTTTACTGCAAAGTCCGCATGACTGTCGAAAACTTACCAGATCATACGCCCAAGCTCTTGATCAACTGTCGAAAAGCCTGAAATGTCAAAATTAGGCCAAAAATTAGTCGAAAGCTCTAAAAACACTAGGAAATACAAAAAAATTTCCAAAAAAATCTCATCAACAATCACAATCGAACACTTTCAATATGCATAAACACACCAAAGAGCAATTTTTTCAAAAACGCCATTTACGACAAAATTAACAACCTAGTCCTCAGAAATAGCGAAATGCACAAAACTTGACCAAGGAGGGCACAAATGCGCTCAAAACCATGCCATAAATACGCACACATAATAGTCGTCAAGATCGCACAATATCAAACTCTTACGAAATCAATAAAAATTTAATGCAAAAATTAGCAAAAAATTACCAAAAATTTGTACAAATTATTCAAAAAATATATGATAATTTTCTAACTCTATAATCATATTCATTTGATTGCCAAATAATTTTGACAATAAAAATCCAAAACTAGACAATTAAACCGACAATTTTAGGTCAAAAATTAGTACACACGAAGTGTGTAAATCCCTGTTTTGAGCTTGCAAACACAACAATTAACCATCAAATATGCAATCAAGCATGAAATTAATCATGCACTACAAGCACTTTTTAGGCGCGCACACACGTTAATAATTGGTAGTTTTTACTAACTTTTAGGTGCGCACACACAAGGGTTTATCTTGTCAAAATTGCAAATTGAATTTACAAATCTCTAATTGGGCATGACCATAACAAAAATCAATCATCAAATTAACAAAATATTTATGCACACATTAATTTTTAAGGGCACACACAAGGGCAAAATAGTGAACAGACACCTAAAATTAGGCATACACACACTCAATTAAGATGCACACACACTTGATTTTAGTGCACTTAGTTTGACCCAAGCTTCATCCTGGTCATGGATAGATCACCCAGGTTCGGATTTATAAGCGGTGACAATTGCCCCTGCACACACTTGCAATTGACCATTCAAGCATGCGATTAGGCAAATTAACATTGCACATTAGCCATGAAATCATCAATCTACACATTCAATTCTAGGAAAATTTTGGTTCCAAATCGCAAATTTGACAATGGCAAAGCATACCGCACAATTGTTAAGTCCAATGGCACCATTCAACCGTCAATGACACGATGTGTAGGCCGATTTCGCCAACCCTCCAATCTTGCATTTCAAAATCAACAAATCATTAAGCAATTAGCACAAACCGGCATTGCTAGAATGCAATCCAAGCCTCTAATTAGGCACATATCAAAGCATAAGCACAAAATGTAAGTGCAATCAGTAGAAATTTAGTTTGTAAGCTAGCAAAAATTAACAAGGTGTTAGTGTGAAATTAGAGTGTGTAGGGACACAATTAGTAAGATATGGTATCAAATTAGGGAAAATTGAACATGCTTTCCTTCCTTTTTCGTACGTCTTCAATTAATTAATTAAGCCTATGAGGGTAGGCCTCATAATTTTATCACTTGTTTACTTGGTGAGCCAAAGGTTCTTTTCCCCCTATCTGATCACGCAACTTATCACTGGCAGCTTTTCACGCTACCATCCTAGCAAAAATTAACAAGGTGTTAGTGTGAAATTAGAGTGTGTAGGCACACAATTAGCAAGATATGGTATCAAATTAGGGAAAATTGAACATGCTTTCCTTCCTTTTTCGTACGTCTTCAATTAATTAATTAAGTCTATGAGGGTAGGCCTCGTAATTTTATCACTTGTTTACTTGGTGAGCCAAAGGTTCTTTTCCCCCTATCTGATCACACAAGCCACCACGTGGCAACTTATCACTGGCAGCTTTTCACGCTACCATCCTACCAAAAAGCTAAAGTTAATCACCGATTAATAAATTAGAAAAAATGACGCAAAAGCAGAAGCAGCGTACAGGCAGTTCGGAGAAGCAGGCAGTACATGCAGTTTGCAGTAGAGGCAGTTCGCAAGTTGATCCCCAGAAGAAACAGGTTTGAGAGAGAGAGAGAGAGAGAGAGAGAGAGAGAGAGAGAGAGGGTGGTGATTCGACTCCAGGGTGGTGACTCGACTCCAAATTAGACCAACTAATCATCAATTCAAATCTGATATCTTCTGTTTCAGTACACTAGAACAGACCTCTGCCATGGCTTCCCTAGTTGTGAGAAAGAGAGAGAGAGAGAGAGAGAGAGAGAGAGAGAGAGAGAGAGTTCGGGTGTTGATTCGACTACAGGGTGGTAATTCGCTCCAGAGTAGGCCAATTGATCATCTATTCAAATCTGATATTTTCCGTTTTAGTAGCACTACAACAGACCTCTGCCATGGCTTGCTCTCGCAAAATATCTGATCTTTAATGACAGTGCTCATCACGTCGGCAAGTAAAGAGCGTCGAAAACCAGCGCCATGAAAAGCTTCTTATTTCTTGCACTATCTGCAGCATCGAAAAAAAGCAATGCTCGCTCGTATATAAACCAGTAGAAATTGTTTCTTGCATTATCTGCAATGGCAATTCGCAGCTTTGCATAGATTCGCACACGTTCCCAGAGCCAGTTTGCAAAGGTGTGTGTCTTGTCTACAATCTATTTTCAAGTGTTCAATTTCGTATTGTTGCAGCGTCCTCTAAGGCTTATCAGCATGTATGCAACACGTGATGTATTTGACCCTCTCTGTTCAAAAACGCGCCGCTCTCTTTCTGACCTCCTTGCCTCCTCTAATTCTCTCCACATATGCAACATAGACGAAGGTCTTCTGTGTCTTCTCTACTCTCCAGTCCCTGATGAGCATGTCATTGACGAGTCCCCTGTTGTAAATGATTATCACAGAAAGGATGCATCTAGTGTCGAAACAGTGTGTAAAATAGCAAGGGCAAGTAATTCAGCTTCACGAGCTTGCCTTTCCATTGTTGTGATCATCTCTTGACACGCTTTGCCATAGCTTCAGGAACTCTCAGTTTGTGGAAATCTCCATTTGGCCGAGGTGGTGGGACCATTGCTTGAAGCTTGTCCTACCCTGACAGTTACAACTGGGGGAATTCCCGGAGCTAAAGCAAGTCCCAAACCTCAATTCACTAAGCAGGTTACTCATGCTTGACCTTTCTCACTGCGTAGAGCTGAGGACTATAGAGGGAAGCTTTTCCTTTACAGCTTTAAGACAACTGAAGTTCAGAGATTGTGGCAATCTAGAGAGCATTCTAGACCTAGACAACTTGCTGAACATGGAATGGATTGATACTCGGGGATGTTCTTCCTTGACATATTTGATCAGAGTAGAGAAGCAACTTACTATGAGCAAGCACCTAGAAGTGATCGAGGAGGAGTATAGCTTCGTCATGCCCTTCTTGGGACACATGAATGTTGAGTAAGTGTTGAATTGCTAATATTGTTGTCAACAAGCTTAAGCATGAATATATCCCTCTACCACTTTATTCCAATTACGTGGCGATTAATGTGGAGCTTATCCCATCTGCAACGCTTCTCTGGAAATGTCATGGATCTAAGTTGTCTACCGCGTCTAGAAAACCTGAACTTGACAGGCTTGGAGGGGCATTCTGGCAAGATTCTCTTCCTTGGAAGAGATCAGTGGCCTTGGAGCACATCATTCGTAGCTCTAGAGTATCGTGATAAGAGAGTGTCCCTTGCTGGTACTGGTAAAGGCTTTTAAAAGTAGGGAAAATTTTGACAAAATATTGGGGGTATTTTGGGAATTTCCACAAATTAGAGAGGCATTTTGGTAATTTTCCCTTAAAAGTATGAGTACTCAACCAGCTATTATTTTATTGTGCATGGTGACTGATTATGCGTTGTCATCATTTGTCTGACCTATGTTTATAAATGAGACTATGTTGTTAATTAATATTCTATTGCGCAGGTGGATGTAAAGGGGACTGAAGTAAACAAGTACAAAGTTCGCCAGGTCCGCATTTGCAACAGTGATGAGCGGACTAAATATGATGTCTTCCTCTATGGGGACGTTGAACTTGACATGCTCGTTACCATACAACCTTGCATAGGGAAAGCAGTAGGCGAACGTATTGTTTTGCCGATGCAAGTTTGCAACATGGAGTTCTCTTTCCAAGGTTAGATTCAAGCATCGGTTGGTCCCATGAACAGAACCCTGTGATTGGAAAGACTCCTAGACTTCTTGAGGACAGACCCCACGTATGATAGCATACTACTGCATGGTCGACGAGTTGCCTACTTGAGGAGAAGCCCTGCTTGGTCTACAAGGAGAGGGTGCACTGCAAATAGGAAACTGGCTACAACATAAGGTAGGAGAAAGAGTTGACTGCGGAGCAGAGAGAGATAGTGCAATTTGAACAAGGGAAAATCTATTGAAAAGCGCATATAACTCTTTATGTAGCAAACCTTCGACATAGAATATAAAATTTTATCTACTTCTCTTTACGCTTAATCAATATGCCATGTCTCTTGTATTTGTCTTAATACGTGTTTTGTGTCTGGCAGGGAGGACATATATTCACAACACTTGATGTTTTAATTGCACAAGCGCGACTCCATCACGACAACACTACAAGGTTTGTTATCTATATCCAACACCCCATGACTATGCGTTTGCTTGGTGCAACACATAAATGCTACGGGGCAGGGCACAACTTCTGTTTCTTATAATTTTTGGAGAGACCACAGTGCCAACTCTCCACCATACTTTTGTATGGCACCTCTGCATGACGTGCACTGTATACTTTGGAGTTTCAGTCTGTGACGTTTCATTGTTGCAAGATGATATGTTTAACTATTCACATTGCTTTTTTGTAGCTTGACTCAAACATTGTCCTCCAACTTAGACAATTGGATGACACTCGTACATGATTATCAGGTCGGTAGTGTAGTTCAATTTTTATATTCTGTTTATGCTTTTTGTATTTTTGGGTTTGTCAAGCTTCCTTAAGTTTAGTTTATCCATATGTTTTTCTCATGAGTGCGTGCTCAATTTTGATCATCGTATCTACATATCGAATAGACATGCATTAATTTTCTCACAGTCTAGAAATTCAGCCTATATATTGCAAACAACTATCAAAGTAGGTTAAGGTGCAACCCTTTTGCTCGATTCAATTATCCTATTTACTAGACCTTTGCTGTATATGGAGCACTAAGGGACACAACTTGCTTCTTCCCAATTCTCATCAAGTCCCAAGATGAGCTATTATTGGTGCATATCAATTGGTTCTACTCATTTTTTTGTGTCACCACAACAAAAGCCAAGGTGACAACAACCACAACCAACTAACCGGCTGTCAGGACAAGGGTCCTACGGGGCAAGGCCCAACCTAGGGGGTTAGGGACCTAGGCCAAGGGCCGGCTGGACCAATGCAGACTGGGTATCCGCTTAGGCAAGTGCTAGGAGCTAGCCTATATAAGGGGCAGTAGGGAGGAGGATCCCAGGTTCAGTTACCCTAGGTCTTATGTCATAATAATCAATATCTAATTCTCCTAAATGATTTTCTCATATTAAACTGATCATTTAATGTGGGGAAGTGCCAAGGGAGAAAAAGCTAGAATATTGGTTAAGCTAGCAGACCGGCCATAGTAGGGATCCAAAGGAGGGAAAATAGGGATCCAAAGGGGGGGTCATCTGCAAAAGAGCCATGTGCAACAATGGGCTAAAAAGACCCTAAGGTTCAGCCCATTAAGACTTCCAAAATGCTAAGGTTCCAAAATTCAAAGGTTGTGTCCAAAGGTCAACCCTAGGGAAAATTGGATGCTTTGTGTGTGCCCTGAAAGTCTTTGCACATCCCTACATGGGAGGGGGCGAGCCCCAAAGGTAGGGGATGAGAGAGAAAGCCACACACACACACACACACAGGCTCCCTTTACACAAAGGGAATGAGGGACACATGTCAGCTCCCTAGGCCAGATGCCCACAAGGTGTGCCCAATTCCTATTGGAAGACCCTTGAAGTGGACCAATGAGAATTAAGCTAGAGTAAATTTAGTTTAATTAATTTAAAAACATTCAATAAAAGAAACCAATGAGAATTAAGTCTCCTAGAAGACTATTGGGCAGTCTCCCAAAGGGTCCAATGAGCATTCAGAAGTCCCATGGCTTGCCTGATTTCTATTGGCCAGGAGACAAAGGGGTCCAATGAGAGTTTAGTTTAATTATTTAATTACCTAAATCTCTCACAAAAGGGGAAAGGGGGACACATGTCAGAAGGCTATCACTTATGCTGCTTAATACCTATTGGCTTGACTTGGGGAGGTCCAATAAGGCAAAAGCCAGACCAAATTAGCAGCTAGGGCTCGCCCAAGAGAGAGAGGGGGCTGATTTTTGCTTGGCATTGACACACACACACTCACACTTGACCATGTGTGAAGGAAGAATACTCTATCTCCTCCCAAGCTTTAATGGAGAGCTCATCACATACTCCAAGCTTGCGAGATAGAAGCCTACATCAACACTCTCTTGGCATGTGGATGCAAATCCAACCAAGAGTCAAGCTTCAATGCATGCTCATCTCCTCTACCAAGCTAATTACTAAGCTAAGCTATGCTAATATGAGTGATTATGTGAGGAGATGTACATCTTTCTCGTAAGATACTCCTTCTTCCTCTCAATCTACTCTCATACCCTGCTAGCTCTCACCATCTTCGAAGGTGTGTGAGGTCTTGGGTCTGAGAACGGGGATAATTCCAGTTGTGTTTGATTAAGTGTTTTGCTTGGTGTATGAAGTTTCCATCTTCATTGCACTAGCTAGTCTTGAAGGAACACAAAGAATTGTATTGTACAATGTCTCTCTTGATGGGAGAAACCATAATACAAAGCCTTTTGGAGGGGGGACCGGCTCCATGCAAATCCGGTCCTCAACTGTTGTCAATAGCTTAATTTATCTCTCTTTTGAAAGTATTGTCGATGCTATCTAACTAGGTGTTATGCTTTTTGTTGCTCTCTCCACCCAAGCACTCTTGTAATTCTCATTAGGAATCTATTCTAATGAAATGCCCACTATGTTCATGCTAATTTCCGCTACACATAAGTTATTAGGCCATTAAATATTACATCTTACATTGGTATCAGAGCTCAGGGTTGAAGGCAGCCATGGAGGAGGGGGGAAGGGAAGAGGTAGGCCTTGCAGGGCTTGCATGATCTCTCTCTCTCTCTCTCTCTCTCTCTCTCTCTCTCTCTCTCTCTCTCTCTCTCTCTCTCTCTCTCTCTCTCTCTCTCTCTCTCTCTCTTTTCAAATGGAGGGCATGTATGGAGAGGCCCGGAGCCGTAGGAGTAACCTCTTACATGAGAGCTTCCATGGCGGGCTCAAGAAGCCGTGGGCAGGAGCCCTTAGCAAGCGAAAAAGGGACCCGTCGGCATGCAAGGCCGTGGGAATGGCTACCTGCACACAAGGAGGCCCAGTGGTGGCAGACCTGCATGGAATCGCTACTGAGCGGTGTCATTGGGCTCGCAGGAGAGAGAGAAGAACACTCTTCATTTCAGTCTCATCAGCACCCGAAGGCCGTAGCTCTTCCCCCGTCCACTACGGCGCTGTGCAACTAGCCACCATCGCTGCAGCAAGTTTAGGTTTAAAAAAAATTCTTTTTTATTTTCTTTTGATGTGGCCGCCAAGCATTGGGTGCCCTAGGGGCCCGTCCCACCCAAGGGGGCCACGCCTGGAAAAGATGCTTCCCGACGGCGAGGAAAAGACGCTTCCCTATGGCGAGGTACAGATGCTTCCCTATGGAAGGCACGAAGCACAATCGGCCAAGGGCCACTTGAAGCTCAAGGCGCCAAGCACAACCAATTTGCGCTCCAATATGTCCAACCTACGCAATAGGATGATCAAACCTAGATATTGACAGATCCCATCATGCCTCGACAAAGATGATTATGCTGAGTGATTTGAGGATCTTGGATGCGTTGATCGTGGTACTTGAGCATGGCTCATGATTCAGCAGTGAACATTCGTACGGATACGAAAAGCATGGCATGCATGCTCATGCAAGGCACTGGCCATGGTTGCATGACAGAGTCCAAAGTCAATTTCCCAGCAGGTACACAGTGTTAGGAAATAAGACGTAGCTAAATAGATAATTGAGTAGATTACTTAATGGAGAGAGACAAATTTATATACACGAGATTATAGTGTAGAGAGAGAGAGAGAGAGAGAGAGAGAGTACACACGATATACGTGGTTCACCCAATGTGGGCTACGTCCACGGGAAAGCAGCCACTCAATGGCTTTGGTACTTCAAAACAAGAAGTAGTTTACAAAGGGATTATACCCTTAATGGAGCTCCCGCCTTGCTTCACTCTCACCACCTCACACTCACCTTGTTGCATCAACTTCACACTATGAAATGTGTGTAGAAATGGCCTCCTTTTATAGGCCAAAAGGGCTGCCCTCTCTTATGAGAGACAGCCATGTGTAGCCGCCCTTGTGCGAATAAGTCCAAATCGGACCCTCCAATCCGCCCATGTGTGGCCGCCCTTGAGAAGACAAGTCCGCTTTTGAATTCGGCCACCGGCCACCGGCCATTGACTTCCGACCACCGGCCACCGGCCATTGACTTCCGACCACCGGCCATTGGCCATTGACTACCGGCCACCGGCCAACCGACCGGTTGTTTTCCAACCACTTTCCGATCGCCGTCCGGCCATAATATTCCGGCGAAAAGGAATATTCCGGCGAAAAAAAGTCTCGGGGGCCTCCGCCCCCGAGGCCTTTAAAGTTGCCCCTGATTCTTGTCCGTGAAAATTTTGGTTTCCGGTGAGTGATTTTCCTTCACGCACGATGGCTTCTCCTCATAATGGGGGCCTTACAAATGTGCGCTTTTACCACAGAAAATTACAAGGGTAAATCAGGCTCCATACTTAACACACAGAGTCCCTTTCGCATTTCTGTTTTTTATTTGTGTAAATTGTCACAAGTTGCAGAAATTTCAAGCAGGAAGCCGAGAAGGCGTGTCGGCGTGAGTATTTACTCATGCAAGTGCAAGAAGCCGACAAGTCAGGTCGGTATAAGTTAGTAAATACGGTATGCAGACTCTTTTGCATTTGTTTTGGTAATGTTTTTGGAACATATTGCATCGTTATGTCATGTACCAGACGTGCGTACCCTCTCCAACGGCAAAGCACAAGCACGGCTTGTGACAATTACCGTACGCGCCAAAAATTTGATTGGTTTAAATATTGGAATCAAGCAAGGATTGAGTACCAACCGCCTTGCTCCGCAACACTGCTTCACAATGGTTCACTTTTGATGCAAGAGTATAGCCAATTTGCCATGTTTTGTAATCTCAAGGAGATTAGCACATCCTACTGCTTCACTTGATGTAGGAGGCAAGTTCTTCGGCATGGCCAACTCCTTCTCCATGTTTCTAGAAGCTGCTAGAGGATGCTAGCCCAACATTACTGTCTGATTTCAGTTGAAATTGCTCAACAAGGTCGATTCTTTCTGTCCTTTTGTATGTCAACAATCGCCTCAGTTGGCTATCAGCAAGGCTTCAATTTATGCATCTTGCAGTGCAATTGCCCACGGTTTGGCATATGCTATGCGCATACTAACTTGGGAGGGATTTGGCAATATGCTAACAAGTTATTTCAGTACGTGCTAGACGGGTGTATAGGATATACGAGGGCATCTGTGCTGATATGGCTATGAGCCAGTTTGGAATCAGTTTTTGCTTCCAAATTTCATGACAACTGGTTGCAGCAACAACGACCAGGTTAGCCAAGTTTCAGTTTTTCTTGTTTTTTTTTCCATGTTTACACTTTACTTGGCAGTTACTGTCATTGTGCAAAACAAAGTGTTTTGGCAATTTTATACGAAGCAAGGCTTCTCCCTTCTGTCGAGATACTACCCATTGATTTGGAATCAAGGGCATTGGCACCCAAGTTTGGGGCACTGGAAAGAGATTCCCTACCAATATGAACTGTGCAAGGCACTTATGGTTTTGGTTCTCACGTTTGAGGCCATCACCCTGCATGCAAGGCATGCTCGCCAGGTGGAATGACCTCCACCACTTCACGGATGACGCTTCCACTATCACACTCGCAACTCTATCAAGGATAGAGTACTGATGGATTGTTGGTTGCTACCTAAAATTTCGTCTAGATTCACTGGCAAGGTGCCCCTTTCAAGTCATCCTCATACAATCACGACCCTACACGGTAGATGGTCAAGATTTAACTTGTGTTTTCTGTTGCCTCTCTCGATGAGAGCGGCAATTCAGGCATAAGATGTCTAAGAGCACACATTCTAGGCACACACTCTACAAATTTAAGGAAAGTTCCTCAGCCCAGCATGCTCTTCTTTTCTCTCTTTTCCTTATTTCTTTCAAGAATAACGAAACTCTTCTAAGAAGCTTTTGATACATATTCTGCTCATGAGTCAGCTTGAGCCAAGGTGCTCTAACTCACAGCTAGCAAGTGGCTAAGATGCTACTCAAATTAGTCTTCATCGGTTCGTCGATTGAACACTATTTTGCATTAGGGCTATGAGCCAAACAGGCTAAGAGCCGATGACAGGACAAGGGTAAGACCCAACTATTGGCATTCTTTGGGTGATTGTTTTCAAGATATACCCAAGGAAGTACACAATGACGTTAATGGACAAGCAACAGTCTTGTCATTACGGATGTTTAGGGTGTCATTTTTGCACTACATGTTTTCAGTGCGACACTCCAGTTGAGTTTTTGATAATCTTAAACTCAAAGCAGCTGATCTCTACAAGAAAGTATAAATGCGGCAATCAGTTGCGACAGCATGGCTGTCCATAAGAGCTCAATAGTTCAATTGTGTGGGTCTCCTACTCTCTCTATAGCACTATGGAGTGCCTATGGACATACTGATTTAGGGTAAGACCCGGCGGGTGATTGTTACATCACCCCACAGGCATTAAGGATCACAGTTTGATATGCATTGAAGATCACAGTTGATCTCTCCCAGTTATACTTTCAAGGAAAGTATTCCGCAATCTACCAATGCGGTAGTAGACGGACACACTTTTCAATTCTACTCCAATCATTCTGTACACAATTGACTATGTTGGGTATCGTTATCTGCTAGTTGAGCAGTTCTACAAAGAGTCTTACTAAGGGGTTTGACTACGTAGATTCTAATCCAAGGGCTTGGATTGCAAGGGCAACACACAGGGTTCCCAGTGCAATGCTCTTAGTTTTTTCAGGTAAGGGGACGTGCTCCTCTCCACTTGAATACGGGTAAGTGAACATTACGTTCAAATCTCCAAGTACGCATCTATTGATTTGGTGTTATTCCATTTTTAGTATGCTTTGCAAGGCTTTTCAAGACATATAAGTACGCTTGCATGTTACAGAGCCATGCCAAGGGCATGTCGTCACAAAGTATTTTGGGCCAAGTGTCCAATCTCTCTTTCTGCCTTATGTTGTTACGAACCTACTTGTAGGGTTCAATTTGCACATGTTGTCACATGGGATACAACATGGTCTCGGAACTCAAGGAGTTCGGTTTAGCGAGTGTGGAGCAAGGCTAATGAGGGTCCCTCTCACTCCCGTCGTAGAGTGTTTGCAGTTACCTCCACACACAAGTACATCTTGTACTTGAAGGATGTTTTTTTTTCCACATCCTTACATGAGACATATTCCACATGTGGAGAATATGAGTCTCTGGACTGACACTGGCGCCATTATTTCAATTATGTGTCATGACAAAGTTCCTAGGTGCTGGTCAGATCTGTTTTCCGGACCATTTTTAGCACGACGTATTAGGTAAGGAGCAATTTCGTGGCCAGAAATTGTCGGATACTTAGAATGACTTGTTACAGTACAAGTACTGCTAAACAACATTACAGATGGTTGTTTATACATATAGTAACGAAAAAGTTTCATTGTCTGTACCTAGAAGTGATCAATGTTTCACCTTCTATTGCCATTCAGACGTTTCAGCAAGGCTTGCAAAAGATTGCAACTGAAAGTATTTAGTTTCTTTTCGGAGCTATTTACATTATTTTTTAATGTGTGCTACGCGCATCACATTTTGCCATAAGTATTGGCAAGGCTCATTATGGATATACAGGTTCGGGTTAGTTTTTGCTAAATGCATGCACACTAGGTGTTATGGGCCCTGGTGTTCAGCAAAGGCTGATTTGGAACGACATGCATATTCCTCAGGTTGTGGCTTATGAAGCATTTTGCACTCTATGTGCACTATCTCTATGAGATTACTTTTGGATCTACTAATCACCAATAGAGGTCATGGCTCGGTTTGGGCGTTTGTGGATTCTTTCAAGTTAACCACGATGGTTATTTCGGAAATTGTTGATTCCTCACCAATGTTAACCACTACTGTGATTCCCCGTTTACCAGTCGTTTAGGATGACTGTCTGTAAACTGTGAGGAAAACACACCTCAGTACTGTCAGTTATTCAAGGGGATAGGCAGATTACAAAGAGTAATCTTGTGCTAAAGGATCTGCTAAGAGCATATGTTAGCACAACGCATTTCTGAATAGATGATTTTCTCCCTATTCTAGAATTCGCTTAAGTACGATTTTCGACTTTGAACACCTCTTATGGTGGGGTTGGAGATTGTGTCAATACTTTCATACGTCAAGGACTTACCAGGTGTGCTGACAAAGTATGTTGGCAAGTAACCTTCATTAGGGATGAACATGTAGTTCTTTGTGTTCCAAACTATTCAGAATTCTAACACAAGGACATTCCCTATCTATAGACTTTTCAAGATACTCAGGCGAGTAGGAAATCTCGCTCACAACTTCATGGAAAGTTACGCCAAGGTTTCCTTGCATTATTCCAGTACCTTCAAAAGATCTGAAAACTGGTTATGCCTTTGGACAACTCTTAGTTGTGGTTACTCCTTTACAGTACTCAAGTGAGTTATAAATGGAGTTACCATTTAGACCCAAGTCGCTCTTAGTTGTTGTTACTCCTTTATAGCACTCAAGTGAGTCATAAATGGAGTTACCATTTAGACCCAAGTGGTTGCAAACGGACAACAATGTTGAAAATCAAGATGTTGCTCTTGGTTTCATTGAACCTCCTCACTACACCAATTATCGGTCATACAGACAACTGGCTCACTTATGGGACATCAATAAAGAGAACATCAGTATTCTTAAGAAGATATTACTACTTGTGTTTTCGAGGTCAAAAACTCTTCCTTAAGGGGGGAGTAATGTCAGGACAAGGGTCCTATGGGGCAAGGCCCAACCTAGGGGGTCAGGGACTTAGGCCAAGGGCCGGCTGGACTAGTGCGGACTGGGGATCCGCTTAGGGCAAGTGCTAGGAGCTAGCCTATATAAGGGGCGGTAGGGAGGAGGATCCCAGGTTCAGTTACCCTAGGTCTTACATCGGCTGCGCTCCAAAATCTATCGGATTATGTGCAGCAAAGGCCCACCAAGCAAGACTAGTTTGATATAAGGCTACGGTATTTAGCCACTTGGCTCAATCGTGATCCTAGAATGGGAAGCATAATCCAATCTTCAGTAATCAGTAAACAACACTGCTGAAAGGCAACTTATGCATGCTTTTACGACGATGTGTTGTGCATCAACATAAAGGATGTATGAGGTCGTAAGGCAAGCACAATGAGACACGTTAGCACAAAAATCTCCCAGCACTGATCATAATGATGTTGATGACAATGAAAGGCAGCATGAGACGTAAAGCAAGTGTAGGGAGAGTGCATGGCACCAAGAAAGTCTCCCCCTTGATTGGTAGCACCCTTCAGGGCTTCAGAGGCGATGAGCTTCAGGAGTCTCCCTTTGACATGGGCCCCTAAATGACCTCTCATCCACCATGCTCAGTCTCCTCTTCAACTATGCTATGGCCTCTCATCCACCATGCTCAGTCTCCTCTTCAACTATGCTATGGCCTCTCCCTCTTATGACGCCATGGCTGCCCACTTCCATGTGCTAGTTGCTTTCGAAAACTACTCCTTGAACTCACGTTAAAAGAATCCCTAGGGGATTCACCATTAGTTCCGTATGGGTATCACGTGAGTGTAAGGGAGGGGGTTTTGGTAGGGAGGGGAGGTATTTTTATATATGGTATGGTCCATATATGGGGAGATTTTTTCCGTATATAGGGGTAATTTTCCATTTTTGGTGCACGCAGGTGACGTCTCACCAATATTATTAGTGAATCCCCCGGGAAAGAATCTTTATCTTTTTACCTCCTCTCAACCTTTGTCTCCTTCCGTGAAAACTCCACCTTTAACTCTTAGAAGTGAAGTGGAGCCCTAAACTTTTCATCATTACAAACCTCTAAAATTCAAGTATGGAGACCAACTTACTGATCCTCTTTGATGCCAACAATTAGTATTCTCTCCAAAATCCTGGGCTTGGACTTGCGCTTTTATGTGATATCATAATTAAAGACAACCGGTACATCCCAAAGCTTATCTTTCAGCCTGAACATATGAAACAACCACTTCCTTAAGATAAAAACCTCCCAGCGTTCATCATGATGATGATGAAAAAGATGATGATGACCACTCCAATCATGATGTTGTGTTGGGCGTTAAAAGGTAGCATGAGATGGATAGCAAAGAGGGGCGCATGGTCGTTGTAAGATGAAAAGCTCCCAATGAAGATGATGATGGCCACTCTAATGATGATGATGTGTTGGGCGTCAAAATGTAGTGCAAAGAGGGGTGAAAGGCTATCATAAAGAAAGCACAATGAGACAAAGAAGATGTGCACGGCACTAGGGAAGTCTCCCCCCTTAATTGGTAGCACCCTTGAGATCTTCAGAGGTGATGAGCTTCAGGAGTACTTCTTTACAATGAAAAGCTCCCAGTGTTGATCATAATGATGCTGCTGACAAACAATTCAATGATGATATTGCTGTTGTGTACAAGAACGGGTATGACGATAAGGATTGGATGCCTAAATCTTAGTGCAAGAACCATGATGTCCAATACCACTCCAATTGTTGTGCTTTCATGACAGCATGCCTACTCCAGATATTGATAATGCCAAGAGCCAGGATGATCAGCATTAGCGATTTTTGACTAACAATCTTTATGACAATGATCACATAAATTATACTAGGAATGTGAGTAATGACGACTGCTTCAACTCTGTGACTCAATTATGTCAACACGAAAAGAAAATTTTCACAAAGCAAACAAAGAGGTAGATGCTACATTTTCAACAGAAGACAGTTAATAATGATTGAGGTATGTAAACTTTGCAATTTATAAGATGGCTCACGGCACCAACGTGCTTCAATACATTCGAGTGGGGCTTTTGAACCAAGAACTCAACACTACAATAAACCCTACACCATATATTACGTATGACATAAAGTTACCTCTGCTTCTCTTTAAGCTTAATCAATAACCTATATCTTTTGTATTTATCTTGACTCCTATTTTGTGTCTGACAGAGAGGACATATATTCACAATAGCGGACGTTTTAACTGCACCAGCATGACTCCAGCTCGACAAAATTGCAAGGTCCGTTATTTGTATCCAATTCCCTATGCCTATACGTTTGTAAGCGCAACACATAAATGCTACAGGACAAGGCACGTCTTTCGCTTCTTATAATTTTTGGAGAGACCACAATGCCAACTCTTCACCATACTTTTGTATGGCACTTCTGCATGACGTGCATTGTATATTTAGCATTTTCACTTTGTGTCTAACTGTAAAATGAAATGTCTAACTATTAACATTGCTTTTATGTAGCTTGATTCAAACATTGTCCTCTTGCTTGCACAATTGGATGACACCCATACACGATTACTAGGTCTGTATTTCTTTTTTTAGTCTGTTGATGCTTTTTGTATTTTTTGAGTTTGCCAATGCTTCCTTAAGTTTAGTTTAGCCACATGTTTTCCTCACTAGTGCATGATTAATCTGGATCATTGAATCTATATATCAAATAGACACACACTCTTTTCTCGTAGTTTGGCAATTCAAGTTATGTATTACAGTACTCAATGCACTCTGCACATGCTTACTTTATTCCTATGTGGATCTACATACGTCCTTGTTTGGCAATGCATCTTATATATTGCAGCCCAACGTTCTCCTTTGCATAACTGTTATATAGCACGAGGACAACTTTTTATCTTAGCGTTTTTCTCCTCTAATATGTTTTGCACTAAGTTGTGTGATTGACAACCAAGACTCCTTACTGCCTCCGGCTGCGACAACACGTAATCCTCTCTCTCTCTCTCTCTCTCAGGTTCTATGACAAATAAGAGAAAATTGACTATGATGGATTTGGAGAGTAAATACACATGCATTTCATTTTTAAAAGTTCATCAGCATTTTATAGACAACTATAGAGGTAATTGGTAATCATATATGCAATTATTTTCTAAAAACTCATCAGTGCATTTCGTAATTCGTTTACTTCAGTGCTAGATTTTTGATGTCAATCTGCGTACGTCCTGCTAGGTTCTATAGCAATGCCCACTAAGCAAGACTAGTTTTAAACCAGTTTATCAGGAAGCACCCATCGAATGCTGCCCGTGAGCCTGAGTTATATCACGGAGGCTCAAAGCTTCAAACCACCTAAGCTACGCTCTTTGAATAATAATAATCACGCGAAGTTGCAAAAATAAGATCTCTCTCATTTCGAAAGTGGGGAGGGTTGTGAGGGGCAGAACAACCCTCTTCCCCCCTCCTCTCCCTCCTTCCTCCTCTTTCTCTCTCTTCCGGGTTGTGCTCATTTTCCGGGATTCTGGTGGCGCCTCTCTCTCTCTCTCTCTCTCTCTCTCTCTCTCTCTCTGCCTCTTTCTGCTGCAAGGGTTCTGCACGAATCTAGCCGGGTAAGTTGGTTGTTTTCTTTTCATTTCTTTTGACTACCGCATATCAGTCGGAGACGTAGATGTGAGGGTTTCTCTTTTCAATTACCTCCGCTAATCAAGCGGGTTATGCTCTTGAGGTTGGGCTTGTGGGTGTTTTGATTACAATCAGGTCTGAGAGAGAGAGAGAGAGAGAGAGAGAGAGAGAGAGAGAGAGAGAGAGAGAGTCTATTTTGCTGTATCTGAATTCTTTTTTCTAATGCAACTTGTGATTTGTAGAGGAAATCTACTCTGATTTGCAACAATATGATATATTTAGGGGTTGTTTGGATTTAATTTTCTAGCAGATTCTGCTGGCAGAGGGGAAATACAGATGGTTGCTTGAAGTGGGGGACAGAGCTTTTGGCTGATGAGTGGAGGGAGCTGATTTGAATAAGCAGAAATGAGAGGGGCATCACCACCACCACCACGCCATTGATGCATACATGCAGAATCAATTCTGGGATACAGCTGTTGAAGGATACTCAGCTTAGCAAAAATCATCTGCTATCGCGCCTTGCCCAAAAGCTTTTAAGTAATTTTGCAGACAGAAGCTGGCTCGCTCATACCCCATGCACAGTATTCATACCTTGGCTTATTTGAGAAGCAGCACAGATGCGAGATTGGCATATAGTCGTGTATCCGCTCGGCTCTACTGTTGTAGAGTGGCCCACATCCTGTATAAAGTAACGTTTTTGCACCTATAGACAACCATGGGAATTGCTTACAGTTGCCGACACAATGCGCAACAAGAGCTCTTTGCAGTTATCCGGGAGGGCGACCTGCAGCAGGTGATGGCGATCTTGAACAAGCATCCCAAGCTTCTCGATCGTGCCCTTTCACGCAGGACCCGCCTTTCAGCCCTGCACTATACTGCCTCTCATGGACAAGCTGATGTAAGTGTTGCTTTTATTGTCCTGATGATAGCTATGGAAGTGTGAAGATTTTATTTAAGGAACGGTTGCATGCTATTTTTGTAGGTGCTTCTGCTGCTGTTGGCAAAAGGTGCATCGGTGAATGCAGTAAATCATCACCGGCAGACTCCTCTCATGCTTGCCTGTAGGAATGGACGGGTTTCTTGTGTGGAGCGGTTTGTCGAGTGGGAAGCTGATGTGAGCCCATCATCTCTTATATTGTGCTTTCTGTAAATATGTAGATGTGATGGAATTGCGACAATCTGTATGCACCAAAGATAGATATGCTTTCCTGTTGATTAGTTTGTGGCTTTTTATACGCACGATAATGCATGAATTCTCTTTAATTTTTGGAACAGATTCTCATGTTTGATGGGATCAATGGGAGAACGTGCCTGCATTACGCGGCGAAAAGTGGACACCTTGATTGCGTTCAGAGAGTATTAGACGCTGCCCAGTTGCCTGCAGTGGCGCAGACATGGTAGAATTTATAGTTGGGTCTTGATTATTTTCAACAGGTTATGTGTTGAGCATTAATAACCATTGGATTATCTGGCAGGGGGTTTTCTCGGTTCTTGAATGTGCGCGATAGTAGTGGTGCTACTCCTCTACATTTGGCAGCACGATTCAGCCATGCTGCAGTAGTCCGTTTGCTCTTAAGCAAGGGTTCAATTGTAAGCGCAACAACTACGCGATCAGGTGGAAGCGGGTGGGTTTCTTGGAAAGGGTTATGAATCGCCTATGCTTCTGTCACAAGTTCCGCAAATGTTTGGCTAACTGCATGCACTTTTGTGTCTCTAGCTGCGGCTTTGGCAGCACTCCTTTGCATTTTGCCGCTCGTGGAGGCTCAACCGAATGTGTGAAAGAGCTTTTGGCATGGGGTGCTGATCGAATGCAAAGAAATTGTCAGGGGTAGATGTTTTAACTTATTTGAGTACTTGTGTTTGTGGGTCTTTCTTTTCGTTGATAGGTACAAGGTTTAAAGTGCATTCTTAGGTGGTTCACTGGCAGGGACGCTTGAGAGTTCAAATTTCTTTATTATGCTAAGAATGAAGCTACCTTAATTATTTCCAGAGCCATGAGAGAACCGAAATATGCAGATTTGGATAATATGTGTGCATGTGTGTATATCGATTCCTGGCTCTACACCCACTGCTGGGCATTCTCTTATAATACTATGGATGATGTAGTTGTGAATGCTCTTGGAGTTGTCGTTTTCAAATTTAGAGATTCACAGTATGGCAGCAATACTATGCATGACGTAGCTGATGGTTATGTTGTCTAGTGGAGGACAACCATGAGCATGTTCTTGTAGGTGAATTGGGTTTTCTTCGATTGATTTAGGCATTCAGATCCACACTTATATTTCTAGTGCTCCAGAAGTGTTTTAAGTACTACAATAACAACAAGTCACCGTGAGTCTGCACATTTTAGATCCCTCTTCCAAGCACAGGGCTTCAATCAAAGCCCGCTGTCACAAGAAGGCTTTACTTTTGTAGAAATGCATTTGTTTCGGGAATTTACAGCTCTCGATTCTGTGTATTTTGTATGCTGCAGCCAAACTCCATTTTTTATAGCCATGAAATACAACAACATAGCATGCGCATCACTGCTGAACCCTCACGCCGCAGAGCCCTTAGTGTGGCCATGCCCATGGAAGTTCATGAGCGATCTGGATTCTGAAGCTAAGGCTTTACTAGAGGCAGCACTCATCCAGGCCAATGATGCATGGGAGAAAAAGTTATTCGCTCCACATAATCTTAGCACAGATGCGGATTCTTCAAAAGGAAAGACAGAGTCGCTTAATGAGGTTGAGGTTAGTTTTCACACCCCAACCCGATAAGTGAATATTGTTTTTTTGGTGGTAATTTTTTTGTGATGATTGATCTTCTATTCGCCTTATGATTGCAAATGAGTGGTAATAATCTGATGTGTATTCTGCTGCAAAGATGATGAAATATGCAGAATTTGAATTTTCAAAACATATGGAAAAATGTCTAAGAAATAGGCAGAATTTGCTTAATTTTTAATAAACATGTAAAAATGATGTTAATGAGGAACTTGTATGGGTCTCAGGTCGATGATGAGGAGGTTGAAATGTGCTGCATTTGTTTTGAGCGTGCATGCACGATTGAAGTGCAAGATTGTGGACATCAAATGTGCGCAAGCTGCACACTGGCTCTTTGCTGCCATAACAAGCCCAGTGCAGCTATGCCAAATTCTCCTGCTCCTGCCTGCCCCTTTTGCCGTCAAATTATTGTGCAGCTCAAACGGGCAGAAGTAAAAGCTTCAGTAGAAGTGCTGCCCTTGGATGAGGGGAGAGAGGAAGAGAAGGAAGTCGATACATTCGGTTTGGCAAGCAAATGCAAGAAGTCTGCAGAAGGGAGTAGTAGCATCATGGGATTGGTGGGTAGAGGATCTTTCAGGCTCTTGTCGTCAACAAAGAGCTCTGGGCGTGTTATGGATATAGATGTTAAGGATCCAGTGGCGGAGCCGCAAGAGATTCACATGCCATGAATGCAAAGCCTTTTGCCTTTCTGCTAGTGAGGCGTATACTGTGAAGAAGAGAAAAAATAAAGACACAAATCATGGAGGTTTGTATGGCAAAGAACCCCTAATTGAGCTGTGAGTCGTGCAAGGCGAGCTCTGCCGAGCGGGTTGTTTGGAAGGGGCTATGTTGCTGCTACAAGCCAGAGGTACATGAGTCACAAAGCTTGATGATGGTCTGATAATTTCTATATATATCAATATGACTCACAGCTCGAGGTAAGTTAAAATCAGGGTGCGCGCACAATTTTTGGCAGGGGGTTTCGACAATGATACGCCTCTAATGTTTGCAGTCTGGAAACCAATTATTGTGTCCAGGAAGAGAGGGATATCTCTCTGTAAGTGTTGCAGGTGGGGTCATTGCTTGTACACTTCTACCCTTGGAGCATTTTCTGTGGCCATTTTTGTATTAGAGCGAGGTTTTTACAAGCCAAGGATTTGCTCTTTATAAAGTTCATTCTATCAGGTCTCTTAGAAGGTGGTTGTAATTGTGTATGATTTTTGGAAGGCTTCATGATGTAATGGTTGTGGAGTTGAAAGATTGGAGTGGTTTTCGAAGTTAATCGTCGCCTCTCTCTCTCTCTCTCTCTCTCTCTCTCTCTCTCTCTCGTAAACGCATTCGCGGAGTGTGCACTTGCACAGAGAAAGGAAACAGCTGTGTATTTCTATTTCCAAAATTGCTACTAGGCAGAATGTTTATGGTTCATACAGTGCAGGCGAATTGCCATTTCGTTTAAGTCCCAAGTTTCCTCACTAGTCCAGATACATGAAAAGGAGCTTTCAAGTCCTGATTGCAAGTATGGTTGGTTCACCTCCAAAACCCTCTTGAAAGAGAAAGAGAAGGGCACATGAGCCGAAGCTTCACCACCAAATGATTCCTTTGTAGGCAGCGGCAAAAGAACTGATGTACAGATACATGAAAAGCAGCTCTCAAGTCCTGATTGCAAGTATGGTTGGTTTACCTCCAAAACCTTCTTGAAAGGGAAAGAAGGGCACATGAGCTGAAGACCTTTGAGTGGTTGGGATTGACCAAGTGAGCACTTTGTAGGCAGGGGAAAAGGAAACGAAGGTTGCTATCTCTTTGGATGAGGAGAATATGGCCAAGCTTGAGGTACACATGAACATGTTTTTTACTAAATACTATAGAATGACCCCCATCTATTGGGCTGATGCTCGTGTATTTTGGATTATCTTTTAGCTGTTTGGGTCATTTTGAATATGTATTGTTTAGCCCATCTTGAATTGCTCAAGTATATGCCTCCTTGGTTTTGCCTTTGCGAATTCCTCATCAACTCTGTTATCAAATGTAACTTCACTTCTTTCTCTTAACACTAGTTTGGTATCAAAATAGGATAATTGAGTATTCTTCTTTAATAAGATTTGGACAAAATGCTGTGTGCATGAGAATCTTTTTTTTTGTTGTTGCGGCCCTTTTGTACCCTAACGTTGACCTTAAATTGGAGATGAGAAAAGTGTATAGGTTAATCTCAATTGAGAGATAAAGGGGCTTGGAAAGGCCTTGCGACTTGATGAGCATAAGGCAATGGTTATGGAAATTGCCAAACGCAAGACCAACGTTGTACTTATCGGCACTTTCAACATTCACTTTTGTTGACTCTTCTCATAGTATTTCCTTCTCAGATGCTTGGGCTCATCATGGCCAATAATGAGTACTCACAAATTGTGTGAGTTTATGAAGAATAGGTACCCTAATCTTAGAAAAGGCTTAGGCAAAAATGTAGCCGGCTTATTTATACTTTTGTACATACTTTTGCAAGCTTTACCTGGTAGGAAATTACTAAGAGAGTGTGTTAAATTTTGTTAAGTTGAGAGGGTTTGTAGGTAAGTTTTTTGTTTGATCATGCTTGAAGTAAAACATGTTCTTTATGTACTTTCAACATGCATCATGCTATAAAAACATATTCTAAGTAATGTTGTTACTCGTGTTTAAAACTACAAGTATGTGAACACGATTGAGAGTGGAGGTTTTCTTGCATTGCAAAATTGGGTACACCAAAATTTCCATTTTAACATGAGAGACATTAGCTATTACAATGGGCTTGTTCTTGTGCCAATATCAATAAATCATGGCCAATTCCTCGACAATAACACAATTGGAGCATTCAAAATTTCATTTACATACTTGTTCGGTAACAAGTTTATGTTTTTGATAAATTATGTATGACAACTTGATAATGCCGCTTGAATTATGAGATGTATTCAAAAAAATATGTATTAAACTACAAAATCATTATGGATCATAGCTTTGCACTAAAACATCACCCTTTGATATTAACATTGAAAGGCCAAAACTTACTTGCTAGTCAGTAATTTTAAATTACAATCTTTTGCTTCAAAATTACTAGTAGGCATAAAAACTAGGCTTTTATTAGCTTAAACTTTTGGTGAAAGTTTCAACGTAAAAATTTTCGTGACTCTCTTGATATGATATTTATTTTGACAGAGAAAAAAACCGTCATGTCATAACCTACATCACCTCATAATCTTTTTTTTTTAGCTTTACAAAACAAATTCAAAATTTTGGTAGGAATAAGAACAATTACAAACCTAGTAATGTTACAAAAAGCTCTTTTTTAATTGAAAACAAGAGCATTTAAATCTAGGTTGTCAATAGTTTTACCTTTTTTTAATCTCCTACCAAGAGGATTGAAAATTATAATGTTTGACATTGATGCATCAATGCTCATTTGCATGCTATACAAAAAGAAATGTGGCTATGGGGCTCTCTCTCTCTCTCTCTCTCTCACACACACACACACACACACACACACACACACACACACACACAGATTAACATGATTACATACTGTACCCCCCAAGACCACAAGGGGCAATTCCCACCATTTGTCAGCCTTCCAGAAAGGAATAACAATATTAGAACCAATTTGTTAACCCTCACGGCTCACGGACACCCCATCACGTACGACGGACGTGTATTATGTATTTGGTAGAGTCAGGTACCGGGCTTGTCGGACCAATAGGAAAAGGGTAAGAGTGATCGTCGATGAGAGGCGCACTCTAACTGGGACATTCAAGGGATTAGTTGGCTAAGCATGGGCGCCCAAGTGTGAATGGGGTGAGCTCATATAAAAGCCAACTAAACCTAAAATTCACTCATTCTCTCATTTGTGCAATAGAAGAGTGCTCTTGCTCCATCTCCATCTCCATCTTCTTCTTCTTCACCTCCGTGTGTGTGTGTGTGTATGTGAGAGAGAGAGAGAGAGAGAGGGAGAGTGTGTGTGCGATCGAGCATTACGAAGGCACGACGGCGGCGAAGCGGTTGAGCGCGGCACGACTGCAGCTTCTTCTTCATCGCGGCGAGGAATCCACTACGAAGGCGAGCGTAGAGCGGTGAGTGACACACTCTTTGCTCTCTTGAGCTTGCTAGTTTAGGCTTGTTGTGTGCTTGGAGCCATTTGTGGCTCGCACACGGTGTATCGGCAAGTCCTTTGCTTCGACAGTGCGGTAAGGAGCGCACATTTTTGGCGTCGCTTCCGGGGAAATGCCCTACACTAAGCTCGGTTAAGCACTTTACGCTTTCTTGTGGTGCAATTTCTATCATAGGAAAGGTAGGGAATGAGTGTGTGAGGTTGTGTGGAGAAGGATTTGTGAAGAAGGAAGGTGTGTGGTTGTGTGGAGAAGGTTTTTTGTTACACTGTACTGTCTTTTTTGTTTTCTGTTAAAGAAGGAGTTACATTTTTTTTGCAATGAACTGTTAGAATTAAGGTATTAGCTATGGAATGTTAGTTCTGTAAGGTTCAATGTTAGTTCTGTAAGGTTCAATGTTAGTTCTGTAAGGTTAGTTTTGTAGATCTGTTAGCTACTGTAGTACTGTGTAAACAGTGTTAAAGTGTGTGTGGCAGTATCTTCATTAGCTGTAAGTAGATAAGTTAGGTGTAGGTTAAGTGTGTGTGTGCGCGCGCGCGCGGCGCGGCTGCGGCGACTTACAAAAAAAAATAAAAAATAAAAAAAATAAAAAAATTTATTTTCGGGCTGGGGATCATTCCCCAAGCTCAAGCCCAAACCCAGACCTTAGTCCTCAATTTTAAAAAATAGTTTATACACCTTTTTATATTTAAAAACTATTTTTAGGATTTCGAGGACTATAAAAACTATTTTTAGGATTTCGAGGGCTTCACGTAGCCGAATAGAGAGCTGTAAAGCACGGCACGTTCCTTTAGCTAAAACGCTCGTCTTGAGCTTTTACACGCCATATTTTGTGGCTCGGTTACAAAAAATAACCAAAAATAACGAAAAACTTGGGTTATAAAATTTATAAAAAAAAAAAAAAAAAAAACTAAGTGAGCGGCCTTCACGGGTACTCACCAACGCGCTTAGAGTGTGGAAATCATATGAACCTACGCTCTGGACGAGTGTTAGAGCACGAGCATATTGGTAGTGCCTCCATTTACGCGGGCACCCATTATTCCTCCACCCTAGGTTCTGGACCTTCGGCCGGGACTCAAGGTAGCGCGACCCAAGATCCTCATATCGCGTCTAGTGATTCTTCCTCTGACTACGAAGTCATGGAGGGGTATCCTACACCAAACCCTGATAGTTCAAGTCAAGACATGCATGCCATGGGCCCACGGCCCGGGTCCAGCGTGTTTAGCCGCTTAAAAGAGACCCTTAGTAGAGCTACTCGCTCCGAACATGCGGTTAATGAAATAAATGAAGGGAGTGGGGAAGTAAATTCGTCATTCATGCCTAAAATAGACCCTATGCTTCTTGAGAGTGTGCATGTGAATGTTCCATCCACTGCACCTCCTGATCCTTTAGGACTATCTCCCTCTGAGGTTTTACTACCCGATGGTAGGAGTCTTGCCGAAGTACAAGAGATCGAACGCTATATGCAAGCAACAAGGGAGAGGGAAATTGAGAACCTACGAGGGCTAGAACAAAGTCGAGCCCTGAAAGCAAAAGCTCCTATGACAACAATCATACCAGCCGAGCAACCGAGTGCTCCCAAGGTAGCAGTCACGGAGGGGCAAGCAATGGGGAGCAATAATGCTTCCACTTCAAGGGAAACCTCCAGCACGCCAGGCCTAGATGGGATTTTCCTAAACGAAAATTGGGAGTATGACCTACAAGCAGAAGCTTTAACTGATCGGTACACAGGACACACCTATCATGTGGGTTGGTTAGATGTTCTACAATCCACATCGGGTGCTACTAGCATAGATGAGCAACAACAGAAAGTCTGTGATGTCCTCCATAGGATTGTCGAGTTAGAAAGACAGAACACAGGGATCAACATGCCTTCAACAGGCCTAATGAGATTCTTGGATACGGGAAAGGCCAACCAACCAACCCTGTCACAAATGGAGACTCCCTCAGTGAGCCCCATTGATCCTCCATATGTTGTTTCGCCAGGAGCCTCAGTACAATCTGAGCCCACAAGTGGCAGCTTTACCTTCCCAGATCTAGCTCATCTTTCTCTTAATGACACTACGGCTACCATGCATATCCCAGTGGTGAGCATGACAAGAAGTACACCATGGAGTTCATTTGTTAATACTGCGCCGATGCCTAGTAGCACAGTGCCCCCAACTATACCTACATGTATGTATCAATCATGTGCAACTGTCGTACCTCAGCCTCATGTAGCTCCTACACCTCCGATTATTCCAAGAGCTTACAATCCACAATGGAATTATCCAAGCTCTTATACAAGTGGAGCCATGCCATTTAATAATAACATGCCATATCAAGCACCTCCTATGCCTAGGGCCACACCTGTAAACTTTGGACCACCGTCTGGTACACCACCATACGAAATATGGGACCCAAGAGCCGCGCGTATGCCAAGGCCAAGGCCAACTCCCATCTCACATGTGGTTCCAGGAGCACATACACCCATTATACCTGCTCAAATAGGAGATTTGGCAGCATTTGCTCAAACTATCGGTCGCTCTATTGCGGAAAACATGCGTGGTGCACCTGATAGAGAGCCTAGGAGCAAGGCAGTTCAAGTAGCTAAGCTCACACAGAAATTCAATGGAGACGGAGATGCTAGAAAGCATATGGAAGTCTTTGAACATGTATGTGATTCCTTGGAAGAGCACAATGAGCTACATAAGTGTAAGGCTTTGAGTTTGACCCTAAGCGGAAAGGCTGGAGATTGGTATAGAACCTTAAGAGTAGAAGAAAAAACGATCTACTCTACTCTTAGGAGACTGTTCTTAAAAGAATACATACGAGAGGGAGTACTTTGGGGTGTAGCCTCTCAGCTCCAGAAAGCCCAACGAGAAGAAGGTGAATCCGTGAGAGACTTCATTAGTCGCCTAAAGAATTTGAATTCTCGATGCAATCCAAACGAGCGATTCAACAACAACCAATTGCTCGATAGATTCATTAGGGGACTACGACATGAAAGTATCTATAATGGCCTAGTCACTAGAGGTATCACTACTTGGGAAGCAGTCACCATGAATGCAATCCAATTGGAGGATAATTTAATGATTGCAGGAGAAAGAGTGTCTGCCGAGCCGAAGTCAAGTAGCTCCCAAGCATCAGGGCATGAGCCAATGAAGATAAAGCCAATTGTGAAAGAGCAAACGATATCTGAGATGACTTTGGCAGATCTCACAAAGGCCATCCAAGAAAGCCTTAGGGGTAATCGTGCTCCACAAAACACTCATATGTATCCAAGAAGGGAGCAACAATGGTGCTCAATTTGCTTGGGCCCGCATACTACGAGTGAATGCCCTACTTTCAGAGTAAAGTTTAACGGGACTTGTAACGTGTGTGGTAGGTATGGCCATCAAGCGAAGGATTGCCTAATGCTTAAACGCATCATGGAAAATAAACCGCCTATAGCTTGGGCAGACTCACCTCGAGTTCCTGCATTGATGCCTACCCCACCCATGGAGCAACAGTTGCCATTACAGCACATGGTCCCTAGAACCCAAAATGTGGTCCAAACCACACCGTTGCCACCTCCAGTGCTAGGACCGCAACCCCCTCATCCAAGAGTTACACCTATGAACCAAATAGGTTGCGAGTCATCTAGTACTTATGTAGATTGCGAAGAGGACATAGACTCTAGTATCACCTATGGAGTCGACATGCTTGAGGAGTGTCCCATGTACTATATGGAAGACCATTGGGGATAAATCAAGCCGGTATATCAAGCTACTGCGCTAGCAGCAAGAGGCCAAAACATTAATAGTTTTTCCAGGAGACCACCTCTTCAGTGCTACGAATGTGGTGGACCCATCGAGTAGCTGAGTGCCCCATTAGAATACAAAAGAATGCCGCACTAATGCAAACCAGTCAAGGGAGTGCATTGGCAATGCCAATACTCACTTGTAATCGTTGTGGCATAGATCATTTGATCGCACAGTGTCCTAACAATCCAAACGCACCGAAAATCACACCATTGAACATAATAGAGATTGTTGATGGGACACCACCAACTATAAACATAGCACCAGTGAATGCACTCACACGGTCGATGCTCCAAAAGCAAAATTACATCCTCGAAGAGAGAGATGCTGCGTCCATTGGCCGAGCGAGAAAGAAGAAAACATGAAGAAAGAAATCCCTTAATGCTTCTAGCTCAAAACCTAGTTCAAAGACTAACATAGGGACAGGAGAGGATCCCGTGTATATGAATGACCCTGAGGATGACTCAGATTCGATAGAGACCACAGAGACCAAAACTGTTACTACAAAGGAAAAAGCCAGTGAGGAGGATCACGAGAGGGAATTACGACGAACACCAAAAGAGTATTCAAAGTTAAACTACCCATTTGTGAACCCCCAAGATAAGCCACGAGAGACAAAATATGAGGATTGCAAGAGAAAGATTGGAACCTATCCAAACGCAACGGTGGAAATTGAACGAGTCCAACAATTGAGGGGCTTGGTGGAAGAAACTCAACAAACATTAGAACCTGAACCCAAACATATCCAGATGTCGGACACAGTGTTTCCCACACAAGTTCAACCTCACAAGAACTACAGGCCGTTAGCTATACCCAGTATCATTCGGGAAGAGAGTGAGGGTAGGACATCTGAAAGTGGACACACACCTTTCCTACTAGAGAGAATGTTTGGTGAGGGAATGCCCGACCCCCTTGAGGAAGTGGAGATTCCATCTTCACCATTCTCTTGTCAGGGTCCTACGTCCCATAAGATGCCATTAAATGTTGCCAAATTGATGGATTTCATGTCTTCAGAAGTTAGAACCACCATCATGTCCAAACTATATAAAGACCCCGAGCTAGTCTCAGCTCTTCGAGCCTTCCTCAATGGAGAATTACAGGCCGGATTACCACAGTTTGCACATATGAACAAACCTGACTCGGTAATGAATGAGGAGGAACATTTAGCACCACCATCTGACCTAGCGGGACATGAATCTGTAATTGAAGTACCCATTATCAAGTTGGGGCAATACTTTGAAGGTGATGAATCTAATGCTACTCTACCAATCACCACTAAAGGATTAACTGTAAAGGGAGTCCTTGACGGTGGTGCGGGAGTCAGCATGGTGACAAAGAGTTGTTGGGAGTCTATGGGGCGACCTCACCTTGAAGCCACAAGCGTAGTGGTAAAAATGGCTAATGGATCTATTGTTACGCCTATTGGAATGCTTAAGGATCTCAGGATCAAGGTCTTGGGACACAAGGTAAGGCAGACTTTCATTGTTATGGATTTTTCCAAGCATCCTATGTCATTTGAGATGATCTTAGGGCGTCCATTCATGAGGGAAGCAAAAATGGTGCATGACTGGTCCAAAAACCACGTCTACTTACAGTTCCAAGACTCTGTCATTCGAGTTGATCTTTTAAGTGGTCGAACGCATCCTCTAGGAAATAAATTCATCATTGATAATCGATCAGACACAACAATTCACTCAGCTCCATTACAGTATTGTTACACGTGTAACGAAGACACGGATATTGGGAAGAACTCTCCTTATATGGATATCCTACCCGGAATGGCTGAGTCAGACAATGTCAATTGGGTACACCTAGCGGCAACTATAGATACATGGGGAGCTAGAGGAACAACCTGGGTAACACCAGATGGGGAAGAGATACCACACATTGCACCGGTAAACATGTTAGGTGTAGCGCATGTAACATCCGATGATAAGAAAGAGGCACACCTACGTGAGAGTGAAACCGATGATTCCTCAAAGGCTTCAGGCCAATACACATCAGAAACGGAATCTTAGGGAGAAATGGATTCAGAACCTAAGGAAACATCGAGTGAGCCAAGTATAGAAACTGAACACTCAAGGTCTAGTACGACCATCTATGGTAATTTATATGAGAGTGAAGAAAATACAAGCGAAGACCTATCAAGCGAGTCGAGTTCAAACATTTACCAAAATCAAAACCTTAACAAGAAACAAAGGTCATATAAGAGACGACGATATCGAGCGAATGTGAGAGCTAGGATAAACAAGGAAAGATCTACTGCAGAATGGCTTAGCTATCTAGGGGCATGTGATGCTCATCGAAAGCTAGTAGACAATTGGGGTGAACATCTCCAGAGTGTCATGTGGTGTAGCCCGCGACCCATTGACCTCGCTCAATTGGAGGTTACGCCGAAATTGAGTCGACCTATAAGAAGACGCCAAAACCGAGAGTTAGCACAACAACAAAAGGAGACAGAACTAAAAGAAAGGTCTCCGTCAGGACAAGAGCCTGCTGACTTACATACAGCTCCTGAACATTTTAAATCTTATACCACGGGGGAGCGAAAGGTTGTGTATGCCAAAGCCCAACGAATACCTACCAATGGAAGCAGTGGAGTCTATGATGGTCCAGCGGTAGTTAAAGAGATAGAATTAGCAGAACCAGGTGAGGAGTCTAAACCAGTCTTTATTGCTCAAGACCTTACCGAAACTGAAGAGGCTGTACTTAAGGAGCTCCTCAAGGAATACAAGGATATCTTTGCTTGGACATATCATGACATGAAGGGCGTTCCACCTTCTGTGGTGCAACATATAATTCCCATGATCAACACTGCTAAACCCGTCCAGCAACGACCCTATCCAATGAATCCTAAGTACGCCAAAATTGTACAAGAGGAGATTGAAAAACTTATCCAATGTGGATTCATATACCCTATTGAGCACTCAGAATGGGTTTCTCCAATAGTCATTGTGCCAAAAAAGAATGGGAAACTAAGAGTGTGCGTGGACCTCAAGAAAGTTAATGCAGCTACTAGGAGAGATCATTATCCCTTGCCATATTCAGAACACGTGCTTGAAAGAGTTGCGGGCAAGGAAGCTTATAGCTTTTTAGATGGGTACTCTGGTTACAATCAAATCACAATTGCATTAGAGGACCAAGCTAAAACTGCTTTTATCACAGAGTTTGGAGTGTTTGCATTTCGTGTTATGGCTTTTGGCTTAACGAATGCACCTGCTACATTCCAACGATTAATAAACACTGCGTTTAAAGAATTTCTAAGGGAGTTTTGTGAAGCTTTCCTAGACGACCTTTGTGTTTATTCTTCTTGGGAGAAGCATTTGTTATATCTACGAAAAATATTTGAAAGGTGCAGATTTTATCGCATCTCATTGAACCCTTTCAAATGCCAATTTTGGGTTAAGCATGGAGTCATTCTAGGGCATATAGTGTCCAAGAACGGGATATCCACCGATGAGAGTAAGATTAAAGCCATTGCCGATTTGCCACCACCTACGAACTATAAAGGAGTTCAAAGATTTATGGGCCATGTTGGTTATTATCGAAGATTTATTTTAAACTTTGCTGAGATAGCGCGTCCATTGTACAAGCTTCTTATCGAGTTTCACTGGACGGAAGAATGTCATCAATCTTATGAGTTATTAAAGAAGGCCCTAACAAGTGCTCCAATCCTGCGAACACCCAATTGGAATGTACCTTTTCATGTGCATATCGATGCATCAAATTTTGCTATTGGGTGTGTTCTAACTCAACCAGGAGAACATAAATTGGACTACCCTATTAGCTTTGCAAGTCGCCAATTAAATGATGCCGAGATGAACTACACTACTACAGAGCGCGAAGGTCTAGCTATGATTTACGCAGTAAAGAAATTTCGCTATTACCTTCTTGCTACCAAGTTTGTGTTTTATGTTGATCATCAAGCATTACTATATTTGGTAAACAAGCCGTGTTCCACAGGTCGAATTACACGATGGTTGTTAATTCTTCTTGAGTTTGACTTCACCGTTGTTGTGAGGCCTGGGAGGAAACATGTCATGGCGGATCATTTATCTCGTATCCCTAATGGCGAAGCTCCTACGGGGGTTGATGATGAATTGCCTGATACTCCTTTGTTCATTGTTGAGACAATGCCTGAATGGAGTGAAAAGATTGTTAACTTCTTAGTTAATGGTTTTCCACCCAAGGAACTGCAAAAAGATATAGCTCGAAAATTAATCAAGGAATGCGAACCCTATTGCTTACTGGCTGGAACTCTCTATAAGAGAGGAAAAGATGATGTTCTTAGACGCTGTGCCCGCGAGGATAAGTATTTATATATTCTACAAGAGGCACACATGGGTGTAGCTGGTGGTCACTTTTCAGGAAACTTGACTGCCCGAAAGATCTTACAGTCAGGCTATTGGTGGCCCACTCTGTTTAAGGATGCATCACTTTTTGCAAAGGGATGCGATGAATGCCAACACTTCAACAAGCCACAAAGAAGGGATAGGATGCCTCTACATCCCATCAAGGTAACTCAACCATTTGAAAAGTGGGGCTTAGACTTTGTAAGACCGATTAGTCCGGCTGCACGTAACACGCAATCACGATATATCATTGTGGCTACCGACTATGTAACCAAATGGGCTGAAGCAAAAGCAACACGAAAGGCGGATGCAAAAACAATAGCTAAGTTCCTCTTTGAGAACATTATCACACGTTTTGGATGCCCCTTTGAACTTGTGAGTGACAATGGAACTCATTTTATAAATGAAGTAATAAAAGAACTCACATCAAACTTCATGATATCTCACCACAAGTCCACACCCTATTATCCCCAAGCAAATGGCCAAGCTGAGAGTACCAACAAAACTCTCATCTCCATTTTGACAAAGACAGTTGAGGCTCATCGCACTGATTGGGACCTAAAGCTTACATCAGCTTTATGGGATTATCGTACTGCGTATAAAGTTGCTATTAATTGCACACCGTTTAAGATGGTGTATGGCCAAGAAGCAGTTATGCCATGGGAGTTTGTCATTCCTAGTCTTCGAGTAGCTTCTCAAGAAGGTTGGGATGGTAACCCCTTAGTGGAGCGATTATATATCCTGGAAAGGCTAGATGAAGAGAGGCAATTAGCTGTGCGAAATGCTCTAGTGGAGAAGGATAGGAGAAAGAAGTGGTTTGATAGCCATTTAAAGCATAAAGACATCAAGGTTGGTGATAAAGTTCTTATGTACGGGGTACGTAATGAAAAGAAGAAATTGAAATACGCTGGTAAGGGACCATATCGAGTGTGTGAAATTACCCCGCAAGGTATCATTCGCGTAGAGACTCTAGATGGAGTTGAAACCATTGGATTCCTTAATGGGAGTAAATTCAAAAGATATTATGATCCTCTAAGCGAGGAAGAGTTGCAAGCCATCCATCAAAAGAAGGCTGCCAAGGAACAAGCAGAGCTTAAAAAAATCCAAGCAAGAGTTGAGGCTCAAAAACAACAACAACGTCTTAGACGCCAACGAGAGGCTAATCTGGGAATCACGCAAGCATTTTTCGAGGACACAGATGACGACTCATTAGAATCTGAGCCACCCCTACGATACCCAATTGAGCTAAATAGCCCCTATGGGAAAGTGCTATACAATGCCTTATTAGATACGCGAGCTAAACACAATTTGTTATCCTATGGAGTTTGGTGTCAATTAGGGAAACCAACCCTATCCCCCAGTACGATGCAAGTCAAGGGCATTAATAAAATAAAAACTGCTATTCTTGGAGTCCTTCAGACCCCTGTTGTCTATGACAATGGAAGCATAGTGCAGAGGTTTCTAGTCATGCCCGCGGGAGCTATGGAAGGCCACGTAAACTTGGGACGCACGTGGATGTTGGCAACCAAATGCACTATTGATTGGGATACTGTTAGTGTCACGACGCGACCACCGACTCTTACCCCTATCATTCAAGCAAAGTCACCTACGTTGCAAACTCTAGCAAAGTTGAAGGATAGCCAACATTCACAAGCCAAGGTGGTTAACTCGTCCTTGCCGGCTACCCATGAATCTAGCACTTCAACACTTGTAGTTGCAGCAAGCAGTAATATTGCACGTACTCAACTTGCACGACCTAAGAGTACATATCAATGGGTCCCCAAGGCCTTACTTACAACTACCTCAACCCTCCCATCCATTCCAAGAAAAAATTTCCTAGGAAAACCAAGAGCGCGCCCTAAGAGAGTCAAGACCAAATCACGATGGATTCCAAAACAACTATTAGAAGCCCAAGGCTACTATGATGGAAATGAGCAAATTTGGGTACCTAAACGTAAAATGTGTCCTTCCCTAAAATTCAACAAACCCATATGAGTCCAACAGTGTAACGCTAAAGCCAATGGCAGACCGTGGGAAGGGAAAGATCACAGAATGCTACACACCTAGTCCAGAGCTAGTTTGGGCTCCAAGGCAAAATCAATTTATTGCACCTAGCTCAGGAAGGGGGGAATTCCATGAAGCTTCTAGCTCCTCATGTAATACATCCATAGAGGTAAAAGCTTCTACACAGCCTCCATCTATAGTAATGGACCTCCATGAAGCTACAAAAGAGTCCACAACTCCCAGTGTTCAAGAATCACCTGATGAACCACTTCAAGTTCGATCCTGGGAGAGTACCTTACCACCCTTGCAACTTGACGAGGCACCTAGGGTAATAGAAAACTACTGGCAAAAATCCTCACCTATTACCAACTGGAACAATTGGTTTCAAAGGGTGACAAGCTCATTTCAAACGGTATGATCTGCCCAAGGAAGAGGGGAGTGTTTGTGGACATCCATCATTCACTTGCTTCCCTCTCAACCTTTCTCCCTGACCTCTTAATCTCCGATCTTAGGGAATGTATATATAAAGCCTTATACTCACAAAAACAAGATAAAAAAGTAAAAGAGCAAGAGCCATAACACAAATCATAAAAACAAATTATGCACAAGAACACGACCCTTGTAATATTTGCACTCTAACCATCGTCTATTTGCGTGTACAGATATGGCTAGTACGCTAGAGTCATCCACTCCTGCCTTGGGTGAGCGGTACCCTCGTTACTTTTCACAAATATTTCACATGGTCTTTCCAGTGCTTGCATGTGAATGGGATTTGATAGGGACGCTAGCATGTGAGAGGAATTTTGAGGAGTTAGAATGGCTGATACGTCTCTTGACCACGTCTGATCCATACTTAGAAGAGAGTGTTTCTCCCATTGCACAAGCCTACCCTTTTGACCAAGATGACTATAGGCGTCTAGTGACCTTCTTAGTAAACATGGGCACCTATGATGAAGAAGAAAATTTACACGACTACACGGATGGCACATATGGTCTCATGGATGATGACTTCGTTTATCTCGACAACGAGGATAGGGGTTTAGCCTTAGGGTTTCCCCCCAACCTCTACAATATCCTATTCCCTTGACTCTCTAGGGGGGAGTGCAAATAATTAGATTAGGGTTCCTTATGTTTTTTGTTGTGTTCAATAAGTGTTGATACCTTTTTCCACTAATGTGCCTCCTGGAGGTATTCCTTTTGTTTCCTAGTGTGTACAGGAGCGTGTTGCTATTGGTAGGATTTGGACCTTCATGGAATCTTTATCTCGACTCACTCTTCAAATCAAGCGCGACCATCGACACAAACAGGTGTTTCTTGTCCATTAGCATTGCCCCTTATCTTTTTGCATCCATGTTTGTCTGCTTTGATTGTGATTGGTAGCATAATATTCAGCACATTTGCTTAGTATCAAACATTTAATTCAATGTAATCTTTTGTCATAATTAGTTGTCTAGGTTTAAAACTCAAGCAGTCCGACTAAGCTAGTTTGACCAAGTTAGGTGTTAGAGATCTTCTCTTAATACCATGGGGAATGCCTTCCTAATAATCAACGGTTACTTAGGTTCTTAATCCGATTTAGGCAGCATTGTGTGAAATGTACTAGGTCTTTCTAGTGGGCTTGACCCTATTGACCTTTAGCTTAAGTATTATAAAGGGAGTTTACTAGTGTGATGAGCCTGGGGAGGTGTATCAGTGTTATATGACCCCTCAAAGTTACAAAATTAAAATGTTGAAAATGAACAAACAAAAAAATCAAAGTGCCACACTGTAAAATCTTAAGCTGGAAGAGAAATCTCAGCTTGATTTGGTACTTCACTCACATGTATTGCCTATGGTACTTGAGCCCTAGAGGTTCCCAGTGTGGGCGCTTTTCCTTGAAAAGCAAAAAATCCAAGGCATACAAAATAAGCACACACATCAAATTGAATCACTATGAAGAGACTTTGGGGGGTCAAAGAAAAAGTAATCAGTCAGGCGATGATTTCATGAGAAATTCCTTTTATGGTAGCTTAACTACAAGGTCTTCTAGATATAGCCTCTAGTCAGCCCTCGAACATGAATACTTGGCTCTCGCGATTAAACAACTTAATTGACCACAGAAAATTAAGAAGCTTACCCATGGTATTAATATTCGATCTCTAGTGCCTTTCGATCGTCAAATTAGCGACCCCAGACTTGTTTAATTTTTTACCTTTACATCTGTTTATGCATTTGATTACATTGCAATTTAATGTTCATTGCTGACAAATTGTTTGAAATTCTTTTACCAATCAATGTGTCTAACTAAAACTGCATTTGCTTTTTAATCACTTATGAAAATGCAATTACCGTGCCAATGTTGTTTGATTTTGCAGTGACTGAAGAAGGCTAAGGACATTCATCTCAAATGCTCTTCCACCTCGACGAACGAGCTTCAACTCAATAGCTTCCGAGGACGGAATCTACATCAGGAAGGGGGGCATGTTAACCCTCACGGCTCACGGACACCCCATCACGTACAACGGACGTGTATTATGTATTTGGTAGAGTCAGGTACCGGGCTTGTTGGACCAATAGGAAAAGGGTAAGAGTGATCGCCGATGAGAGGCGCACTCTAACTGGGACATTCAAGGGATTAGTTGGCTAAGCATGGGCGCCCAAGTGTGAATGGGGTGAGTTCATATAAAAGCCAACTAAACCTAAAATTCACTCATTCTCTCATTTGTGCAATAGAAGAGTGCTCTTGCTCCATCTCCATCTCCATCTTCTTCTTCTTCACCTCCGTGTGTGTGTGTGTATGTGAGAGAGAGAGAGAGAGGGAGAGTGTGTGTGTGCGATCGAGCATTACGAAGGCACGACGACGGCGAAGCGGTTGAGCGCGGCACGACTGCAGCTTCTTCTTCATCGCGGCGAGGAATCCACTACGAAGGCGAGCGTAGAGCGGTGAGTGACACACCCTTTGCTCTCTTGAGCTTGCTAGTTTAAGCTTGTTGTGTGCTTGGAGCCATTTGTGGCTCGCACACGGTGTATCGGCAAGTCCTTTGCTTCGACAGTGTGGCAAGGAGCGCACACAATTTTTACGGCAAGTGTTAAGTGGCTTGGACAAAGACCTTGGATAGGGTTCCTATTCACAGTCATTGTAGTCCTTTAACTTGGCTAGTTTTCGGAGATACTACCTATTTTACTCTTCCTTCTTAGAAAATTTTCTTAATTTGATGTCTTAAAAAAAGAAGGAAAAGACTACATTTAAACTGGCAGCCTACTTGAGTACAATGATTATAATAACTCTACCTAATACCACAAAGCCTTAAAACTTCTATTGGAGTACAACTTTTGCAGAAACATTGTCAAGTACTGGCTCACAAAGTCTTTAAATTCCTATCAATACAATGTTCACAATATCATTTGATACAGGTTTTGAGAGAAACTAAGCCACACTCTCACTAAAGCTGTTATTATAGCTATAACCACTACTTGATATCAAGCTTTACTTACATTCTCATCTTACTGATGAGGTAGAAAAAGTCTACCTTTTTGTTTTACATTATAGTTTAGATCTTTTTTTGCTCAAAAAACTTGAAGACTTCACTCGCAATTGTAAAGGTATGACCGATCCTATTAGACCAATACTCAATAGTAGAAATTGTCTTTATGACATCCAACCATACGTCCAAGTCATTTTTCTTAGAAAACTTAATGTAGGATGGGATGCCTGTCTATTTAATCTCAAGCGAATTAAATTAAACTCAGTTGTTTTTTCATAGAGCATAGGGGGGTGCCATAATAGGAATTCTCACAATTTTTTTCTTCTTTTGTTTCATATTAGTACAAGGCGATCCTCTTCATCAATGCTTGCACCCTGGTTACTCCACACACATGCATAGTGGTGTCCCTTTATGCCTCCAACTCTGCTTTTGCTAGGGTCTTGTGTTGGCAGTCTCTAAATTTGTTACCTCATCCCTTATTGATATCACATAATTTCAACATGGTATCTATTATTGGAGATGGATGGAAGAAGGTGGATAGAATCATGTTTGAGCTGTAAAAGGATTACCAAGAGATTTTGCTAGAAGGACACAACTTGATAGAATTAATAGAGGAAGTTGGATTTACCTGGACTAACAAAGAACTTGGATAATGCTTCAGAGTAGCGAGGATTGATAGGGTCTTCTCCTCTATGGAATTCCTTCCAAGATTTCAAGGCTACATGTGTTGAATATATAAGTTCATTTTGCTTTGTGATCATTATCTAATCTTTTTTGAATGTTCCAAAGAGAATGTATGCAATGGGGCCGAATAGCCACACATTGATCATACACTTTTGAAACTCAAGTCTATGAAGAAGAAAACCCAAATCATATGTAAGGAAGCCTTTTGATTCATTGAGCAATCCCCCTTTAAGTCCTATAATCTGGCTATAAAAAACACTCAGAAAGCTAGAAAGTTTTTAAAGAATAGGCCTTAGGAAATTAGAGCTTTTAGAAAGATGATGATCAAAGAGAGAATCTCTCAACTTAGAGATAACTTCTCCTTATTTAGAAAAAAATAAGAAAAATTAAGGGAAGAAGAACTCCTCCAAGTCCAAGGTTCGCTTGCTTGGAGAAGAGAGTCTTGGATTGGCAAGATAAAAAACCCAAGAACCATGTGTTTAATTTGCTTAAAAAGAATTTTTTTTTCAAGGATTACATTCCCTTGATGAAAATTCTGAATGGTTTCCAAATCTCAAGTGCTACAAAGAGCGTAAATCATATACATTTTCATTATCTAGGAACTTCTCTCATCGCTCGTTAGAGGAGAGGCTATCGCATTAGCTAGAGCCCATATAGCCCAAATTAGGAAAAAAATGTGGCTCAAAACATAAACTAGATTATACATTTTCCTCTCTTTGATGGGGAATTAGAGAGACCATTAGGCGTCTAAAAACTGGCAAATCACGTAGCATTGATGGTCTTCAAACGAGCTCTATATACATTATGCAAGTTTGGAAAGAAGCCTTAGGCAAATAAGTTCTCTCTTCCACAAGAAAAAATGATCTTATCAAGCTCATATAAGAAATTTTGTAGGGAGAATCTAATTAACTAGATGCATATCTCTTATGTGCCCTTCAATATACAAGATCTATGCCTTGACCCTGGCCTTGGGAAAAGAAGTTTTTCTTCCAAAATAAACAACAGTGTTATCTCCTCACACATAAGAAAGTTTGTAGGGAGGATCTAAATAACTGGAGGCTTACTTCAATATACAAGATATGTGCCTTGAACCTAGCAAGGAGACTTTCCCTTTTAATGGGCACTATTGTATTAAAGGAGAAAAAAGGAATGATTAAAGGTAGGTTCATATTGGATGCTATTCTTACTTTGTAGGGAGGAATGGATCATGCAAGACTAGTGGTCAAGATTACATCTCTTTTAAAATTGATTTTGATAAAACCTGTTATTGAATAGAATGGGAAATTTTTGTTTAGTCTCCGCATGACATTGGTTTTGGTAAGAATTTATCAGGTTTTTACATGTGTTGTCTGACAATGCAAAGGCTAAAGTGGTAGTTAATGGTACCCTTACTAAATACATACCCTCCAAAGGTCAATCAGGTACAAGTGCCCTTTGGCATATCTTCCCTTTTCCATTTCCTTTGACTCTCTTGGTTGGCTTGTCCAAGACAACATGAATACGGGGCTACTAAAAGATATTACAGTACTAGGGGCTACTAAAGATCTTTGTTTGCAACATTTTGCAGATGGCACTAACTATGTCATGCTAAAGGAGATAACCATAGTGAATAACTTCTCGGACTGTCTCAATGAATTTTGTTTGGCGAGTGGTTCTATTAGTAAGGTTGATTCAAAACTAGTCCTTAGCTTATCTCTGAAGTTGTTTCTTAAGCAAGTTGTGAAGCCATCATTGATGAATAGATTTTTAGACTCTTGGGCATGCCCATGGGGTTTATGGTAATATATTCTAGCAAGATTTATTAGCAAAGATACCAAGTGGCAAGGGGTGCATCCAATACTCTCCTTAGACTCTTTGTACTTAACCATTACCTATTTTCAATCCTCATCTTTTTCCTATCTTGCAAGTACTCGACCAGGTACCAGATGAATCAAATTATCTCAATTGCTATGAGATTGTTATGGGGTTGTTATTGAAGAAATCAAGTAAATCCCTAAATTTTCATATAACATATGTATTTGAAAATGGAGACTTTGGTATCTCAGATATAGAACCCATTGCCACTAGAATGGCAGACAAATGGATACTCAAAGCAGCAAACTCAAATGACTATTGGGCTCTATTTCTAAAGGAAGAGTAAATCTAATTGCAAATTACAAGGCCTGACACTGCTTCATATTTAGAGATATCATTTGCACAAGGATGGTAGGGTGTATTTTCACATATCTTTGTTAATATTTCTCTCCATTTTATGTGACTTTTGTATTGGTCAAATTGATTGATTAGCATATCTCATGCCCCATGGTGTGAAACTCGTGTATAGTACCCTTGGAGTGATGGATGGTAGGTGACTTAATGAACCATTCATAGTAGGTTTCCCTTTGATTACTGTGGGATACTCTTTATCAAGTTGTTGAGACTATAGCCGCCTACACTTCAGGCTATGCTTGGTTAATGGTTTACAATTGTAGATGAGGTGATTGGATAGGATAGCATCCTACGTCCTCCTGCCTACCACTTCCATTTATAAGGTGAGGGATCCTTCATCCCTCACTTAGCCTTGGTTTTTTCCTCTCTCTCTCTCTCTCTCTCTCTCTCTCTCTCTCTCTCTCTGTGAGGGATATAAGGCCACTTCCATTTATAAGGTGAGGGATCCTTCATCCCTGAGAGAGAGAGAGAGAGAGAGAGAGAGAGAGAGAGAGAGAGAGAGATCTCGTCCTAAGAATTCTTATGGCTTACTCATAACTGAGCATTGGGTAGTTCTGATATATGCTTTCTACCTTGTTTTTTACTTACTTCCTCACTTTGTTGGTCCTAAAGTATTGATTGTGTTTTTGTGATTTAACTCTCCCCTTTGATTATACTAGGTAGTTGTTCTTTTCTTGCTAATGGAATGGTAAGATTCTGTTATCCTTAAACTAGCCTCTAAACAAATTTTTGTGATTGATTTGCATGATCTTCTTGCTATTTATGCTGGCTCTTATTAGGGTTCAGGCCAACTAGTCGGACACCCATCATACGGATCATACTTACCTTATCTATCCTTTTGATCATATAGAACAATAAGGAGTAGGCAGGCAATTCCAAATCCTCACTGAGATCTCCACCCACATTGTACTTGTGTCTGCTCTTCTTCTCCCTTGCACTGTGTACACACTGTGCACTCTTTAAGTGGTATCATAGCTAGAGTGAAGGTCTTGCATAATTGTGGCATCGTGGTGGCAGAGAATGTGGTGAACTTGCAAAATTTTTAGCACTGTTTTGCAATAGAAATTTGACTGAGTAAAAGTCATTATTTGGCTTGGTTTTCGCAGTACTTACTAAAAATGTCGTGGTCTACAACTTTCCAACTGAAAGCTTATCCAAATTTTGCACCAATTTTGCTCTACATTTGGCAACAGACTTCCTGCACATCGAGGGTGGATAGCTGTAGATTTTTACAGATCTATTTTGGTCCGTAAAAACAGCCCATTTCATGCCCATTCCCATTTCTCCTAGCCATATTTTTGAGATCTACAACTTTGCAGAAGAAAATTTTTGCAAATTTTGAACAGTTTGAGAGATATCGGCTGATCGGGTGCAGGGTATTTGAGAAGTTATAGATAGATATGTAGACCATGTATGCATACTGTGGTGATGTAGAATGTTGTTGAAGCTGATTTCCTACATCCAGAGAGCTTGGATTGAACTTGGTTGTTCTCTTGTTTTGTGCACTTATGGTTTGCTCTCTACTTCTTTGGCACTGACAACCATTACAGTTCCAGTGGGAGTTTGGATGCATATGGTTTATGCGTGACTAGCACTTGAGAGTGCTTGTGCTCTATTGAGAGTGTTTTACTCCCCGTAGGAAACTGGTTTTGTGCTTTCACTTTGCAAACTCATTGGCGCCAGTTTGACTGCGTGTCCTACAGTTTTACAGTGAATATTTCATGTTTTGGATGTATGTTGTGCTGTAGATACTACCGTTGTAATTTGTATTTCATTTTGGAGCCAATTTTGACTTGTTTTGGTAGTCATGACCATTTCTGAGACTTGGTCCGGAAGAGCCCTTTGTGAGACTATGGCTAGTCATATTTGCATCGCCAGAAAAATCCAAATAATTCCCAAAAAATTTTAGGAATCTTAGGAAATCATCGTCATTCACAGTCCAACATTTACGACATGCAAAAACACACCGAAAATAGCAATTTTTTTCGAAAACGCCAATTTCGACAAAATTATCCACCCAGCCCTCGAAAATAGCAAAACACTCAAAACTTGACCATGGAGGGCACAAATGCAAAAAAAATGATGCCGTAAATACGCACAAACAAAGTAGCTCGTAAAGATCACAAAATCAAAATTTTATGAAATTAAGCAAAAATTATCCAAAAATTATCAAAATTTGCAAAAATTATCCGAAAAATACCCAAAAAATTTCTACAAATTCTCCACACATTGGGGAATAGTGCATTCAAATAAAATTACACAAATACATCAATTCAATTACAAAAAATTTCATCAATAAAATCAAGACTAGGCAATTAAACCGGCAAAATTAGGTCAAAATTCGACGGAATTGGAGTGTGTAAATCACTATTTTGAACACAAAAACGTAGCATGTAATCATTACACACATCCAATTTGCAATCAAAATTTGAATCAATCATGGAAATCTAACACTTTTTAAGCACACACACACACACACTAATAAAATTGACAGTTTTTGCCAATCTTTAGGTGCGCACACAAAATGGTAAAATTTGTCGAATTTGCAATATGACTTCACAAATCAATAGTTGGACATGATCACAACACAAATCAATCATCACAATTGAAAAATCATAACGCACACATTGATTTTTTAGTGCACAAACATGGGCATGATAGTGCACACACACTCAATTAGAATGCACACACACTTGAAATTGACCATCCAAGCATGCAATTAACTCAATTAGGCACCCAATTAGCAATCCACATTCACCAATTAGCAATCAAAACTTGTCAAACTCATGCACCACCAAATCTTAAAAATTTCAGCATTACGACGGCATGAAAATGAATAATCGCAAAATTTTCAATCCATAACATCAACATTGCATAGCATTACATTGCATCAACATAGCATCAACATTACATTGCATCATGGTGGGATCTCTACACAGTTCTACACATCTTTAGATTCTAGGGAGGTTGAGAATACCACCTTCATTACCTTTCCATTGAAGATCAATTGAATAGTCGGATGCTCCAATCCTTCATAGCAAATTAGTAAATTAGCAAAAATTAGTGAAATTAGCAAAAATTAGTGAAATTAGCAAGGGGTTAGTGTGAAATTAGAGTGTATAAACACACAATTGGCAAGATATCGTGACACATTAGGGAATTATAAATACATTGCTTCATGCACACACATCCAAAATCCACATAAACATAAACATACAAGTGAAATTAGTGAGGGAACGCATTCGATTATGCCACAATTACACTAGGGTAGGCCATCATCCCCAACAATGGCGCCAAATTTTGGGGGTTCCATTGTTGCAATAGCTCCAATGACCAACAAAATTGTCAATACGGAGGGATGAGCTACCCGGCTAGGGCATGGAAACACTCACACGGTTAGTGATCTAATCATGGCAACAAAAATGGTTAACTCTATGAGGAGAGCTTCTCGGCCAATGCAGGAGCTAAGCCACAATGAAGGACAATCTCCATATCCACTTCTCTTCACCTCCAATCAACCCAATCACACACACTACAATTGCAAGAGACGCACAACACTAATCCTATCATGCAACACACTAATCGCAAGCATACACACATAGATCTATCGAGCACCACACTCCAATCAAACCTACATGCACACACAAGCAAGATAGGGCAATCACACAAGATTAGAGAGGGATTAACCACTAATTAGTTAAAATCTAGTTAATCTAAGCATCATAGATAATCATAAGAAGCATGAGAGAGGCATAGTGAAAGAGAATGAATCATTGATTAGTGTTAATCAAGTCTCATGAGCAAGGAGAAACTCAAGGACTCCATAGCCGCACACCTCAAGAGCTCTCACCAAAGAGTGCTCTTTACAAATGACTTGAGAACCCTAATTTCTTTTACACACTGCCTTATATACATAGGGTAAGAATATGCAATGCACGAGCGCCCAAGGCTTTTAGGGCTCCACCACTTACTGAATCTGCAACCTAGGCACAGTAACTGACCTATTCTTTATAGCTTGGAATCTCCCATTGAGCCCGTAACACATCAGAAATATTACAATGGCTTGAAATAAATCGAGAATTTACAATACGTGACCATTTTGGGAAAACGTGATCTTTACTGCTTCTTCACTTTGAACTTCGATGTGCATTTGTACGTCTTCGGTCTTTAGCAACTTTTGTTAACTGACGTTGACTTAGTTAAAAACTTGCCTAATGTCCATAAACATATGTTTTAATGCATGGTTATCCAACCCAAAAGGTATGGGTAGTTTTGCATAAAACAACTTTCTTTTTGTGTGATTGTTGTTAGCATGAGCCTCATATGGGTGAAGTGATGTGGTAAGGTGATAGTCTATATTATAGGGATAAGTGCGATGCATTGGTATAAGGTCATTTAAAGGGCCTTCTAAGAAGTTTGGAAATTTCCAAGAAGGCCTCTAAGAAGGTACGCAGAGGATATTCCAATTTCTTTTGGAATGGCCTCTGCGCGCCATTCGACAAAAACCTCTTTTCGAGGCTTTTGGTATTTTCTTTCTCTCTGAGTATCAAAATAATCCAAGTAGACATTCATCTTTTAGGTTTTTGTTGGGCATTTAGATATATTTGAGGTGTCAAAATTTTCAAATTCTAACACTAATTAATAGTTTTGTGATTTTTTTTCATTTTGATGATAATGAAAGACATATTGAATGAGCAGAACCTACCTTATGAAAAAGAAACTTGTATTTAATGAAAAGGTGACCATTTTCAAGGCCCGTTGGATCATTGAATGAGTGGGTGACACCTTTTTTATATTTTGTTAATATCAACCTATTTTTCTACGTAACATTAGCCCTTCTCTCATTGCAGGAGCTCTTTTTTCTCTTTCCTCTAGAAGGCCCTCCAAAATTTCCTAATGAATCCTTTCACAGATTTGTCTCGCTGGCTTAGGTAAGTTGGAGGTGTTCTATCTCACTCCCAACAAAGTGAATTTCTCTATGTCCGTAGTTGGAGTGGATGTGGATGGGTGGATCGGTTGATTCCACACATGGTCCAATGCTTATACTTAGTCATTTATGGTTTTAAAAGTTACGGTATACTTAAATTTTTATAGCATAAATTCATGGTTTTTCTATCTCATTTAGATGGAACATTGAAATATTCTTTTTTATGGTTCCCTTGTGTCATCTATGAACTCTATTTCACCTCACCCCCCCCCCCCCCCCCCCCCCCCCCCCCCCCCCCCCCCCTTCTCTCTCTCTCTCTCTCTCTCTCTCTCTCTCTCTCTCTCTCTCTCTCTCTCTATCTATTCCCACAAATGTGGTGTACACAATGTCACCCTCCACTGGGTCATTTCTTTTGAGTACCATTTCATACATACACATTTAGGGGTAACACTAGTTGCTAGGCACCTCTGGATGCAGTCTGCCGACTCATGGCTTAAACTCCATGCTAGGTTAGGCACTAAGAACTCCTCCTCTATGTTATTGCATCCATAGTCTGATGTATATTGAAATTTCTCTACTGATGGAAAAGTGCATTTTTTTTAATTCTTGCATAAACCCATGGGGAGGGGATCTCTTACAGCTGGTATCAGAGCCTAAGGTTATAGGCATGGCACAAAAGCCTAGTACTAGTCAAATTAGTTATACATCAACATGCATTCATGAATGCATCATACATGCATTAATGAATGATGGTTTTAAAATAATACTATATCCATGAGTATTTATGCGTAACGTTGATTGGTGAATGATACTTTTTTGAGTATGAATAATGATTGAGTTGACTAATATGTGTAAATTCTAGATGGAATTGGTTGTAATAGCTTTGATTGGGTTATTAAACAAAGTCTATGAAGTACCTTTGATTGTTTTATTTCGTAGTAGTAATGGCCCCTAGGGTGACTTATAATTGCTTTAGAAAAAGGGTATGAGGTTTTGACGATAGTATAATTGAATTTTTACATCTCATAACTAGATCTTGTCTTTTGGCTAAGTATAAATGACTACCTATAATTAAAAAATTATGGTTTAAAATTCTCCCTTCCATCCACCCTTTTGATCTATAATGTAGCCCACATTAGTGCCACATATTATCAACTATTTACTTTTGCATATACATTATTGAATATAGGGTTTTGAATTTGACATGATACAGCAATCAAGCATTCCTCCTAGAGGAATTGGAGTGGCTGTTAATGCCAGTTTCCAGGTCACACCTCAATCAACTATCATCAATCATGATATCAATGCTATGCTTTGGAAAGCTTAGCTTGGAAATTTTAGTGGTGAGGGCAAAGATGCGGACAAAGTTTTCAAAGATTGGATTGAGCATATGGATGATTTGGCTCATTCATCCACCAAGACAAAGGCCATCAAACATGACAAGATGACATAGCATTGGTGTTAGCGGATCTCCGCGACGGACGTTTGCAGCATAGCTCTTTTGTACTAACATAATGTCAATATGCAAGGAAGCGACTCGGGGTGGGGCACGAAGACTTAATGAGAGTGTCAATCTCACCAAAGTGAACTCAAGGGCTACTTGTTCTACAAAAAAAGCAAATCAATAACTTTCTAGTCAGACAATCAGTATGCCTCCAATCAGGGGCATCCAAACGAATTTGGAACTCCACAAAACCTAAGGAGAGGTATCACAACACTTAAGGGCTCAATTCTATCAAGTTCTCACCATCTGCGAAGGTACATAAATCATGATCCATCATAAAAAAATGTGCAAAAAACTGAAACAGAAGTACTTGGAAAGGTCTTCCTTAAGCATAGAAACACTTATCCATGGTCAAAACATCAAAAAACAACCATTTTAACCTCCAAGCCAATGCATTTAGCTCACAAACAATGCGTCGCAAACCACAACAAAATTGGAAATGATTACACTTAGATTGTAGAGCAAGAGACAAGGAATGCAATGTGCTATTCGGAAACGAATTCTGATTACCAGCTCAGGAGAAAAGAAGATTACAAGTTGTAGCAGGAAGAGGCCTCCACAATGCACGTTTTTTTATTCTTCAAGCTAATGATAATTCTCCCCTCAAAACTAAGGGTTTTGACTTAGAAAGTTAAGGGGGCTTTCCCACGACCATCCGGCCTCTTACAAGGGTGTAGACTCAGAGAAGTAAAGAGGGTATTGTCTAATCACATCATGATTACAACTCATCCTAGGCTGAATTACATGGCTTTATTTGGCACAACAGAGTGTTTACAGGGTTTTGTGTGCATACGCATGTATATGCCTGTATTCACCAAACATTCCTCCCTTTCTATTCATTGCACGTCCTCGTGCAAGCTGTCTCTGAGCAAGTCTACTACCTTCTTTCGAGCGTTGCAGTGAGATTTCTAAATTTCTAAGCTCGTGCTTCAATATTGACTTTGGTGGCCAGCTCTCTGAAGGGATTATTACTGAGGGTACTTTGGCAGGCGATGTGGCGGGCTGACAGCTCTTTTGTCATTGGGTTGAATATGGAAGAGTCCACTTTGAAGAAGCCTGTCATGAAAGCCTCTTTGAGGGTCTACATGTAATAAGAGGGCAGAAACATGACTCTTGCGTACAATCCCATGATGACATTCTTGCTTGGGATTTCAGTCTCCATATCCCAGCAAATGCCCTGCGTACCTTTGACAAAAACTTGGGCCAGGGATGCTTTGCTGCTTTGATATCACGGAAAGCTGTAATGCATGTGATAAGCATTAGCATTTTGGCAATCTTTACAAGCATCTGGTAGGCGAGATTTGGGATCTCCTTCATCATGTTGATTACCTCTTTTAGAGTTTGATTCATTTTAATACTTGGATGGTGGGTTGTTATTGATAGGCTTTGTAAAAGTTACCTGGTAGTTTAGCACTGCCAGTCTTTTGCTTTGCCAAATGTAAAAACTATCCCAAGATCTCCATCTGTTGATGGGACAGTAAGTGGGGTCGATCCTGAGATGCTGGGAAGCGTTCCTGTAATATGTTTCATCAGCTGGAGCCATTTTTTCCGCCAGAGGGGCTGATTGTCTAGGATGGCCTGAATTTGAAGGGCCGTAACAGGAACCTCTCTGTAGTCCCCTCTGCTATTTGGAGCATCTTTTGCTACCATAATCTAACTTCTTGCCGCATCAATGGTAGTGCGATCATCTCGTGCCCATGATTTTTTACTACCTCATCTGGAGTGATCATGAGGAGGGCAGCCGATTCCAGCACCTTCAGTTCATATTGCATATACGCCTTGTGTGAAGGGTCCTTTACTTCTAAAATCCAGCGCTCCATTTCATCCCTTGTCGACTCCGAAGTGGATGTCGTGACTGGATCTGCAGATTCTTGCGTGCCTTTTTCAATGCTGGTAGTGGGCACCTCTGTTTGATGAGCTTCAAATGTTGATTGTTCAAATCCTCCTCCCTGCTCAAATTCCCCTAGGACTTGCTGATATTTTGGCTGATCTGCTCTCAAAGCATTTTTCTCTTGCCTCAGCTAGCTGCCTTTTTAATTCATCAATTTCCTCATCCTTGGCCTATTGTAGGGCCCTATGACCTGCCGTCATGATCTGTCTTTCATATTTCTCTTATTTTAGGGCTTCTTTCAACTCTTTGATTTCTTGGCTCAAGGAAGTAGATCCTGCAGTCATCGTTGAGGAGGAGGGGGTCTCTTGTATGGCCAGGAGATGAGTTAGAGATTTGCTAACCATCGCATACAAGCCTTGTAGCTTCTCATTTTGTTCTCTTTCTTTAGTTAGCTCCTCCTCGAGGTGTTGCTGCTCGATCTGCAATGTGGAGTTTGCCTCATTGAATTGTTGCGCTTCCTTGTAATAGTACGCTGCATTCTTCTGTTCTCTTTGCAACTCCGATTGTGCCTGAAGTTGTGCCTTCTTTAGTGCTTCGATTTTTTGCTTTAACTGCAAGGAGTCTGCTGCCATTCTAGATACTTCCTTTTTGTTGTTTTGTAACTCTAGCTCTCTTAGGTTGTAAAGAGCCCTTTGACATTGAAACTGTAGCTTGATCTGCTCTAAGTGAGTGTCAATGTCAAGGATTTGACTATCTCTGCTCCTTCCTCCATGGCCACTTGTGAGTGTGGCGATCTTGGCCTATACTGGCCTTTTTGGCTCTGATCCGATTGCTCAACCACCTCAGCTTGCTTTTCTCTTTGTTTCGAATCTTTTAGAGCATCAGAGGTTGTGGCAGGCTTTGTTTGTGCGGACTCCGTTTCTTGATCCATTTTGTGTTCCTTCTGCTTTCCCTCCGCCCCTTGCTCCGGCAGTCCTGCACTTTCTCCTTTCTCTATTTCCGAAGTCTCTGTAAGTGGCTTAGCATCCTTGGGAGAACCAAGGTCTTGACCTTGTTGGTTTTGTGTGTCATGCTGTTCCTCTCCTTGCGTGTGACTTTCCTCTTTTTTGCGTTTTACTAGATTGGTCAGATGATTCAAGATCATCGACATGTGGCTTATTTGTTTCTTCTCTTTGCCTCTGCTCCATCTTTCGCTTGAGCTCATTGTGAATGTGCTGCCGCATGGCATTGACAATCTCCCGTTTTTCTTCAGCTTCCTGCCTCTTTTGTTGCTTGATCCTTTCCAAAGCCCCTGTTTGCCTGCGTAGTAGCAGAATATTTTTGGCTTCATCATCTTCTTTTTCATCATCCGCTTCTGTTCCTTGGGTTTGATGCTGATCTTGCTTTTGTTGGCGGAGCTTTTCCCTCACTGCCTGAGCTTCTTCCATTGTCCTCCTGGCATGAGTAATGGGGATAGCCTCTGCCAAGTGCGCAACCTTTTTCTTCAACCGGGTATATCCAAGTATGTATGGGATGTCCTGCTCCTCCTCCAAAGACTGGTACTCTGAAGGAGTGTCTCTTGGGTGGGACCCCTCTTCTTGGCTACTCCAAGCATCTGACTTGGTCTTCTCACTGTCAGAATCCTTTAGCGGTGCACTTTGCCTTGTTTGTTTGAATTCTAATTTCGGCCTTGTAGAAGGTTCTGCCATTGGTCTTACAGCTCTTTTGGATCTGTGGATCAGATAGATTTGCGCTTCGCTAGGTAGATCCTTGATCATTCCTAGTGCTTGATAGGCTACACGTGTGAGCATTGGTCCCCCGTTCATGTAAGCTTTACTTCGTTGACTCCCCTTCAGGTTTGCTTCCACAATAGTGTCAAGAAGATAGTTACCAAAGTCGTAACTGACCACCCTGCCTTCAGCCAAGCCCATCGCCATTACCACTGCCATATGCAACAAAGGTTCAATATATCTGAGCGGCTTCTGCACCTTGAAATGTTGCAATATAAGGCACAATGGCAATTTAGTTTTTGAGTAGATCAGGTCTTGATAGGTCAGCTTGTGGCCTCGTTGCTTCAAAAAGGCTTTATCATTGTCTATTGCCTTTAGTTTATGCAAGAGATTGTGTGTCCCTTGCGGTAGGTGGAGGGCTTCATTGATAATTTCCGTTGTGATTTTACCTTGACGACTGTCCCATCCTTGTCTGTCAGAGTTGCTTCCCCATTGTACCGAGTTGAACTTATGAGCTCGTGAGCTCGTCTGAAGTCCCGTTCCCCAAGGAGGCAATCGTAAGAAGTTTTCTAGATGTAGGCACCTGACCCCTGCTTGCACTTCTAGTTTTTGGTGCAAAGTCCACATTTCTTGTGGAAAGATTGTGGCCTTTACAATTTCTCCGTCTATTGCTTGAAACCTGTTTGCCGGGATTGCTTCAAGTACCTGTTCGGTGAGGTGATCTTTCTCATTCGATGAGATATTGGTTATCTCATAAGGTGCCGTATTCCACTCCCTTTGTGCTTTTCTTTGAGGTATCCTATTGCCAATTTTAGCAAGTGAAAATAGGTTTTAGCCATTGATCAAAATTGTCAGAAAGTGTAAACTTGACCATAGAATGAAAAAATGAGCATAACTTTGTCAAAACTACTCCAAATTTGACCAAATTTCACCAGTGTATCTAGGATTACTATAGGCACAAGACTGTAATGTAACAGATGAATTTTGGCAAAAAGGAACATGGATCGCGATCCATGTTGGGAAGCATTTGAAAATACTGACTTTGGAAAGTTATTCCTGGGCATATGGAGATGCTACTGAGCAATTTTCTCTGGATTTAGGGCTGAAGCTACATGGATCGCGATCCATGTTGGGCAACATTTTGGAAATTTGATGATACCATCTAGTACGGTTCATCTAGATTATGCCTTGGTCCAAAAATTTTGGGATGTGGATCAATGGTTTGACACTTGAACTAAATTTTGGAAACCATTTGCATATTTAGAGATTTTTGGCTTTTTGAAGTGGATTTTGGGATTCAAATGGTTTGAAACTCCATGGCTTGGCTTTCTTGAACATACTAAATCAGATGGCATGGTTTTTGCTTATATTGGGCAAAAAGGTACATGGATCACGATCCATGCTGGACATAATTTTGATACAGTTCTTGTGCACATTTGTTCCCATAGGTTTTCCTAGTACACTGGTGAAATTTTTTCAACTTTGGACATGTTTTTTCCATTTTGACCATATCTGTTTTTGGCAACCACTTTTTGGACTCATGTTTTGCCTATGATCTATCATTGTTCCGATTTTTGATGATTTAGGTATGTAGTTCATAGCTTTGCCTGGTTCCTTGGCAAATTCCACCAGACATTGAATTCTTTTGAGAAGACAAACTGAATCTTGCAATTTTCACCATTTTGTAAGTAAACTTTTTCTTAGTTTTGATCCTACCACCATCATTAGGTTACAATTGCTTGTTGATAGGCTCCAAGGAGAGTGTGAAGTCTCCCAATTGACCTTAGCAGTAATTTGAAAATTTGACAGGACTTTATCTTTAGCCATTCTTTATAGGTCTTGCTAGCATCCCAACACCTGTCCTGTCCTGAGTTTTTTTCTTGGGATTCCACCTTTTTTCCTGTGAAAATGACCAAAAGACCATTTGCAGACTGAAAGTAGCAATCCAGGAGGGTTTGATGATCTTTAGAGTACTTTTTGTGATCATTTTATTTGTACATTGTCCAGCTAGTGAGCCAGTTTTATCCTGATTTTGGCAAAAAGGGACATGGATCGCGATCCATGTTGGGATGCATTTTGAAAATCCAGTCATAGGAGTTTGTTCCTGGCCCTCTATTATTACTCCTGTAGAAATTTCCATGATTTTAGGGTTTGGGGAACACGGATCGCGATCCATGTTCCACCACTTTTTTCTGTTGTTTTTACCTTGGGTGATTCTGTCAGTGAGTTGGGGTCTACTGATAAAATATTTCTGGTTTTTGATGGGTTTTGGACTTCCCTATTGGCCCTGCTAGTTTGCCGATTTTTGTGACCCTATACTGCTTTGATCTGTTGTTTTGGCAGTGTTGATGCAGTATGGGACACACACACATGCTCTTGCAAGGTTAATGATCATACCTGTCAAATCTGGTGTAGTAAGATCCATGATCGCAGTGGACAGAAGAAACTCCGGAAACTCTATGCTCCTGTGGCTCTCTCTCTCTCTCTGAATGCAAATGAGCTTATGTTGCCCCATTTGACTATATGTTCTCAGTGTACCCGGAATGCCCCATTTATACTTACCTTCCTTGATCATATCTTGTTGTTCATATCACCTGCGGTTTGAACCGTTTGTCATTCTGACACTCGGTTTACAAATGGCGTTCGATCTGCAGTTTTGATCCTTCAAAAGTTGGCTCAAAGTTCATCTTGTATCGAATCTTTTCATATTTTCCATGTTCGAAGTCCTTGCTTTGAAGTTTTGGCGTTTGCTTTCAAAAGTCAATTCTGACTTTCCTGGCTTGACTTATCAATTTTTTGTTGATTATCTATCATTTTTTGCTTTTTCTGTAAGAGAAAATAATTTACAATGATTATTAGTCGGCCAAAAATTGGCCAAAATTAGTGTCACCTCCCTTATATACATACTCTTATTCTGGTATTAGATGGTGACGGTATGGCTCATGATTATGCCAACTAAGAGTCTATCAGGCTCTGAAAAACTTGTTGTATGTTTTTAAAAGAAAAAGAAAGGAAAGAAAATGAAAAGAAAAGAAGTAAGATTATAATAATAGTATATACAAATGATAATCCTGCTACATTTCCCCCCTTCCTAGAGTGAGTCATCCCCGGCGAACTTGTGGCAGAGTGTTTGGGAATAAAGCACGTGTCTATGCATAGCCGTATAGTGTGGCTCTATGATGCTGATGGAGGATATGCATGGGGAAACAAAATGCTGTGCAAGAGATAGGTGCTGAACAATATGTTCAGTGGTTGTTGGTGGCGAGGTTCTCTGGAAGGTGCGTGGTCCGAACAATAGTAATTGGAGAAGACGTGCTCTGTGTTTGACTGTGACCTGCAAAAGTTTTGATGTTGACGGCTGGGTTGCGTTTTGGCATTGTTTGGGTTGCCATCAAAATTGCTTAGGTTTGGATTTGCTAGAAGAGGCATCGCGAAGGCGAGGTTGTTTTGGTTGCCATACCCATTTGACTGTGTTTGAATTTTGAAGATAGTGGTCCATTGGGTTAGGCCGTGTGACAACAGCGGTAGGCAATTTGTGGTGGTTTAATTTTTATGTAGGCAATGTAGGCTCACGTGTATTGGTTTGTCCTTTAGGTATCCACAATTGCCTAGGCTTGGTTTCCATGATTGATTTTTTAACCCATATTTTCTTGACCATGGTGGTGGAGTATCATTGAGATGGTGCATGTGGCGATGGTAGAGGTTCCCATACATGGCCTATTTTTACGAATTGCGTGAAAAAAGATTGGCCCTCATGTTAGAGAAGTAAGGTGTTGTCCTGCCAGTTTGGTGTGGGTTGATAAGTGTGAATCCAGGGCACTCCTAGAATAATTTCTTGGTTAAGATGTTGATCTTCGACCACATGAAATTGATGCAAATAAATGGTTCCAGCAATGGCGCCACTTTGCGATATATCATGAAAAGAAAAGAAGTAAGATTATAATAATAGTATTCAGCAATGGTGATTGGTAAATTTATGTGGCCCAGACTGTCCATAGTGCCTTTGTTTGCTGCTTTGAACCCCATAGTGTTAGGCATCAGAGGTTCCTACGTGATTTTTCTGAAAGTGGAGTAGTTAACCACATTAGCTCTGGCCCCTGTTCCACTAAGGCTCTTTTGGTGGTGTCGTCAGCAAGTTGTAAATGAATGCGTAGAGCCATTCCTCCTAACCATGTATATGCCATTTGTATGGATGCTATCGGAGCATTCTCAATAGCCATGTCCTGTGTGCTTTCCTTTGGAAGTTTGCATGTTCTTTGTGTTTCAATATTTTGAGTTTGGCTTCTTGCTGTGCTTGTTCTCGAATGTCTTGTGCTTGACGTCTGCGCTGAGCTGCTGCATGGAGTGTTGCGAGTTCTTCTAGTGTCAGCGGAAGAAGATATTTCTTTAATCTACAGCCACTCATCCAATTAGGCATCTCCTCTCATGCTAATGTTGTAAGTTTGATGGCGTCACTTTGCGATATATCATGTATTACAAAAGGCCCCATTCCTCGCTTTTTGCGTTTTTTGGAGTGCTGTTTGAGGGTATACATGAGAATGTAATCCCCTTTTTGGAACTCCTTTTCAATAATGTGTTGATCATGAAAATCTTTCATTTGTTTTTTCTTAGCATATATCCCAGCTATCGCTCTAAGTCTGGTTTCATCTAATTGTTTTAGGGTGTCTAGTCTCTCCAATAGCTCATGGCCCGTCAATCCTAATTGTGTTGCCACTCTTAGGGATTTGATTAGGAATTCCAATGTTAGGATTGCATTAATCCCGAAACCAGGTTAAAGGGAGTCGTTCCAATGGAAGTTTTAAAAGCTACTCGATAAGTCCATAAGGCTGTGTATAGCTTTTGATCCCAATCATTTCTTGAGTCACTGACTATCTTGGTGAGCACGGTGCATAGGATTTTGTTGGTACTTTCTGCCTGCCCATTAGCTTGCGGGTGATAGGGTGCCAATTTCTGATGGACCACCATGAATTCGTCAAGGAGGCTTTCAATGACGTCGTTCAAAAAGTATGTTCCCCTATCGCTCACTATTTTGATTGGTAGTCCATATCTCGTAAAGAAGTTTTTGAAAAGGAACTGAGCTATAGTTTTGGCATCATTTTTTTGGGTTGCTTTTGCTTCCGCTCATTTTGTCATGTAGTCTGTTGCTACGATGATGTTGAGGCGGTCCGGGGCGGGCAACAAGAAGAGCAACCTCTAGACACCCTTCAAGGCTCCCGTGCTGCTCAATGGGGCTGGGGCACAACACAACACAAACCAAAACAACAAACCCACAGCCAAATCCTAACTACACAAGGGGCACCACCTAGTTTAAGAGCGAACTAGGACGCAAAAGAGGAGAATCGTTAGAGCAACCCACAAACAAGCAAGGAATTTACACTAACCCTAACACCAATGGAACACTCTCACACACTAAAACACGAGAGAGAGAGAGAGAGAGAGAGAGAGAGAGAGAGAGAGAGAGAGAGAGAGAGAGAGAGAGAGAGAGAGAGAGAGAGAGAGAGAGAGATAGTGCTCGGGCTGCTTTGAAATGTATCGGCAATGATCAAGCAAACACAACTATATATTTAAGAAAGAGAGAGAAAGGGGGAGGGGGTGCTTGTTGCATTAATAACTTCTTACAAATCTGTCATGACAAATCAAAGTGAGATTAGTATTTGTTCAACATAGCTTGCGTAAATTTCACCACAACACATCACAAGAAAAGCCACCCCAATCACTGTCTTAAGGCCAGGGGAGTCCTCTCCACCCTGTCGCCCTCTTACAGTATGTGGGATTTATGGCTAGATTGATGACAACACCAGAGACAAGCTATCAAGAACTTAACAAAAAACACCAAGACACTTACGCATCATTGTTGTCCATTACTTCACGTTGGAAGGGAGACAAAGTATCCAAGCTTAGTCCAAATCCACCCTCCTTGATTCAGCAAATGTTGGGCTTACACTAGTAGGAGAAATGATAGATTTCCTACTCTCAATTGAATGATCACTCTCTCTCTTACAATGGCATAGAGTTCCCTTGCTAATCCCCTATTACAACACATGCACGTGCATAAGACAATGAGCTTCCACTCAAGAGCTCCTTCTAGAGAGGTTGAGCTTTGCTTCTCAAGCTATAGCATAGTGCTCTTGCTTATGGCTCCCCCTTTTGTGCTAGCTACACCCTCCTTTTATAGCAATTTTGAAGGCTAGGGTTACTCCTCTAACCATGGTTGGGTTAGATTTTCAGCAATTTATCTAATTTCTTTTGCTTGGAATTATCAAGAAGTTGGTGGGGAAAGAGAGAGGAGAGAAATGGAGGTGATAGGACTTTTCATAGTGGGTTAGTGTTAGTAGAGTTATTATTAATTTACAAATGGAATTGGATATTTACAATGGGAGTATCCATGTAGGATACAAATAAGGAAGAAAAACTCTTAAGAGGTAAGAAAAGGTGGATTTCTTACAAGGTTGATGCTCCAAGTGTCTTGAGTAGGGCCAATTTTGACGCTTGTTGACGGTCCACTAGCTTTGACGGTACATTTTTTCTCCACTCTTGACCTTCCTTGAGAGACAAGGTAATTGAAGCTGAGTAATCAACCACCATGATGCTGTCTTTTTAAGAGAAGAGGCTGAATTTTGTGGTTTTTTTGATAGATATGGGTAATTTGGAGGAGGAAAAATGAGACTAGGCGGTCAATTTTGGAATGGAATTGTGTGTGGGAGGTATGAGTTCACCATGGTTTCTCATATTCTTCAAGGTTGAGGAGAAGGTGAGTAGGGTGCAGAGAGGAGTGGTGAGAGAGGTGGGGATGATGAGTGGAGAAGTGTGTGTGAAAGAGGAAAATGATAAAGTGGAAGAGGGAGTGTGGCTGCATAGCATGGGAAAATTGGGGTCCACTAATAAAATCATAGCTCACAGCTCGTAGCTCAAAAAAATATGAAAAAATATGAGGCAAAAGTTCAGCCCACGAGCTACAACTTTTGTTTGTATCACCTTTTCAAATTCGGAGAGCAAGTGAACTTTAAAAATTTAGCAAAACCGACCGTTTTTTTCCACTGCACAAGGTCCTTGTGGGGTCCTTCTTTGGATGATTCTTTTGAATACCTCCAAGAGTGAGCCCTCCATAGTGCATGTATGCATGCCACCTACCCTTGACCTTATTTGGTAGGTCTATAATTGAAGATATTGTTGAGATTATGATATAAGTGAATAGTACAACTAAGAAAATCAAATATTAAGGGGTCTAAAAAATATGTACATGTCAAATATAAATAATATAAGTGGAAAAAATATAAAGGGGGCAAAAGAAATCTCTCTCATTATAAGGCTACCATAAAAAGATAAATATTTTTGGTGTTCTAATGTTTTAGAAAAAAAAACAAAATAGATGTAGGAAGGGAAAAATCACAATAGTTAAAAAATATACACATAAATAAAACTAGTTTTTTTTGGATTTTTGTTGGGGTGGAGTTACACCAAATATAAGAGAAGCTTACATGAAAATATTTCTATATGGAATAAAGAGTATGAAAAATGGTAAGAAAAATTGTGGTAATGGTGAGGCAATGTGCAGAGCATAAATAACACACACCTAGGTAGAAATATTTAAATAAATACCAAAATAATTATGAAAAAATCTTTTATTTAGGCCCTATATACAAAGAAATATTTACATACGCATGGACCATAATATACTTATATTTTTTATATTTTTTGGCTCAACTAGCCCAATGACTAGCTAATTGAGGGTTTTTTATTTCAGTAAGGAGATATGGAAAAAGTCCCCTAACTCACACGCACCTATATACAGTGAAAGGGTGAGGGTAACCACGGTGTTTGAGTGATTTGATAGGGTGAGATAACTCACTATGGCAATTACAAAGAGCCGAAAAACGGCTATCAATGTATTGTGCGTGAGTCCTATATCTTGGAGGTATGATGGGACCAATGAAGTCAATGCTCAGCACGTACGCCCATCATTGGCCTCAGTGGCATTTTATCTCTCCTTTGGGGTGGTTTTGTGCGTTGACATTCATCACATCCTTTGACATATGTCTTTGCATCCATAAACAGGGTTGGACACCATATGCCTGAGTGCAGCACGAGCCTTGCCGTTTTATTAGCAGAGAAGTGTCCCCCTGGCTATCCTGAGTGTGCTTGATCTAGGATAACATAATATTTGCTTTTTGTAGCACACAGTCGTAGTTGTTTGTCCTTTCCCCGCCTATGTTAGGATATAAGACGTAGCTAAATATATCTTTGAGTAGATTACTTAATGGTGAGAGATAGATTTCACACACAAAAGATTATAGAGTAGAGAGAGAGAGAGAGAGTACACACGATATACGTGGTTCACCCAATGTGGGCTACGTCCATGGTTTTAGTACTTCAAAACAAGAAGTAGTTTACAAAGGGATTATACCCTTAATGGAGCTCTCGCTTTGCTTCACTCTCACCACCTCACACTCACCTAGTTGCATCAACTTCACACTATAAAATGTGTGTAGAAATGGCCTCCTTTTATAGGCCAAAAGGGCTGCCCTCTCTCATGAGAGGCAGCCATGTGTAGCTGTCTTTGTGTGAATAAGTCCAAATCGGACCCTCCAATCCGCCCATGTGTAGACAAATCCGCTTTTGAATTCGGCCACCGGCCACCGGCCAACCAACCGGTCGATTTTCGACCACTTTCCGGCCGCCGTCCGGCCATAATATTCCGGCGAAAAGGAATATTCCGGTGAGGGAAAAAAAATCTCGGGGGCTTCCGCCCCTGAGGCCCCTAAAGTTGCCCCTGATTTTTGGCCCGTGAAAATTTTGGTTTTCGGTGAGTGATTTTCCTTCATGCACGATGGCTTCTCCTCATAATGGGGGCCTTACAAATGTGCGCTTTTACCACAGAAAATTATAGAGTAAATCAGGCTCCATACTTAACAATCTCCCACTTGGAGACTGATCTCCAAACCAAACCTGTGACTGCTTTCCATCCTGGCTTCTTATCCTTGAATGCCGATTGAAGATGAGCAAAAGCTCAACTTCTCCTTGTTGACCACCTTTGTAAACATGTCTGCATGATTTTCACTTGTATGCACCTTTCCTAGCTTTAGCTGTCCCTCTTCCAAAAGAGTGCGTATGAAGTGATATCTCACCTCAATGTGCTTTTTCCTTGAATGAAAGGCTGAGTTCTTCACAAGATGGATAGCACTTTGGCTATCACTGTACAAGACACAATTGTCTTGTTTGAATCCAAGCTCTTCTAAGAATCTGTGAAGCCACATAATTTCTTTGCTTGCCTCCGTCATTGCTACATACTCTGCTTCCGTGGTAGAAAGTGAGACCACTTTCTGCAGCTTTTAAGCCCAGCTTACTGCTGTGCCTCCAACCATGAAGACATAGCCAATAGTTCTCCTTTGAGTATCTTTGTCACCTGCCATATCTGCATCAGCATACCCTTCTAGAAGAATATCAGTTTCTCCAAAATACAAAGCATTTGTTGTTGTCCCTTTTAGATACCTAAGTATCCACTTCACAGCTTGCCAATGCTCTTTACCTGGGTTGTCCATGAACCTACTCACAACTCCCACTGCATGTGCAATGTCTGGCCTTGTCCATACCATAGCATACATTAGAGAACCTACCGCTGCATCATATGGAACTTTAGACATATAGGCTATCTCCTCTTGTGTCTTTGGACACATATTCTTCGTTAGTTTAAAGTGACCAGCCAAAGGTGTAGAAACTGGTTTTGCATTTTGCATTGCAAACCTTCTTGATGTAATCTTCTTGAGATAGCGTTATTGTCTTCTTCGTCCTGTCCCTTGATATTTTCATACCAAGTATCCTCTTTGCAGCACCTAAATCTTTCATTGAAAAAGATTTAGACAGCTCCTCTTTTAGGTCTTTGATGTCCTGCATGTTAGCACTTGCAATCAACATGTCATCAACATACAACATTAGGATGATGAATTTCTCATCTCCCAAATTCTTCGTGTAGACGCAGTGATCCGAGTTGCATCTTGTGAACCCATGATCCAACATCCATCGATTAAACTTCAAGTACCATTGTCTTGATGCTTGCTTTAAACCATACAAGCTCTTCTTTAATCTGCAAACCATTTTCTCCTTACCTTTTACTTCATACCACTTTGGTTGAAGCATGTAGATTTCCTCCTCTAAGTCACCGTGAGGGAATGCCGTATTTACATCCATTTGCTCGAGATTTAGATCATGAGCAGCCACAAGGCTTAAGACAAGCCTAATTGAGTTCATTTTTACAACAGGAGAAAATATTTCATTGAAGTCAATACCTTTCTTTTGAGAAAAACCTTTTACCATAAGCCTAGACTTGTACCTTTTCTTCCCACCTTCTTCTTCCTTCACCTTGTACACCCATTTGTTTTGAAGTGCCCGCTTACCTTTAGGCAACTCAACAAACTCCCATGTTTGGTTGCGATGTAGTGAGTCCATCTCCACTTGTATGCTCTTCGTCCATTCTTCTTTGGATTCATGTTGCATAGCTTCTTCGTATGATTTTGGATCTCCAGAATCTGAGATCAAGAGATGGTTGAAGGAAGGAACACACCTTTCTGGAGGTCTACTTGCTCTTGTAGATCTTCGGGGAATAGGTTGAGGCTCCTCATTTGGTTGACGTTGTTGCACATTGTCACCGTTTGCAGTCCTTGAGTCTTCACCGTCCTCAAGCTCCATGTACTCATCAACTATTTCTTTTGTTTATTTTCTTTCCAAGTAATCTTTGTACATATTTTGTTCGTTAAAAATTACATCCCTACTCCTTAAGATTTTACCATCTTCAGATTCCATAGGTGATAGCCAAAGTCACCTTCTCCATAGCCAATGAAGAAACACTTTTTGGACTTTGCATCTAACTTTGATCTTAGGCTTCTATCAATGTGCATGAAAGCCTCACATCCAAACACTTTGAGAAATGCATAATTCACCGGTTTACCTGTCCATGCCTCTTTTGGAACTCCCCCATCCAATGCCGTTGAGGGTGACCGGTTGATTAAGTACACAGACGTACTTATAGCTTCCGCCCAAAGCTCAAGCGGTAGGCCTGCATGTAGCTGCATGCTTCGTGCTCGCTCCATGATTTTCCTGTTCATCCTTTCCGAAATCCCATTTTGTTGAGGTGTCCTTGGGATTGTCCTTTGCCTATGAATGCCATTGCTAGCACAAAAGCTTTCAAAAGCTTGGGTGCAATATTCGCCTCCATTGTCGGATCTGAGGCATTTAACCTTGGTACCTGTTTCATTCTCCACAAAGGATTTCCACCTTTGAAATATGGAAAATACATCGGATTTATTCTTCATGACATAAAATACATCGGATTTATTCTTCATGACATAAACCCATGTTTTTCTAGTCGCATCGTCTATGAATGTTACATAGTACAATGAGCCACCTTTGAAATATGGAAAATACATCGGATTTATTCTTCATGACATAAACCCATGTTTTTCTAGTCGCATCGTCTATGAATGTTACATAGTACAATGAGCCACCAAGTGATGGTGTACTTGCAAGACCCCAAACATCAGAATGAACCAACTCAAGTTTTTTATTTTTTCTTTCATTTCCTGATTTTTGAAATTTTACCCTCTTTTGTTTACCATAAACACAATCTTCACAGAACTTTAAGTCCACTTCTTTCAAACCTGGTAGAAGCTTCTTTGTTTGAAGGATTTGTATTCCTTTGGCACTCATATGCCCAAGTCGGTAGTGCCACACCGCACTGTCAACTTCTATAGTTGCTGCACAAGCTGAAGGTTGCGTGCTAACAGTACACAAGTAAAGTGTACCGACTTTTTCTCCCTTGGCAACCACCAAAGATCCCTTTGAGATCTTCCACCGTTTGTTTCCGAATGCAATGTTGTGACCTTCATCGTCCAATTGTCTTGTAGAGATCAAATTTTTGCGAAGAGAAGGAACATGCCTAACATCTTTAAGCTTCCATTCATTTCCGTTAGCAGTTTTGACAGAAACTGTACCTTTGCCGACAATCTCACAAGATTCATCGTCTCCTAAGTATACATACCCAAAATTACCTTTGGTGTAGTCTTGGAAATGTTGCTTGTGTGGTGTTGCATGGAATGAAGCCCCGGAATCTACTATCCAGGAATTAAACACATTGTCTAATGAGAGAATTAGAGAATCTTGCTCTACTTTACCTGCCACATTGGCCTCCGATGTTGGCTTGTTGTCTTGAGACTCTGTCTCCTTCTTCTTATTGGACCAGCAATCCTTCTTAACGTGGCCCTTCTTGCCGCAGTTCCAACATTCAAGAACTGACTTTGTGCGTGACTTGCTCCGCCTTGAGCGTTCACGACCCTTTTGGTTTTTGAACCTCTCCTTAGGCCTTCCTCTTGTTTCCACTGACAATGCAGCACTTGATGATTCTCCTGTGCTTCTCCTTCATATTTCCTTGCTTAGGAGAACACCCACAACATCATCAAACTTAAGAGTATTTGTGCCAGAAATAGAATTACTTACAGCCATCACAAGGCTGTCCCAACTATCCAGTAGAGATGATAGTATAAGGAGAGCTCGCACTTCGTCTCATCGAAATTGATTTTCACCGATCGAAGTTGACTTATGTTTGTGTTAAAGTCATTTAGGTGTTCTGCAACTGAACCATTCTCTGCCATCTTTAGATTGAACAATCGCATCATAAGAAATACCTTATTGGATGCCGATGGTTTCTCGTAGAAGTCGTCAAGTGACTTCATCAAGTCCTCCGTGGTCTTCATCTCTGAAACATTGAAGGCCACCGTTGATGCCAAGCTTAGTCGGATTGTTCCCAGTGCCTTTCAATTAAGGACAATCCATGCTTCATCTACCATCATTGCGGGCTTGTTTGCAAGACCGCCTAGTGGCAAATAGAGGTCCTTCTAGTAGAGATAGTCTTCAATCTGCATCTTCCAATGCTGTTAGTTCTTGCCGTTGAACTTCTCAATATTGAGCTTCCCTTCCTCTGCCATAACTCCCACTCAATTCAAGGAATCATTTCCTTGAGATAACTTAGCTACGAGAAAACCTTGCTCTGATACCAGCTGTTAGGAAATAAGACGTAGCTAAATATATATTTGAGTAGATTACTGAATGGAGAGAGATAGATTTCACACACAAAAGGTTATAGAGTAGAGAGAGAGAGAGAGAGAGAGAGAGAGAGAGAGAGAGAGAGAGAGAGATAGAGTACACACGATATACGTGGTTCACCCAATGTGGGCTACGTCCACGAGAAAGCAGCCACTCAATGGCTTTAGTACTTCAAAACAATAAGTAGTTTACAAAGGGATTATACCCTTAATGGAGCTCGCGCCTTGCTTCACTCTCACCACCTCACACTCACCTTGTTGCATCAACTTCACACTATAAAATGTGTGTAGAAATGGCCTCCTTTTATAGGCCAAAAGGGCTGCCCTCTCTCATGAGAGGCAGCCATGTGTAGTCGTCCTTGTGTGAATAAGTCCAAATCGGACCCTCCAATCCGCCCATGTGTGGCCACCCTTGTGTAGACAAATCCTCTTTTGAATTCGGCCACCGGCCACCGGCCACCGGCCATTGACTTCCGATCCACCCACCACCGGCCATTGACTACCGGCCACCGACCAACTGACCTATCGATTTCCGACCACTTTCCGGCCGCCGTCCGACCATAATATTCCGGGGAAAAGGAATATTCCGGTGAGGGAAAAAAAAGTCTCGAGGGCTTCCGCCCCCGAGGCCCCTAAAGTTGCCCCTGATTTTTGGCCCGTGAAAATTTTGGTTTCTGGCGAGTGATTTTCCTTCACGCACGATGGCTTCTCCTCATAATGGGGGCCTTACAAATGTGCGCTTTTACCACAGAAAATTACAAGGGTAAATCAAGCTCCATACTTAACAGCGTATACAGTTGGTTGGCAATGAGCAGATAGTGTTTGGCCTCTTCTTCGACAGTTCTCATTCTTACTTTGCCCCATTCCTCTGGAAAGATTTGGTGTTTTAAGTACTCAACAAAGTGAGCACTCCATTTAGATGCTTGTGCTACGCAAAACATGGTGGCATGTTCCACTGGGGGTTGCATTATACAACTATCGCATGATTTTACATATGTATAGACACTGTGTTCCATGTTTGGTTAGTAGACGCCCAGTCTCTGTAGCCGTTGGCCTCTCTATGTTTCACCAGTGTGAAATCCCATATTTTGTATATGAGCTTGTTTGAGGTAGTAGGTGGTATCTTCGAGCGGTACACATAGTCTCAATATCCCATCCTTACTGTGTTTGTACAACTGTCCTGCTAAAAGATGGAGATTTTGTGTTTGATGGATAATTCAAGGTTGTCTTTTTATCTGCAATGAGCCAATTGTGAGTAGAGGAATTACCTCTTCGCTCCATCTCGGCACCATTTTGATGTTAAACAAATATGAATCAGCAAGGTCATCATTGACACCCTCAGATGCTTCCCCATGAAATAGTCGTGAAAGATGATCTGCTCTTTGGTGTGTGGTCCCCTTTTTTACTACCACCGTGAAGTCAAACTCAAGTAGCAGTATAAACTAGCGGCGAACAATTCTTCCAGTGTTGCAAGATTTGTTTACTAGATATAGCAATGCTTGATGATCGACAAAGAAGACAAACTTGTTGGTAGTGTCTAAATGTTTTGATAGCATAGATCATTCCCAGACCCTCTCTTTCTGTGGTGGTTTAATTTTTCTCTGCGTTATTTAGTTGTCGACTAGAGTAGCAAATGGGAAAATCCATTTTATTCTCTCCTGACTGGGCTAATATGCACCCGATGGCGTAGGCTGATGCATCCACATGGACATGAAAGATTTTGCTCCAGTCAGGGGATTGCAAAATTGGAGCTGAAATTAACTGCGGCTTCAATTTTTGGAAAGCCTACTCACATTCCTCCGTCTAGTTGAACTTAGTTATGAGGGTGTACAATGGCTTAGCTATTACATCATACATATATATGAAACGCCTGTAGTACCTGCAATGCCCCATAAATGCTTGCACTTCTTTTATCTTCGTTGGTCTTGGTAGTGCAACAATTATTTGTACCTTTTCTTGATCAATTGAAATTCTGTTTTTGGACACAATGTGGCCCAAAATTCTACCTGGTCTTACCATGAAGACACATTTTTCCAGGTTTAAGTAAATACGATACGTTCTACATGTTTCAAAGACTTTTCCAAGATGAGTGATGTGGTCACTTCGTCAATGAGAATGAACACAAAGATCATCCATGTAGATCTCCAAAAATTGTCTGAGATATTCTTTGAATGCGTGGCTCATTAGTCTTTGAAATGTAGCAGGGGCATTGGTCAAGCCGAAAGCTAAATGGGCGTATTATATGACACCCATCTTTATTCGGCCGTATATACGATATCACATCAGCAAATACATTATATTGTATAATTTCTCAGTATTTAGATCGAAATATTAATTCGATCTAAATATTAGTTTGATCAAAATATTAGTTCGATCAAAATATTAATTAGATCAAAATAAATCTGTTTATATACGATGAAACGGACTGTTTTTCTCATTCCATTGATCTCTTTTCCCTCATCTCACCTATAGGTGAGCTTTACAACACGAAGAAAAATATAAAAATGCTAGTTTGAATTTAGCCATATTTCTTTTAGTGAAAATTTAGAGCTTGGATTTTTTGGTTTTATAGGCTTTGGAGTTTTGAGTTATCTGCTCTGTGTGAAGTATATCTTACACTGAGAGGTAAGTTAAGTAAGATAGTTAATGATTACTTGCCTTGTGTAGAGGAAACTCACACTTGGAGGTGATTCAAGGTAGTTAAAGTTAGCAATTATTTGATTTGTGTTGAACTATGTTCACACTTAGAAGTAACTTTAGTTAAATAGTTAAAATTAAGAGTTACTTGTTTTGTGTTGAACTATGTTCACACATGGAAGTAACTTATGTTACATTTATCTAATGATTGTCTGTCATGTGTAAAGTAATACTCACACTACAGACAATTTAGGTACATTAAATAATAATCTCTCTCTTTGTGTAGAGGTATTCTCACACCTAGAAGAGATTTAAAGAGTAGTGAATTTTGATTGCTTGCCATGTGTAGAGTTACACTCAGACTTGGAAGTAATTTAGATAGGTCTTTTAAACATATCTTGGTTTGTGTAGAGTTTACTCACACTTGGAAGTTATTGATATAGATTAAGCGATTTATTTATCATGATTTAGGTGTAAAGTGAAAGCTCACACTTGAGAAAAAATTATTTTTGGTATTTAAAATTTAAAGAAGTTGAAAATGTTGACGGATAAAGTAATGTAAATGGTATTAGAGTTTGATTTTAGATGTGTATTTAGTAACTAGTTTTGTTTGAGTTTGCAAATCTGAAGAAGATGGTGAAAAGATATGAGTGGAACTACGTAGATGAATTGGCCAGTGGGAAGACTACATCAAAGCTGAGGTGTAGGACCTGCGGCCATAATTTTAGTGGAAATGCTCACAGGGTAATAGAACATGTTTTCAAAATTCCTGGAAACAGGACAGCTTGCAAAACCCCCCCAAGAGGTATTGCTGAAAAATTTCCCGACTGGGTGCTCAAGGAAAAGAGAGTTCTTGAGGGCAAAAAAGGAAAGGTCCCAAAATGATGGCTCCATCTATGGCTAGGGACATCGAGATGACACTCGAGAATGATCAAAACCCTCACTCGACCCCTACTTTAGGTCAAGGAGGGTGTCATTCATCCTTTGCTGGGAATTGTAGCTCTAATCCTACCGGAAGCTCTACTGCTAACATAAACCGAAGTGAAGCATGGGCTGGAGGAGAATTTGCACCAAGTGATCCTACTTTGCAGCAGGCATTTGGGAAACAATGGCTACTTGAAGTCCATCTTAAGTGGACTCAAGCATTTGTTGCATGTGGAATTCCTTTTAATGTCATTCAAAATCCTATCTTCAAAGATACTTTAATGAGCACGGCAAAGAAGGGTTTTGTGGTTCCTGATTATAATAAGATGCGTACGGAATATTTAGATGAAGTAAAAACTACATCAAAGAATATTTTACAACACACAACTCTTGATTTTGTGCCGGTGTATGATGCACAATTGCTCTAGATGGTTGGACAAATTGCCAGAAGAAATCATTGATTAATGTGATGTTGGTTTGTCCAAGAGGTGCCATCTTTCTTGAAGCGACTGATAAATCCTTGAAAGAAAAAACTAGTGGTTATCTTGCTTGTGTTTATGAGCGTTCGATTAGAAGAGCAGGGGGACCTAAATATGTGATAGCCATTGTCACAAATAATGCATCTAACTACAAAACAGCTGGAAAATCAATTTAAGCAAAGTATCTAGACATTACATGGGTTCCGTGTGCTACTCACACTTTGAATATTCTCTTAAAGAACTTTGAATTTGCTCTTAAAGGACTTTGAAAAAGTTCCTTCTAATAAACAAACTCTTCTAGATGCAAACCACTTGGTGAAGTTTATAAGAGAGTATTCATTTTCTTACGCTTTATTTAGAACAAAGTCCCCAACAAAAAATTTACAGATTTTTTGTGTGACCCGTTTTGCGACAGCATATTACGTTCTCTCCACACTTTAGCAAATAACCCCTTGTTGAAATAGTGGCAGATAGAAGATGGGACATTTGGCTTGATAAATATCCCAAGTATGAACTTGCTACTTTCAAATGCTACCAGCTTGTAAACTCTCCTGTTTTTTGGAGAAATGTAGATAAAATAGTTACTGTCACAGAACCTTTCACTCATCTGATACGATTAGTGGACAAAGAAGCCTCTACCTTTGGATGGGTTTACTGGTACATGCATGAAGCCACTCGCAAGTTAAAAGATAGTACATCGTATGCAGGAAAAGTGAAAGCCATGATGATGACATTTGTCAAACGATGATGGGAGAAATTGCATACTCCTTTACATGGAGCAGGTTTTGTCTTGGATCCCAAGTTCCAGATGCACGAGCAATCTTCAAACAATGAAGTGATCAGTGATTTCAAGAAAGTGTGTGCTCAACTATTAGGCAATGTGGATGGACAGGTGGAATACACACATAAGATGACATATGATAGTAGAGAGGGAACATTTGGGGATCCTTGGCATATAGATGCTATCAAGACGATGAGCGCACCAATTTGGTGGAAAGAGTACGGTGGAGAAAAAGTGGACTTCAACATGTGTCTGTGAGAGTATTGTCTGTTGCCGCCTCAAGTGGTAGTTGTGAAAGAAACTGGTCTTCATTTGCTTTTGTACATACTAAAAAACGAATCGATTAAGTCCTAAACGAGCTGCGGACTTGGTGTATGTCTTTTGTAACATGCGACTTATGCATAAGCCAGCGAAGTTAGCCACACGTGCCACAGAAGAAAGCTTTGGACGCTTCCAAACACACGAAGCAGTTGCAAATGAGCTCAACTCTGATGATGAAATGGAATGGAACCCGGAAGATATTGATCCGAAATGTTCAGATGTCGAAGAAATTGATGACATGGTGCATGTGCTTGAGGGGACGGATGAGTTGTAAAGTTTGTACTATATTCTCAATTAATTTTGCAATGCAAAAGTTATGTGGAGTTTAGCTTTACAATACATACCTTCTCTCTCTCTCTCTCTCTCTCTCTCTCTCTCTCTCTCTCTCTCTCTCTCTCTTCCTCTCTGATTGTCTCTCTTTCTCTCCATGTGCTCTCTATCATTGTTAAAAAGAGGGTAGAAGAGAGAACATAACTTACACAATTGCAACAACATCTGTCACATCCATTTGTTCCAACAAATAGAGATTTACATACCAAAAAGAGGTTTTAATTACAAATCTTGAGATTTAAGATACAAAAAGAGCTATGTATTGTTTGGGAGATTTAATTTAAATCATGGGCTTGTTCTCCAAAGAGATCAGATACATGAAATTTTGAATTGCCAACTGAATCACTTGGATCGGCATTGCCCATCTCTTCTTCGTTATAACAGGCCCATACCTTGCCTCGTACCATGCCAACTTTCTTTCTAGATCTGCTATATGAGCGTATAGCATGGCTGGGGTCTCTCCTTGACTTGCCAAATCCACACCTTGGGTTGCAAGCTGCTCAATAACTGCGGTTTCTTCAAGCAAATATGTGTAACCTCTCTTGCAAGGAGGGTCTTCTTGATTAGCTTCCCGTGCATGAATCTTCTCGGTTGGGCGCCATTTCCCAACACCTCCTGTAGTGGGATGATCGTTCCAATCAACTTTGAGTCGCAATACATAGTAGCAATAACATTGTTGTACAAAGTAAATTGCCACTTGATTATTATTTGGTGGCAATCTATACACTTGGATAAATCTTGCAACGATATTTTGTGCGAGGACAGTGTGTTGTAGATCTAAAACCTTCAAGGGAGCAGAAGCCTTAGCATTTCCATTGACTCAAAATAATGTGTTGCGTACGTAGTGATTCGGGCATAACTATGTGCATTGCCTGTAATTCAGTGGCTCCCCTTGAAGTTCTGATTCGTCTTGTTGGGTTGCAGCCAAAGCACTGAGATATCCTTGAGCCACCCGAATCTCTTCCTCTTTGTAAATTTGTTGAGTCAATGCATGATTAAGCAAAGGATCATTAGGCTGCTGTGCGTTCTGGTCGGGAGCAATATCTTCCATAACTGAAATGCAAAATAATAAACTTTAGCGAGATAGGTCTTAGCACTTGAAAAAGAGAGATGGTTTAGAGAATTGAGCGATCTAACTTGAAATACTTTAAAACTTCAACTTGAAGAACTTTAAAAACATTGCACACGTGACACCACACATGACACCATTAATGCCAAAAAAGTTGATTACTAGTTTAATCATCAATAGGCCTCAAGCCAGATTCGGTTACAATATGATAGCCAAAATTATGGCTTCCATTCAAACAAAGGCTTAAATCCCATATCTTAGGTCTATCTAAGGGTTTGGGAGATTTTCCACTAGCAAGATGTTTGTTTACATTGCACAAAAATTCGCGCTTGAGAACCTTGGTGGGCTCTGGAATACATCCAAGCAAGCGCCTAAGAATATATGAGAGACTATATATATATAAGATGCCTTGGTGAATGGAGGAGGATTGGTGCTGATATTTTCAGGGGCAGTCCATGGATAATCTCGCTCAAATTGAGCTCTACATTGAGGGGTGAGATTTGGTAGCTTGGGAAATGTTTCCAAAGTGTTTGATGGTGTATTTTGTCCCCAGTCCGCAATGGCAGCATACACTCCTCGCTCGCCAAAATTGAGTAGAATATTTCTTGTGAGTAGATCATTGTGAATAAATTCGTGACGATGCACGAATTTATTTGTCTGCAGAAGAGCATTGCAAATTGACAAAATATTGTCTGCGAACTACTATACAGTTCTAGACGTGTGTTGGAACTCTTTGATTGCAGGCTTGCTTCCATCATGATGACATGCCTGAATCCACTGCTCAAGATGACCTCCATTCCAAATCTTGAAGATCAACATAGGTCTTTTGTTGTACCGAACAAGAGCACAGGGAAATATCATGCCACAATGCTGAACAGTTGTAGTAGTTGCCTCCTCTAGCACGATCTGCAATGTCGGCTTGCTTCCTACTTAGTATTCATATATCGTCGCCGCATAGACAGGATATTGAAGAGAGGATGAGCCACTGATACTTGTTTCACATTTGCAAAACGTCCCTCACCTAATTGGGGTGCTTGCAAGTGAAAGATGGAATGCTCCCCAAGTAAGTGTAGGACAGGAGGACACATCGTATCATCCAGGGTTACAACGAAGGACTGAGCACTAGATGGAGGAGGTACATCCTCTTCTGTTCTAGGACATTTTGAAGAGCCTTCAATCTTATCTTTGCTCTTCAATTTTGAATGTAGCTGTGCTACAAACTGCATTCGCTCTTTGATTCCGGGTTTAGTTTTGATTTCTGGTCGAACCATACTTTCAAAACTTCTAGTGACCTAGCCTAATAATTTCTTTACTGTGTTATGCATCACTCCATTAGTGCGCAGAGCTGGGTCAAACGAAACTGGTAATGCACTGCACAGCTTCAGCCAACAATGTTCCACAAGTTCAATCACAAAATCATCGAACTTTGCCTGCAATGGATCAAATCCTTGTCGCAAATGATTGTCTGAAGCTCTATAGAGAGACAAAATAAGAGCATCACTAATATGTTTGCGATGCTGACGTGTTAAATTTGTCTCTACCATGACTGAAGCCTGAAAATACATGAAGGAAATATAAATAAGGTAAATCCAGAATAGATAAAAATTTGACATATATGATTGTTAATAGATCTAAACAAAACATTTCGTGGACAATAATAACCTCCAGTAATGAAAGATCTAAACATTTCATGCATCATAATAACAACAGTAATGAAAGACACGATGGTCAAAGCATTCAAGATTGAAAAATATAAAATATATATCTTCTCCCTGCAGTGCGACATGGGGTCAGCAGTAACCAGAGATGAAGAATTTATTAAATCCAATCTCCTTGCAGTGCGACGTGATGGTTAGCAACAACCAAGAACGATGGATTTAAAAACTCAAAACCTCTCCCTGCAGTGTGACACGGTGGTCAACAATAACTAGAGACGAAGAATTTATTAAATCCAATCTCCTTGCAGTGCGACGTGATGGTCAGCAACAACCAAGAACGATGGATTTAAAAACTCAAAACCTCTCCCTGCAGTGTGACACGGTGGTCAGCAACAACCAGAGATGAGGAAGCTATTGAATCCAATCTACTTGCAGGCGCGATGGTCAACAACAACCAAGAACGATGGATTTAAAAATCCTAAACCTCTCCCTGCAGTGCGACATGATTGTCAGCAACAACCAAGGACAATGGATTTGAAAACCCTAAACCCCTCTCTGCAGTGCGACGCGATGGTCAGCAACAACCAAAGACGAGGAATCTATTAAACCCAATCTCCTTGCAGTGCGACGTGATGGTCAGCAGCAACCAAGGGCAATGGATTTACAATCCTAAACCCCTCCATGTAGTGCGACACGGTGGTTAGCAACAATCAGAGATGAAGAATCTATTAAATCCAATCTCCTTGCACTGCGACGTGATGGTCAGCAACAACCAAGGACGATGGATTTGACAACCCTAAACCCCTCCCTGCAGTGCGACACGGTGGTCAGCAAAAACTATAGATGAGGAATCTATTTTTTTAAATCCAATCTTCCAATAGTGCGACGCAATGGTCAACAATAACTAGGAAGAAAAGATGCATGATAGCTAACTCCTCCCTCTAGTGCGACTCGGTGTGGTCAGCAACAACCAGGGATAGAAAGTCTAATTGTACAACCTAAGCTACTTCCTGAAGTGCAATACGGAGGTCAACAACAGTCAAGGATGAAGCGTCTAAAGTCTAACCCCCCTTGTAGTGTGTCACGAGGATCAACACAGCCAAGGACGGGTGTCTAAACCTGCAGAATAACGCTGAGGTGTGAGCAAAGCTCCACAACAACAGTGCTAGTAAAAAACAAAATACAAACTAACACTGAGGTGTGAGCAAAGCTCCACAACAACAGTGTTAGCAAATTAACTGCAGAAAAAAAACAAGAAAAAATACTATAAGAAAAATCACCTGCTCTATGGATTGCTGCATATGTATTGTGCTCGCTGTCTACTGCTCTCTCTAAAGCTCCAGCAACTCTGTCTCTATCTCTCTAGCAATCACAATCGTAGGAATTCGTTCAAACTGCTGCAGTGCCTTTTTTTTATAAGTAAAAAAATATATTTCGATCGAAATATTTTTTATTCGGATATGCACATATAATACAGATATATAGTGTATAAATTTGTAATATACGTACACTTTATAATATACGGACATATAAATGCAACTTAGGCTGAAAGGCATTACCCTGTAGGCAAATCACCCCACTCTGTCGCAAAAGTTGTCTTATGTTGATCTTCCGCTTTGATCGTCAATTGGTTGTAGCCTGAGAACCCATCCAAGAAACTATAGGCCTCTTTCCCTGCTACCCTCTCAATAACATGATCAGTTATTGGCAGTGGATAGTTATCCCTGATGGTGGCTACATTTACCTATTTGAGGTTTATATAGACACGCAATTTGCCATCCTTTTTGGGTACCACCACAATTGGGGACACCCAATCAGTGTGTTCAATCTCGTAGATAAACTCAACATCCTTCAGTTTGTATATCTCCTCCTTAATTTTCTTGAAAAAAGTTCCATTATACGTGTAAGGACGTTGTCTGCATGGTTTGGCATCATTCTTAAGGGGAATCGTGTGCTCAGATCTCAAGATCTATCCCCTTTAGATCTTTGTATGACCATGCAAAGACATCTTTATATCATCTGAGCGTATCGACTAGAAGTTTCTCTTCCTCTTCAGTAAGGTTTGTGGCAATGTATGTCGGTTTAGGATCCTCACCTGGTTCTACTAAGTTGATGCTTTTAGTGTTTTCAGGTCCATCATATGAAATTTCTGGTTCCTTGGGATCTTGTTTGGGTTTTTGCACCATGATTTTCCTATCCTGAATGGTATACTTCTTATAGTGGGAAGGTGCATCAAATTTATCATCATTTGATTCCTCATTAAGTTCCATTTTTGTTGTCCAAACTTCCTTCAAGGCTCGCTTCAATTCATTGTATTCGACTTTGCGCTCCATTTTGGACAACTTAATCGATTTTTTTGGTATTTTTCTCTTTTTCTGGTTTTTGTATGTTTGTTTTCTTTTATTTGGTTTTGGTTGAGTCAGGTTTCATGTATTTCTTTGATATCATGTCCTTGAGGTAGTCAGTCGCTTCTACTAATCTTAAGTACTGTGTTTTGTTAGTTAATAGAGTTACTGAGTGCTTGTTGTGCTTGTTTTGGTTGTTTTTGCATTTATCTCGATACCTGCGTTGTCTTTGATGGTTTTGGTTCGGAAAATCATAGTAGATCACCCATCGATCCTTCCATTTGATACTCTGACTTGAGGTACTAGACAACTCATCATCTGCATTATCCTCTAGCATCTTATCAGTCGAGTCTTGGAAATCTTCTTCATCCGTTTGGTGAAGGTCTCTTACAGAGATTTTGTCCACTATGCGTCATCACTCAGCCACCCCGTCTTCCCCCTCTGTCTTCGGAGTTAGGTTGACACCCATCATCTGGAATGGAATGATATCATACCCTTCCTCATCACAAAATTAAGTGAGGGTCGCCTCATTTACACAAACATCAAGAGTAGCTAGTATTTGTTGCCATCCAAAAGGTTCTATTTTTGGGACTCATTCATGTCCATAAGAATCCTCCACCCTGGTTCTCAAGGGGCTCACGGGTACAGCCTCAGGTCTGGTGTGCGTAGTCATGGTTTTTACCTCTTCTAGATTTACTTAATATTGGTGGAGTGGTCAGTCCCAAAATATGTATATCTTTCTAACTCCTTTCGATCCATTAGAGAGTACTTTTGTCCATACTTGTGCATTATGACCACTTGAATACTTCTGCCCTCCGTGTACGTATAAACATACAAGTTTTTTCGGTCTGTCAATTCTTTGATGCGGGGCTTGTCACATCTGTAATAGAGTGTTTGTTCTCCATTATTGAACTTATAAAGCCCCACATATGTGTTGTCTGTGTTAAGGCGCTCTGTCTCATTGGTGCGTTTGGTTTTGTTTCTCCATTTTGGGTGGTGTATTGGCCAGCTCATTATCTACCTTGTCCTTGGTGCCGGTCATTCCCCATTTATCCACAATAAAAGGGTTATGAACCACCAGGTACATTACTCCCTCTCGGTCGAAATATCTATCCCCGTCATAATCAACATCTACAAGGACTCTGAACTCGCCCGGCTTATTTTCCAACTTAACACAATAGCGGTCCATTCCATCCTTATAGATTTTGGCCTTAAGCACATTTACAAATTGAAACTTCAAATACAACAGTTTTACATCAGATGCAGGCTGAGAAGGACCTGCACCCATCAAAGCTGTTCCCTTAGGGTTTGATTTGTTAGAATCTTCAGTCATGAGGCTGTATGATCTCTCAGATGAAGTGTCAGAGAAACTCTCCTCTAAAATGGGTTCCAAAGGTGGCAGTGGTCTCTGATTCACACTTTCTTTCGTCAAGTGATTGCTCCCTTGATCAAAGATGTTGGGATTCCTATTCTGGTACAATCTTCCTGACCGCAAATTCATGAAGAATTGGTAATACAAAATCCAAACCGAGTTACCTCATTAAATAGTTTGAATCTCCCATTTGATCTTTCTTGTTGGGTAGTATCTTCTAGTACCTGCAACCTGTCAACAAGAATTTGCTTGATAGCTGTGAGCTTACAGCCGTTCTTGTTAGTTCTTGCTTTTATTCGACAAAACCTAGCACACAAGTCTCTACACCACCTCAACAATTTGGGTCCAATTTCAATTTTGAAAGAAGCACCATGTTGCTATGGACTAGCTCTTTGTATGGTAAGTTTCTGTCTCTGTTCTGACTCAGAGGTACATGGATCGCGATCCATGTTGAGAAGCCAATTGAACTTTTGTTTCTATCATCAGATTTAACATGATTAAGACGTATTATGGTACCAAATTTTTTAGAAATGAACCTCTGGATTGGAGGCTAAGTTGATTTTGTCACTTTTCATAAGCTTCTGTCAGTTTTGAGATGTTGGGATGGTTTCTTGCACCCAAATTCAACTCTAGAAGGACCAGTAGACTCTCCGTGATGCCCTCTAGCTATCGTACCAGTTTAGTATCAAATTGTGTCAGGGAAACATGGATCGCGATCCATGTTCCTTTGTGTCAAAATACACTGAATTTTGTCCCACAGCTGGTCCTTGGCCTAATGATGCTGGCTATATGGTTTTTGAATGCTTTAAAGCTTTTTAGGAAATACAAAAGTCAGTTTTAGGGTTTATTTCAGTGGTTTTTCCCTTGATCTGATTTTTGCTTCCTTTTGCCCTGAAATTTTCTGATAAGGGTCCTTTTGGAGAAAGTGTTTCAATTGTTATCACTTCCCTGCTTGCGATCCATGTTTGGCAAGATTTTGGACTGACACTTTGTGAGCTGATCACACAAGGTATGATGATGCTATTTTCCAAGTCTTTTTGGATTTGATCAGTTTTTCCAAGTGAGAAGCAAGATTTTGTGTCTGTTTTGCAGTTTTTTGCAAACAACTCCTTTTCTGGTATTTTGACGAGCATTTTTCACTTTCTGTCTATGGCTCCTTTTGGAAAAGTTGTTCACTTAGTAATCAAGAGTACACTGATCAAATCTTACTGTGAGATGTCTACCTAGAACATGGATTGCGATCCATGTTGGGAAGCATCTGAACTTGAAATTTGGTTCTGTTGATTCCCTGCTTCTAGTTGATCCCAATTCTCATCCTTTTTTGAATTTGGACAAGTAAAAGTTCAGTTTTTCATTGTTTTTTTTCTTTTTTCAAGGTTTTGCTCTGCTTACCTTAATCTTTTGATTTTTTTGATCTTTTAGCACTTTATTTTTGACCAAACTCAAGGTTTTGATGCCTGAGAACCCGTTTTAAGCAAAGGAAATAGTTTCAGCACATTTTGCCCAAAAGGTACATGGATCGCGATCCATGTTGGACAAGCAATTTGAAATTTTTTAGCACAGTCTTTTTCAACCATTGTTTTTATCCCCTTCTTGAAAGCGTTGCTGGGTTTGGTCCAATTTTGAAGCTCTGACCATCACTTCTTCAACTTTTCAGAGTTATGGTCTTCAACACCAAAATAAGGTTTTTGACAGTTTTTCCCTTGATCCTTTTGGCCCCAAATGATGGTGTAATTTGTTTCCTAAACTGAAATGAATCTGAAACCATAATTGAACTTAACAGTACAAAAATAACAACAAAGTGTGTGGTGGAACAACCCTTTCCAAGCATGTGAAAAATCAAAGAATGAAATACTATCTTGTACTTCACACAAAGCTTTCTTTGCTCTTAAGGAATAGCACTGGCTAGTCACGGACTCCAGTCTCTATCAAGCACTAAACCTACGTCTAGCTGCTTCACTGTCTATGTGTAAGTGGAACGGGCATCGAAAGCTTGAAGGGATATTTTTTTTGTTTGTGTACACTGAGTCACTCACCACCTATGGATTGATTTCCTCGACAGCAGCGCCAATGTTAGCGGGTTGCCGCGACGGACGTCTGTAGCATAGATCTTTTGTACTAACATAATGTCAATATGCAAGGAAGACACTCAGGATGGGGCACGGAGACTTAATTAGAGTGCCAATATTACCAAAGTGAACTCAGGGGCTACTCGTTCTAGGACAAAAGAAAATCAACCACTTCCTAGTCAGACAATCAGTATGCATCCAATCTCACCGCTCTAGGTCATCACGCCTTTTCGGCATCCAAACGAATTCGGAACTCCACAAAACTTAAAGAGAGGTATCACAACACTTAATGTCTCAATCCTACCAAGTTCTATCACCATCTGGGAAGGTACATAAATCACGATCCATCATAAAAAAATGTGCAAAAAACTGAAACAGAAGTACTTGGAAAGGTCTTCCTTAAGCATAGAAACACTTATCCATGGTCAAAACATCGAAAAACAACCATTTTAACCTCCAAATCAATGCATTTAGCTCACAAACAATGCATCGTAAACCACAACAAAATTGGAAATGATTACACTTAGATTGTAGAGCAAGAGACAAGGAACGCGATGTGCTATTTGAAAATGAATTCTGATTACCAGCTCAGGAGAAAAGAAGATTACAAGTTGTAGTAGGAAGAGGCCTCCACAGTGCACGTTTTTTGATTCTTCACCCTTCAAAACTAACGGTTTTGACTTAAAACGTTAAGGGGGATTTCCCACGACCAAGGGTGTAGACTCAGAGAAGTAAAGAGGGTATTGTCTGATTACATCATGATTACAACTCATCCTAAGCTGAATTACATGGCTTTCTTTGGCACAGAGTGTTTACAGGGTTTGGTGTGCATACGCCTTTATATGCCTGTATCCACCAAACAATTGGTGGAAGATCGTTGTGATGAGAACAATTTCAATTCAAACACAGTGACTTGAGCTTATCATAAAGCTTTGGTAAAGACAAATTATCAAAAGAAGGTATATTGTTCTAATTGCATGACAAATTTTCTTGATTGTACTCAAGGAACTAGAGACTTTGAGTCTCATATTATCACCATTTCTTGGCCCTTCTCAAGTACGCCCAATAGGAACAACTTAGGAAGTCAAAGTAGCACACTTTGTTTGAGGTTTACACAATTCTTTGAAGACTAGACTCCAGAGCCTACAACTTACAAATTTTGCAAATGTTCTTGATGTGGGTAATCTCAAAATATTGAATGGTGGTAAAATAAAATTTGATACTATTCCAAATCGTGAATTTAAAAGACCTCAGCTAGAGGATGACTCTAGACCTTCACATTCTCAGACTTGAGAAGGAATGTTACATAGGAGGGCAATAAGAGATCACCTTTGCCTCCATTTTTTTGAATCTAACCATGTGTCTTAAAATAATCCATTTAATGATCTAGAAAATTATGAACTTACAAGACAAAATGATGTTGGAACTATAGACACTAATCCCAATAGAAATTTTAGAAAGTCACAGCTTAGACCTAATGCAACATAACAAAATTCTTATTAGAACTAGAGACCACTACAAAACCAAGGGAATTTTAGACCCAAGAATTCAATATTTACAAGAAATGGACCACCCAATAACAATAGACTGCCTCGCCCAAGAGGGATCAACAACCTTAAAGTGGAGCTCAAGCCAACCGGACTCAGAATGCTCAAGGTGGAGGACATTAATCAAATTTTCGTGTTCATATAACAACTGGAGATAAAGGAACAAATGGAGACTTTTGGTACCTCTAGACTTGCTAATGCACCAATATTATTCCATACTTTTGTGAACAAAATCTCTCTAAGACATGATCATGACTGAATATCTTATGGAATAGTCCATTTAAATTATAATTATAGCGGGGTTTGAGACTTAGAGGAACAAAATTTAACAAGATTTTTATGTAGAGTATTTTTATAAAAAGCATCATAGTAAATAAGTCGGTGCAATACGATGAGTGTCTACATTATGATGGGGCATCACAATGTGGTTTAGTTCACTTATAGTCACATTAGTTATTTAGATCCAATTTTATTGAGTGGGTTGTTGTACATAAAATTGAACATCAGGCTAGATGCTTGGCCACACATAGCCCTCTTGCAAGATTTTATGCAAAGTAATCTTTGAAGCAAAATGGACCCCACAAGAACCCTCATTATTCTCCTCTGAAATTCTATAAATTTTTTCTTCCATGTCACCCTTCTCATCACAAGATCAGCCCCTTTCATATACAAGGTATCACCAAGCAGCACATACCTTCTAGCACGACAAAGGAAGGCATATTTATTTATTTCTCCAACTTTGCTGGTGCATACCAATTTGTAGAAACTCTTCTTCCCTCTCCAAAGCTTCCCTTCCCAAATAAAGAAGAGAATCAGCCCTTATCACATAAAATTAGCCAATTGAAGCTTGTGCTGCACCATGTGCTTCTTCATTCTCAAAATTGTCCACATGTCTTAAACTCCAAGCTTCAAAACGCTTAAGTAGATTCTTCTCTTGAAAACACATATTTTTTAGGCTTGAATTCTTACTTTTCCACACCCCAAGTACTTGCTTGACCACAAAAAATGCATCACCTCTTACCCTCACATGATGGATGCCAAGCTCAAGGCAAAGGTGTAGTCCTTTCACAAAAGGAGAATATTGGGTTCTCGGGGGGGGGGGGGGGGGGGGGGGGGGGGGGGGGGGTCACTTTGTATAAATTGTGTATATCGCCTCATTCAAGGACTATTTTTAGAACTACTTGTTTTGAATTTCTTACAAATAAAATACACCCTTTTCATAGTCAATCTATAATTTATTTTCTCAATTTCATTTATTGGTACCCTTCTGTGTGTGAAAATGTGAGAAAAATAAAATTTAATAACCCCTTCCGCTACACTCATGTGATAGTCACATAATTATTAAGTGATTGCCTCGATATTGATCTTCATTGTTGCTTTGTGTTGTAAGCTTCAAACTCCTTTTGGTTACCAAAGCACCTTGAGGATCATAAATTACAACACCTCCTGAAGCCTCACCATAAGCTTTCCTATTAGAGCCATCAAAAATAATAAATAGGCATTGTCTATGTTAGGAGCTTCTATGTGTTGTTTCTTCACACCATACTCCTTGATAAGAAGAGGGATTTCTTTATAAGTAAGAAAACTAGCCAATGAAGCCCTTGTACTCTCTTCAACGAGAAAAGAGAATTGGAATTCCTATAGCTCCACAATCCACTTCATGAGTCTCTTTGATAAAGTAGGTCTATTCACCAATTGAGGTAGAAGAGTGTAGCTAGTGAGAAATGTGAAAGGTTTGGGAAGAAGGTAGTTCCTAATCCTTCTACATGTGTAAATTACACTCACCATAATGAGCTCCACTTCTGTATAGCCTCTTTACATTTCTAGTTTAACCCTACTAGCACAATAGATAGGCTTCATGTAAAGGGAGTTGTTATCTTTTTGAATAAGCATAGCTCTAATAGCATCTTCACCTATTGATGGATTTACATAAACTCTTTATCCCAATTAGGAGATTACATAGTAGAAAGAGAACCAAGAACCTCTTTGATGCCTTGAAAAACCTCTTCACATCCATTTGTCCATTGTACACGGTCCAACCTTGTAAAAGATAAAAAAAAGTTGAGAAGACAAAGGAACGAACCTTGATATATGATCCACCTTTTGAATAAAATTATCAAGTTTCTTTGTATCTTTAGGTGATGGGAGGGGCACCAAAATTTTCACTTTGTCACGATCTACTTCATCCCATTCTCAGCGAGCATATGTCTTAAAAACTTCACTCTTGGTTGAGAAAGATGACACTTCTTTCGGTTGAGTTGACCTCCATTTTCATCATATTGCTTCAATGAAATACCAAGCTTTGAACAATGATCCTTTCTAGAGATATGAACACAAAGGTCATCAATAAGATCCTTCACAAACTTGCCAAGAAAGGGAGAACACTTATTGACATACTTTTGGTACCCAATATAACCATTCATATGACCAAAAGGAATCACACAATAACAAAATAATCCCCATGGTATGATAAATGTGGTCTTCTTTTGATCTTCTAGATCCAAGACGAGCTGAAAATATCCAAAGAATCCATCACATACACTATACCTCTCATGCCCTGCAATAGAATCGATTATGTCATCTATATGAAAGAAAGAGGGTATGGATCTCTCTTCATGGATGCATTTAGAAGCTTAAAATCAACACAAATTCTCCACTTCCCATACTTCTTGGGTGTAACAACAACAACACTCACCCATTCTGCATTTCTCACAAGAAATAAAACCAGCTTTGAGAAGCTTGTCTACCTCTTCCTTTAAAGTTTAAAGTTTAAAGTTGTACCTGTCCCATTCTCCTAATTAGCTTTTGGCATATGGACTATGATCCTTTCTTGATTGGAATGTGGATTTCCTACACTTTGAAGCCTCTAATTTCCTTATAAGAAATAATGAATAGATTATCAAATTGTCGTATCATGCGTAGATACTCACTCTTCTCATGACTAGTCAAATTTGAAGATAGCGTGCTTTGAATCAGCTTCTGTTTGACATTAGGTTGAACTTTGGGTTGCATCAGCTCTTCAATGTGCTCATAAGGAACAAAAATGTCCTCATTTTCCACAAGGGAAAGAAATATTTGTTTCTCATCATGCTCTTCTTCAAGCAACAAGGCGGAAACATCTACATCACTATCGTTGCTATCTTTCACCTCACTCTTATCATCCCCTTTGTCTTCTTCTTCACTTGAGTACTCTTCTTCATCTTATTTCTCATCAAAATTAGCATCCAAATATTTCTTGCTAGCCATACCAAACATTTGCTTATCACCCCTTCTATTGTAGAGAATGATGGTACCATCTCCCCAATCATGTATTGCTCTGGTTGCCTGTAAATGGTTGTCTTCCAAGGATGAGAGGGAAAGCACCAATACTCGTGGGCATAACATGACAATTGACAATCAACATCAAATATATCCACCTCCAAGTCCTTTATAACTCCCAAACACTTCACCCTTGATTGGTTTGTAGCTTTGTACAAAAGCTAATTTCTTCACCATATCCCAACTTTGATACACAAGCTTGAGTGATACCCCATATTTGTGCACCTACATCAATATAAGCCTCTCCAATGCACTTCTTCTTATGCCATGCATCCACACTAGGGAATATATCATGTAATGTAGAAGATTTTTAGCACCAACGTTGGGTGATGCTCGTCAACAATAAGGCTAGAAACCTCTATTTGCTCAATGAAACCTTTGGCACTTTCATTTTCCTTTCCATGAAACTCTAGAAAATTAAATGCCATGACTCCAAAAATCTATAAATTGAAGGTAACTTGAAGAAATTGCTTGTTGCCAAGCACCAAAACACTGTTGGAAAAACAAGAGCAAGGGGCACCTCTATAGCAATGTCTCCCAATAGCGCTCAAGACACAAGATCAAAACCACATATGGAATCAAAATAACCCCAAAAAACCACAAATCAAAGACAAATGATCCCTATATAATTTACAAGCACACATCCACCCCAAAAGACCATCATGGGAACTAGGAAGCACCTGCCCTGGCATCTTGGAATTACAACACATGCAAAACAATGCGCTTGAGAAAAAGAGATTTCCTCTTCATCAATATCCTATTTAAAACCACAATTTCAAAGCGTACATACACCACAAAACATGTGAGCCTCCACAACTTACTCTCTACACCAAACTGCCTGCGAGTTGCGATATCATGTACCCTGCGGGATCTCCCAAACCACAGCTTGAAAAGGGATACATTCAAACCTAAAAAGTTCTTTGCATCTTTTTCTACTAAAATTTTTAAGACCACAAATTTCAAATCTATGCACCTCTATGTGCAAAATTGCCGCGAACAACAAGCTACCCTAACACAACTACACATTGGAAAGGCTAGCCAAGGGCAAAAAACTACATCATAAAGCATGGAGGAGGCACAACGATCCAAGACCTGAACTTTTTTTTAAATATCTAAATGAATGTTTTTTATGTTTTTACATGAGTTTTAGCTATGTACAATCCGTGGCTCAAAAAAACTCACCTATGGGTACTTACAGTAACTAACAGTTCTGGCTACACCAGTGACTTGCAATCCATGTACATGTGCTAGCTAAAGCAAGCTAAATAGCCCACACAAAAACAATCCCACACACTTTTGACACATGGCGTCGTGCTCATATGTACAGATTTACAAAAAAACAGTGCTCAAAAATGTGTGCAACAATGTGTAGGAAAATTACGCTCTTACATGATGTTTTTTTGTGTACATAGGCATGTATGGGCTTACAAGAAGTGTACACGATAAAATCATTATTTTTATTATCATGTTTAGTACGTTGATAAATGTACAAGGTGTGTTTATGATCATGTAAATACATAAAAAGCACACTTTGCCTTCACGTCATGTAGGCAGTAGGGATTCTATTTTAGCCATATCTCCCAAACCATTGTAAATAAGGGCGAGCCCTTCTAGTATAAAATTAAACACTTGTTTAGAGATTTTTTTATTTTGTGTTTCATGTAAGAATACACTTGAATGAAGAGTTATGGTCAAACTACAGCTTGTTTCCCACAGTGCATTCAATATTTTGGACCCCCCATGCTCCTTAGAGAGCCACTCTATAAACTTATCCAATGGGGAAACCCAATCTGCCAAATTAAGACCTTGATGAGAAATTCTAATAAATGTATTTAGATCAATTTTATCACTTCATGAGTGAGCTATTAAATTGCTTTCCATACGGGACTACCTATACGATGAGGTGCTACCAGTGAGGGGTACCATATAGAGTTGTGGGTTTGATGTGAGGTTCATATGTGTTTTATGGTTTGTTTTGTTGAATCAATTCTACTTTTTTGATATCCATAAACTTATGTTTTGATGCATGGTTACCCAACCCAAACGGTATAGGTACTTTTGCATAAAATGGCTTTGTTTTTGTGTCACAGTTGCTAGCATGATTCTCATATGGGTAAAGTGATGTGATAAGGTGATATTCTATGTTATAGGGCTGAGCGCAATGTATTAGTATGTGTTGGAATTAGGGTTGTAGAGAAACACACACAGCTTGGAGAAGACAAAGGAAGCTCAAGGCACACAATAGAGAGTGTGTTACTTAGTGTGCAATGGAAAGATAGATAGCCCTAGAGTGATGGGCGTATGTACAATGCACGGGGGAAAAAACCTCCTAAAGAGGGAAAAAATGCCTCGACGGTCCTAGTGTGTTCACACACATCACTACCACATGTATATGGTAACAAATCCCCTCTGGAGTGATGCGGTGAACGAGAGTTGGCACATGAGTAAAGGGAAGTGCCATGCCCTGAGGACAGGATCAGTCCACAAAGGGGAGTAAGCCCAAAGTTTTGCGGAAAGCTTCAAGCTTCTCACAAGACAATGCCTTTGTGAAAAGATCTGGAAGGTTGTCCTGTGTTGGCACATAAGCCAAGCTGATCTCTCCTGCTGAGAGCCTCTCCCTTACATAGTGGTAATGCACCTCAATGTGCTTTGTGCGAGCATGAAAAACTGGGTTCCTCGCAACTGCCAATGCGCTCTGATTGTTAGTGTAGATAGTGTTGGCAGTTTCCTGTCCAACACCCAAATCAGCCATAAGGCGTCTGAGCCATATACACTCAACCGTAGCTGTGAAGAATACCCTGTACTTAGCCTCACAACTCGAAGTGGCCACAGTAGGTTGCTTCTTGCTCAAACATGATATACATGAACTGCCAAGCATGAAACAAAAACCACTTGTGGACACTCGTGTGTCAAAACAACCAGCCCAATCTGAGTCCGAAAAAGCATGTAAGTCTGGCGGCAATGATCCCCCCTTGGGATAAAACAAGCCAAGATGTAAAGTGCCACTAAGGTAGCGAAAAATCCTCTTGACATCCTGCCAATGCTTAGACCCTGGGCTATGCATAAATCTGCTGACCTGTGAGACTGCAAACTGAATATCCGGCCTCATGTTGCATACATAAATGAGGCAGCCAACAACAGTTTGGTAAAGAGTGACATCAGCAGGATCACCAGCATCATGTAGACTCAAATTCAAACCTGTTTCCATGGGAGTGACAATAGGTTTGCAATCCTCAAGTCCAAACTTACATAGCAATGTCTCTATGTAACTTTTCTGACACAAGGCAATACCACCATCACACTGCTTAAACTGTATACCCAAATAATGATGCAACAGCCCCTAATCTTTCATCTTGAAAGTAGCATTCAAATCAGCCTTAAATTCAGCAATATGCCTCTCATTTGGTCCAGTGATCAGCAAATCATTAAGATAAAGAACCACAATGGGAAGTACATCACCCTCACGCTTTACATACAATGTGCTTTCTATTGGACTGTTACGAAAGCCTTGTTTGACCAAATGAGTGTCATCTTTCTCATACCAAGCACGAGGAGATTGCTTCAACCCATACAAAGCCTTGTTACATTTGCACACTTTGTCCTTTTGTCCTTTTATGACAAAACCGCGAGGCTGCGTTACATAAACTTCCTCAGATATGTCACCATTCAAGAAAGCAGTAACAATGTCTGATTGATGTACATCCCAACCAAAATGAGCTGCCAATGCACATAGAAAATGTATAGTAGTCATACGACAAGTGGGAGAAAAAGTCTCTTCATAATCAATGCCTTTTTGCTGTGCATAACCCTTTGCAACAAGTCGAGCCTTATAGCGATCGATCTCACCATCTGGCTTGCGTTTCAACTTGTAAACCCACTTCGTACCAATGACCTTTTTGCTAGGAGGAAAATCACATAAAGTCCATGTGTCATTTTCTATAAGTGCATCATATTCTGATTGAATGGAAGCCATCCAATTTTTTGAATTTTGTGCTTCATCATAAGACAGAGGCTCCTCAACATCATGTAAGCTAGACACAGCCAAAGCATAACAATCTGATGCATAAGATGCATGGCGAGAGCCTGAACGAGTATGACTAGACAAAGGTGCATCCAATTTACTGTCACGCAAAGTATGCACCAGCCATTTTGGCATACCTCTAGCCCGCTCATTTTCAGCCCTTTCCTCATCAAGTACATCATGTACATCTGCATGAGTAATGGGCTGATCTAAAACATTTTCAGAAACCCCCATAGACTGTACATTTGCCTCATTGGAACTTACATTCGTATTTCCACCACTGAAAAGAGGCAACAAAGTGTCATAAATGTCCTGTGAGCCTACATTACTGTCTCTAGTACATGACAGCAAGGGCTGAACAGAATCTTCCACAAACACTACATCCCGAGAAACCAGAATACGTTTTGTTTGCGGATGATACAACTTGTAACCTTTTCTTTCAGCACTATAACCAACAAAATTACATTTGACAGCCTTATCATCCAATTTTCTGCGCTGCACTTGTGGCACCAAAGCATATGCCAAACAGCCAAAAACACGCATGTGCTCAATAGAAGGCTTTCTATCATGCCATGCTTCATATGGAGTAATAGACTGCAAAGATTTCGTAGGACACCTGTTAAGCACATAAGTGGCACACATGATGGCCTCAAGCCAAAAAGAATGCGGCAAAGCTTGAATTTTGACCATACATCGTTCCATTTCCGTCAGTGACCTATTTTTCCTCTCAGCAACACCATTTTGCTGAGGTGTATAAGGCACTGTACATTGGAGTTTTATCCCACGACTAGCCAGAAATGCATTAAATTCATGAGACATATACTCCCCCCCTCGATTGGAACGGAGGGTGCCCATAGTACATTTCAAGACATTTTCAGCCATAGCCAGACTTTGTTTGAAGCACATAAAAACTTCGGACTTCGCTTTAAGCGGAAATACCCATGCATGCCTGGAGTAATCATCAATGAATGTCACGAAGTACAGGTAATTGCCCAAGGATGGAGTTTGCATGGGCCCACAAACATCACTATGCACAAGCTGCAACCTGTATGTGGCCCGAACTGAACCATCCTTTGGTAATTTAGAACGCTGCATCTTACCCAAAATACAGCCTTCACAAACATGTTTGATAGGTGCTTCAAGAGGCGGCAAAGAAGCAACCATATCAGATTTGTGCAAACGCAGCAAACTGGCAAAATTCAGATGACCAAAACGTGCATGCCAAAGTTTTGCATCTGAAATAGCCCTTGAGTCTGCAATAGAATTTGCAAAATGTTGTCCACACTTGTCATACAAGGTGAGCTTATACAGCCCACGACACAAAAGGCCAGATGCAACAATTTCATCACCAAAACTGAGATCATGAACTGTACATCTATCATCCACAAATTTGACTACAAGTCCAAGTCTAGTAAGTGCGGATACAGACAAGAGATTCTTCTTGATCCAAGGTACATAAAGTGCATCAACAAGTGTGAAGGAACTGCCATTAGCAGTAGTGAGCACAATCTTTCCAACTCCTTGAACTGGATAAGAGGTGTTGTTGGCACAAGTGACTGAATTCCCATGAGGGACAAACTCAAGAGAGGTAAACAATTCACGATGTGAGGTAATGTGCTTTGTAGCACCACTGTCGAAATAACACACATGTGAATCTGCAGCAACTGACAAGCATGCATCATGGACAACAGGATTGTAAGTGCACTCTACGCTAAAAGCCCATTCTACATCAACATCAGCATTACAGTCTCCTTTCACAGAAGACTCAACAATGGCTACATTTGTAGTGGAACCAGCATTTGCAGTGGAACCACCCTCTTTCTTCTTAGCCTCTTTGGCCGTCGACTTAGGACACGACTTGATCAAGTGATCATTGGCTTTACAATAATGGCAACGCATCTTCTTTTTTCCCTTATCACCAGAATTGCCAGATGAAGTGCTGCCAGCAGAAGCATTATGAACATAATTTTTGCCACTCGCAGCAGAACCATATGAAGTGGCTGCATTACTGTCACCACCCTTTCTTTGAGAAGCAATAAAAGCCTGTTCAACTGCACGCTGCCTAGTCCTGTTTTTTTGGGAAAGTGACTCTTGCAACAGCAATGTGCATAATGCATCAAACTTGACAACTTCAGGATTTCCTTGGGTCATAAGTCTCCAAGTACTAGCAAAAGTCTGGTAGGAATCTAGTAAGGTATCAAGAACAGTCTGCACAAGGGAACTATCTGAAATGACTTCACCTGCAGAAATAAGCTGCTCATTGATATCCTTGACACTAGCAAGGAAAGTGTCCATATCATCTTCCTCATGCATAATCTTCGACTCCAGCTCTTTACGCAGCAAAGCAATTTTAGACTCATTGCGGCTTGCATAAAGACCTGCTAAAATATCCCAAGCCTGTTTTGCAGATTTTGTTGAATGGATGTGAGGAACAATGGTGCGCTTCACAGACAACGCAATCAATGCATGAGCCTGCGCATCCTTAACATACCAACGAGCTTGTTCTGCCGTAGGCAAAACAACTCTAACAACTGCAATCCTTGCAGCAAGACCTACAACATCCTCAACATCGCCTACATCCTCAGAACCAGGACGTACATCAATGCCCTGCACAATGTTCCAGAGACCCTTTGACACAAGAACATGTTGCATCAGATAAGCCCACATAGGGTAGTTGTCCCCGTCCAACCTGTCCTCAGCAGCAAACATCTTGAACACATCTGTGTTGTTGTTGTCAACCATGGTAAATGCTGCACCTGATGTGAAAACTGCCCGAGAATAGGAGAAACGGAGCGGGAACAACCTATGCTATATAGCACAAACCGTAGAAGACTATAAGGCACCTGTTATGCAGAAAACGAAACTGACAAAAATTCTGCACGAAATGACGAAATAGCCTGTGCAGTACTGCCTGTAGTGGAAATGGAGACCGAAATGAGCCCAAATCAAAATTCTGCAGACCAAGCTCTTTGAGCCAAGTGAGCAGGCATGTGCTGGAGCAGCTGGCGACTAAGCCCGGGAGGACGTGACGTGATTTGATACCAATTGTTGGAATTAGGGTTGCAGAGAAACACACACAGCTTGGAGAAGACAAAGGAAGCTCAAGGCACACAATAGAGAGTGTGTTACTTAGTGTGCAATGGAAAGATAGATAGCCCTAGAGTGATGGGCGTATATACAATGCACGGGGGAAAAAACCTCCTAAAGAGGGAAAAAATGCCCCGGTGGTCCTAGTGTGTTCACACACATCACTACCACATGTATATGGTAACAGTATGAGTTCAAGTACTCTCTCTTGTATGTTGTGTGTGCATCCAAAAGTAGGAAAAAGTTATTTTTTGTACCTACATGTGAAGTTATGGCATATGATTGATTTGAAAGTGATGGGGCTCTTTTGTATCATGATTAAGGTTAAATGATGATTTTATATGATGCATGCAAATTTGAAGGATAAATGTGGATGTTTCATGTGCATGTGTGTACTCATTTCCACCCATATTCTATGCTATAGGGCTGAGTGCAATGCATTAGTATGAGTTCAAACACTCTCTCTTGTATGTCGTGTGTGCATCTAAATATAGGAAAAAGCTATTTTGTACCTACATGTGAAGTTATGGCATATGAATGATTTGAAAGTGATGGGCCTCTTTTTTATCATGGCTAAGGTTAAATGATGCTTTTATATGATGCATGAAGCTTTGAAGGATAAATGTGGATGTTTCATGTGCATGTGTGTACTCTTTTCCACCCTTCTCGGTCAAAACTAGCTCTACGTGTAAATGAATATGATGTGCAGTTTTGGTACATCACTTGCAAATGAGTCAATGCTTCTAAATTGGTGATTTGAGGTTATGTTTAGGCATTTTTCAGAGTCTTTCATATGCATAAAAATTTGATCTTTAAGGCCCACGTGTGCTGGCTCATTTGATTGTAGCAAGGATAGTCAAAACTCCAAGTGTGAGAGTTGGTTTTGGTGATGGATATGGTTTATGGTCAAGGGCTAAAGATCCTTGTGTTTATGCTTGTGATTTTTGGTTGTGGAAGCTGGTGTGGCTCCTGGATTTTTTTTTGGGTTTTGGTTATGTTGCCAAAATTTTCGCAGTCATATTATGTGCTAAAATGGTTTTTTTAGGGTGGATGTGCATCACTAGAGTAGGATGGATCACTCACCCATATGATGAGGATTTAGATTATGGTTTACTATTTTAGGTTGGATTATAAAGTGGTTTTGATGGATTATGTCAGACGTATAAGGGTAGACACCTTGTAAAATCGTATTACCTTAGAAAAGATTATATGTGCATATACAAGATGATAAGATATAGATAAACTCATGTGTTATGTTTCTCATGATAGCATCAATACAAGATTAGAATCGCCTACATCACTTAGTCTTAGATAAAAGGGTCGATAACATGTGGCTTTGTTGGATTGGCCTAGATCTTTTTTTTTTCTGGTAAGGCTCATTGTGACACGGTTAGTGCATAGGGGGTTGAATGACCTACATGGGTGATGAGTCGAGGATCTTTCCGTGGCTCGGCCTAAACACTCAGTGTGGCACCAAAGAGGTGTGGTGCATAGATTAGTATGGTTGGTGTTGATATTCTACCACTTGGTGGTTCTTGGAATTATTTCAAAGCTCAGGTCATGGAGGGAGGTGAAGTAGCTCCTCAACCTATGTCTAGCACAGGTAAGTTGGAGGCATTCTAGCTTGCTCCCAACAAAGTGAAATTCTCTCTATCTATGGTAGGAGCAAATGTGGATGGGTGGACCAATTGATTTTACATAGGGTCTAGTGCTTCTGCTTAGTCATTTATGGATTTAAAGTTATGGTATACTCAGTTTTTGATAGCATAAACTCATGGTTTTCCTGTTTCACTTAGATGGGGCATTGAAAGATTCTCTTTTGTGATTCTCTTGTGTTATCTATGCACTCTCTCTCTCTCTCTCTCTCTCTCTCTCTCTCTCTCTCCCCGTAAATGCGATGCACATATATATTCACCCTCCACTTGGTCATTTCCTTTGAGTATGATTTTAGTCATATATATTTAGGGTAGCACTAGTCACTAGCTACCTCTAGATACAGTATGGCTCATGGCTTAAACTCCATGCTAGCTCGCGCACTAAGAAGTCCTCCCCTATGTTATTTCTTTCGCACTCTAATGCATATTGAAATTGTTATATTAATGGAAAAGTGTAAATTGTATAATTCTTGCATAGAACCTAGAGAGAGGATCCCTTGTATGTAATCAGTTTCTTCGTCTCTTTATCTTCAAGCATTTTCCATTGATCCTTTCAAATTTGGATCTTTGTTAATGCTCCAAAACTAGTTAGTTATCTTGGTATGCAAAAAAATTTTGGTTTCTTGCTTGGTTTTGGTCCTTTCTATTAGAACTTTTGGCCTTTCTTCAAATTTTTAAGCTCCTTAGTTGGACCCTCTATGCTTCTCATGATCAGTGCAAGTTTCACTTATCTCGTTAGAGTTTAATGCAAGGTACATGGATCACAATCCATGGTCTGCAGGATTTGGTCTTCAAATTTTTATCTTAATTGGTAGAGATTAATCACATCATACTCCTAAGGTTTCTCTCTCTCTGTGTGTGTGTGTGTGTGTGTGTGTGTGTGCGTGCGTGCGCGCGCACGTGTTTTGCTATATTAAAGATAATACTTATACACAACAAAACACTTTGTTCAAAGGAAAACTTGCTTTAGACACTAGGAAGGTGATTTGTACAAAAGCTTCTCTATTTTTGACTCATTCTTGTACAATATGATCAAAATGAAGCATCATTCTAGTTATCAAGAGAATAGAAACAATCTACAATGAAAAATATCATCATCTTCAAAGTTGGATTGCAACAAACCTAATCACCTTCAAGAAAAGGTAGAATTCTCACCTACATCCATATAGACAAGACATCAAATTTTGTTATCCTTAGCTACATATAACAAGTGTCAAAGGACCTATCAGTTGTTATCCATCTCTTACTTAAAAATTAATAGACTAGCTATTGTCCTGTAAGTGTAAAAGTATTTCAAGTACAAGTGTATAAAATGGTTTTGATTCATATGAAGGGCTTTCACTTGCTTTCCCTCTTTTTAAAAAATAAAAATAAAAAAATTAATCCACTTTAGTAAAATATTGTTTTGTTTTAAATATTTTCCATATGTCTCACTACAATGAAATTCCAGTGAATTACATCCCTAAAACATTCAAAATTCACTTACCTAGGGACTAGTTATTAAGGTGGTTAGCAACCTCAAAATTAAGAATCCAAAACTAGTCAAAAGTGCTTTAGTGTTCCCGAACTACACAGGTATTGCTAGCCAAAATATACCAAAATTCCAAATATTTTGGTGTGGTATTGAAGAGGAGCAATATTTAAGCTTCTTAACCTAGGTTGCTATTTGTTACCCAGCTGAGCCATCTTCACTCATCAATATTGTAATTTTGAGTAAAAAGAGGACTTAGCACCTAAACTTTCTCTCAAATTAGTATCCATGTAATGATCAAAGTATTCATCTAGATTCCAAACATCCTAGAGCCCAAATTTTTTCATCCATCCAAGAGGTGTGCTACCAAACTTCAATAGTAGAAAATATCTACAAAATTAGAATCTACAGATGCTACTTCCGTTGAAGTCTTGATCCGGTATCCCTACTTCAATTGAAGTGTTACATGAAGCCACTATTAAATCAATTGGAAGTCAAGGAAGACTAATCCCAATCTAGAAAAACCTAGCAAATAAATATTTTGCAACTTTCTAAATGAATGCCTTAGGGCATATCAGAATATTATCATAGAAATCCTTTTGTTGAGGCGCCAATGGTTCAATGACTTCTAATGAGCTCAAAAGTTAATTCAAAATTAGGGTAGATTACCATTACCAAGCAATCAAATGCATAGATAAAAACCATATTTACTGATTATGGTATCAAGAAAACCATGCCAGATCAAGGATGCACTCCAAGCTAGGCCAAATAGGTAGTACATGTGCTTAATACTCTTGAGTATTCAGATGCATAGATGAAAACCATATTCATTGATTATGGTATCAAGAACACAAGGCTAGATCAAGGATGCACTCCAAGCCACTCAAATAGTCAGCACATGTGTAGGGTCAAAAGTTCGTGCCTACAGATAAGAAATAATCTCAAGATAAGGACCACCTAAACATAAATCATACACTTCTATGAACCATCATTTTACTACTATCAAAATCAACTCCTTTTTAATGAAATTTGACCATATGTAGAACGAACCCAAATTTAGGTAGTACAACCAAGCTCCATAGGATGGAGAGAATATGTATCTCTTGAAGGCTCCAGAATAAATCTATGTCACAAGGGGGAAGCTACTAGGTTGCACCCAAAAATGCAAACAATTCAATAGTTCTTGCACACATTTCTAAGGCATTAGTAAGGTAAAAGCAAACAAATGAGCTTCCAAACAAAAAGATTCCATAAGTTTAATGTATTGCAAAAAAGAAAATATTTGGCCAAATCATTTCAAATTAAAATAGGTATTTTAAATGACTCTTAAGTTATTAAGAGGAAAAAGGAAACCAACATTAACTTTCCATGAAAAAAGTAAATAAACAAGAGGCCAAAGTGACTAGGTATTTTAAGGAGTTTCCAAATTCAAAGAAGATATAGAAACCTAGTTTGAAGTAAGTATATGCATGCACATCAAAGAGGTAAAGCTTCCAAGTCACAAATTTTTGAACAGAGGCCAAAGAGTCAAATTAGGATCCAAGTATACCTTAGATTTCAGAATGATAAGTTTCAATCAAACCTAGGGAAGGAGGCCTTGCTAGCCATTCCCTTTCTTTTAGCATATCTTTGATTTTAGAATAAGCAGTTTCAATCAAGTATAAAATCTAGGAAAGGAGACTTTGCTAGCCATTCCATTTCTTTTAGCATACTCAAAGGCAATCATCAATCATTCTTAGAAAGCCTTATTTTAGTAATTTGTAGAGGGTGGAGTCAGCTCTAAGAATTCCTTGGATGAGGGTTTAGTTGGACAAGTTACGTGGAAAATTTATCGGCAGTTACTCGATACTGTGTGACTATGTGTCCAATCAATGGACACCTATAAATAAGACCCTTTCATCCCATTTTGGAGATTGGAAATCTTGTATTTCTTGGAACTCTAGCCACTAGGCATCTTGTAGAGCTTGTGAGCATTGAGTGTTGTACCAATTGTACTTTTGAACCAATTTATAAATCTAAATCTACATTTCCAGTTGTCTTAGACTATGTTATTTGAAGTGTTTCGTTTAGGTTCATTTGTCTATCAAAATTCTCACCATTTGGTCTTTTGAAGTCTAATTTTGTTCATCATATCCAATCTCAAAATTTGCATCCAGCTTTGGAATAGCTCTCAAGTGACCAACTCATTCCATTTTAGTGATCACGATGGTGAGCTAAAGCTCTTGATAAGAACCACACTCCCGTATAGAACTAAGAGTCAATAAGCTATTCATAATGCCTCCACGTCATCTAGTGCAAGAAAGGAGAGCTACTACATTTTGTTGAGGATCGGGAGCATAAGAGCACAGTTTTTGAGGAATTAGAGTAGGGATATGATGAGGAATAACCACACTCCCAAGGTGAGGAAATTGATGCCAATCGAGGTAGAAAAGTGGTCGAGGAGCATTAGCATTTGAACATTTAGAACATTCACAAAGATGGCATTGAAAGAGAGCTAAAAAGATGCTCTCATTCACATGGCTCTCAACATTCATATATGAAGAGCAAATTGAAAGTTCATATTGATGCCAATGATGCCAACATGATTAGGTATAGTAAGCAACCACGATCACACACAAAATCTAGTTTCACGAAGAATCATGGCATAGTTAAAGAGACTGATGAAGACTACTATGCCATACCAAAGAGAGGGGTGTTGAAAATAGGGTTGCAAGGAAACACACACAGCTTGGAGAAGATGAAGAAGCTCAAGGCACACAACAAAGAGTATATTGCTTAGTGAACAATGAAAGACAAGTTATCCCTAGAATTATGGGTGTATATATAATGCACGGGGGAAAAACCTCCTAGTGAGGAAAAAAATGCCCCGACGATCCTAAGTGTGTTCACACACATCGCTACCACATAAGTATGGTAACAAATCCCCCTTGGGAGTGATACACTGAACAAGAGCTGGCACATTTTGTCTACAGGGGAGTGCCATGCCCTGAGGACATGATCAATCCACAAAGGGGAGTAAGCCCAAAGCCTTGCAAAAAGCTTTGAACTTCTCACGAGACAATGCCATTATGAAAAGATTTGCAAGGTTGTCGTGTGTTGGCACATAAGCCAAGATAATCTCTTCTGTTGAGAGTCATATTGCACCTCAATGTGCTTTGTGCAAGCATGAAAAATTGGGTTTCTTGCAATTGTCAAAGCGCTTTGACTGTCAGTGTAGATAATGTTGACAGTGTCTTTCCCAACACCCAAATCATCCATAAGGCATCTGAGCCATACACACTCAATTGTAGTAGCTGTGAAGATTGCATTATACTGAGCTTCACAATTGGAAGTGTCCACAATAGGTTGCTTCTTACTCAATCATCATATGCATGAACTACCAAGCATGAAACAAAAACCACTAGAGTGGACACTCGCATATTATAACAACCAGCCCGATATAAGTCAAAAAAAAAGAAGTAAATATGGTGGCAATGATCTCCCCTTGAGATAAAGCAAGCTAAGATGTAAAGTGCCACTCAAGTAGTGAAAGATCCTCTTGACATATCTCTAATGCTTAGGCCTTAAGCTATGCATAGATTTGCTCAACTGTGAGATTACAAACTAAATATCACACCTCATATTGCATACATAAATAAGGCATCCAAAAGAAATCTAGTAAAGAGTGACATCAACAGGATCACCAACATCATGAAGACTCAATTTCAAACATGTCTCCAAGGGAGTAGCAATAGGTTTGCAGTCCTCAAACTTGTTTTTAGTGCTTTGTGCTGGATTGTTACAAAAGCCTCATTTAACCAAATAAGTGTCAACTTTCTCATACCAAGAACAAGGTCACACTCACACACAGTCAACTCTTTTGCTCACTGTCTACTCTACTTCTCACTGTCTACACTCATTAGCAGCTCTACTAACACTTGCACAATACAGACCTTGCAAAACTAACAAAAACCAGTACAATGCAGCACTAATAGAGCTTATAGTTACGAACAGAATCTGACAAAAACCTGCTAATTTTCCCTTTACAGTCACTTAACAGTTCTCACAGAACTCATCAAAAAACAAAAAACAGATGGAATAAAAGCTTCTAGAGGTAGCAATGAGTGCTCCTCAAGCTTAATGCAAGGCTGTCCTCGGTAGCGGCACCAAAAATGTATGCTTTGTTGTACATGTCAAAGGTTGGGAACTTGCCTGTGCACTATGTGCAAGCCTTGAAAGGCTGCAAACTCATAGTTAGAGAGTCCTAGCAAGCTCAAAGAACAGTGGTGTGTCACTCACCTCCCAATGCTTCTGTTGTGAAGGATCCTGTGCTGCAAAGAAGAAGGAGCTTCTACTTATGCCGTGCTCTACCGTCTCGCCACCGTCGATGTCGTTGCAATGCTCAATCTCTCTCTCTCTCTAGCATACATACACACATACACAAGGGAGAAGGAGACAGAGATGAAGCAAGAGAACTTCTTAGCTTACACCTCAAAGAATGAGGTTTTTTAGGTCAAATGGACCTTTTATAAGAGTTTGGCCCATTCACACATGGGTGCCCATAGTGGCCAATCAAAGTAAAAATAGTATCAAATGAGATATGTGGTGTGCCTCTCATTGGAATCACCCAAGCACCTATAGGATCGACAAGCCTGGTCCCTGACTCAAAACAATGTGATATCTGAGGATGTTAACTGGGCCGACGCCCAATTTCCATAGTCATCGGCACACCAAGTGATAGGGAGCATTGGGCAGTCACCAAGCTTTCTATTCTCTCAATGTTGACTCCACTGTTGCATGTAATGACTTTAACACCAATGTCAACACCAAGCGATAGGGAGCGTTGGGTAGTCACCAAGATTCCTATTCACCCAAGATTGACTCCATTGTCTAGCTTTTCGTTGTCGGTTAACATGCCCCAAGGTCTTTACTGTCGTTTGTAATGGCTTTAACACCAAGGTCAACACCAAGTGATAGGGAGCGTTGGGCAGTCGCCAATCCTCCTATTCGCCCAATATTGACCCCACTATATGGCTCGTCGGTTAACAGAGAGAAAGAACTTAGTACACATGGATACTAAAATTAAGCCTATGCTCTTTCTTAATCAAAATTTCATTTTTATGGGGGTTCACATCACTATGCATGTCACATAGCTAGTTCTCTCAATATTCTCTTTACTCTCATGAGTCACTGGAAACTTTCTCAAGCTTCTCATACAACACTTGGGTGTATAATTATCTTCTAGTCTTGAGTCTTCCCAATAATGGTTGTAAATGCCTTGGATTTCTTGGCAACCTCAACAATTCTAAGAATATCTATGTGCATTGCTAGGTAATACAACATATCCCCTAGTTCTAGCCACATCCTAAGTTGGAGTAGCCTCAAGCTAGCAAACCAATCCTTTGGGATTTCATAAATGTAGATAAACAATTGATGAAAAGGTTCTTGATGAGTAAGGTAGCTACAGTGAACGCTCTTCCAGCAAAACCCAATCCTTGGTACTGAGAAGCCATTGGTTGCGACCTCAAGACAAAAGAGTTCTCTTGAATCCCTTGGTAATCACATTGCCTTATTGTTGAACACTATGTACAAGACTTCATTTCCCTTTCTACAACACTCAGAAGTCACATTGGGAGCCATTTCTAACTACAAAGAAAACAAAAAAAAATCTTATTATGATTATCTAATACTCCAATCATCCCATTATAAATCAATCCTACTCAAAGTTTGCACAAGAAGATAACTCAAGCAACCATTATCACCAATCAATCTCGTTCATAGGCACTCATAAATACAATAATATTTTCCAAACAGCATTCAAGAATGTGTACATGATGCATAACTGACATGACTAATATGAAGCTTTAGGCTATCCCTATAACCTTAGGCTCTGATACTAGGTGAGAGTGCAAGAATCATAAAATTTACACTTCTATTATACATATTAAGAGTATAGAAGGAATAACATAGAGGAGAAGTTTTCAATGCCCAAACTAGCATGGAGTGTAAGCCATGAACCAAGACTACATTAGAGGTACCCATCAACTAGTGCTACCCCTAAATGTGTGTGAATGAAAGCATACTCATGAAAATCACCAAGTGAAGGGTGAATATATGTGTACCACATTACAAGAATATATATAGAGATAAGTGGAGGGTAAAACAGAGTGCAGATGAATCAAGAGAATGACAAAAGAGAATCTTTTAATGTTCCATCTAAATAAAATAGGAAAACCATGAATTAATACATATCAAAATATGGCTATACCATGACTTCAAAATCATCAAAAACTAAGTAGAAGCACCAAACTTTGTGTGGGATTGATTGGTCCATCCATCCACATCCACTCTTACTATGGACACGGAGAAGTTTTCTTCCCCAAGAGCGACCCAGGACACATCCAACTTACTTGAGCCAAACATAAGTTGAGGTCACATCACCTTTCTCCATGAATTTGACCTTTGAAAGGATTCCAAATACCAATAGGTAGTAGGAAATAAAAACCAACCATACATGTCTTTTTGGTGCCACACTGGGTGTTTAGGCCAAGACAAGGCAAGATCCCCAACTAGTTAGCCATGTAGAACGTTCAACCCCCCACACACTAACCATGTATGAGCCTAACAAAAAGAGAAAAAATATAAGCAACACTCCCAATCTAGAAAATTCTTAGGTCATTGAACCTTTCACCTAAAGCTAAGCAATGTAGGTGACCCTAATCTTTTATCAATGATTCCATGAGAAACATAATATAAAATAGCATCTTGTATATGCACAAACAATCCTTTTCAAGCCAGTTAGGTTGTACAAGGCCTCTACACCCTTGTGCCTTGATATAGACCATTAAAAGCCACTTCATAACCTAATCAAGATCCAAAAAACATAAATAAATCCTCATTACTTGGGTGAGCACTCTATCCTACTCTGGGTGATGCACATCCATCCTGCAAAACCACTATAGTATGTAACATGGGTACAAAAAATTTGGCAGTACAACCATAATCCCAAAAAATATCCAAGACCCATACTAGCTTTCAAAACCAAAAATCACAATCAAAACCATAAGGGATCCTCAACCCTTGACCATAAACTATATTCCTCTAGCTCCCACACCACTTAGAGTTTTGATTGTACATGCTACAATAAAACTAAAACAACATACATGGCCCTTACAGGAATATTTTCTATGCATACAACAAAGCCCTAACCAACAACTAAATATGTTCTTAAAACACCATTTTAAAGTTTTTTAACCATATGTAAATGATGTACCATGATCGCACCTCACTCCCTTGCACATAGAGATAGTTTTGTCCTAGAAGGGTGAAAAGCACTAAAAATGTTCATATGAGACATCAAAATCTATTTTGAGGCTTCATTTATAGCACAACATCATCACAACAACCAAATTATAATACAAAACAGCCCCACCACTTTGATCAACTCTATGCCATAATGTAGGTGCAAAATAACTTCTTTTTTAGTTTTTGGATGTGCATACGACATGAAAACCAAGTGTTTGGCCGCATACCAATGCATCAATTTCAGCCCTATAATATAAAATATCACCTTGTCACATCACTTCACTCATATGAGACTCATGCGAACAACCATGACACAAAAAGAAAACCATTTTTATGCAAAATTGCGCATACATTTGGGTTGACTAACCATGCATCCACACATACAATTATGGACATCAAAATCATAAAATAAACTCACCAAAATAAACCATAAAACATATATGAACCTCCCTTCAAATACACAGCTCTATATGATAGTCCTCCTTGTATAACCCCTACACATATTGGGAATCCTATACAAAGAATGATTCATAGATCACAACATGAAGTGATAACAATGATCTAAATACATTTATCAATATTTATAATCAAGGTCTTGATTTGGATAAACGGTTTTCTCCATCTGATAAGTTAATATGGTGGATCTCCAAGGAGCTTAGGGTCCAAAATATTGATTGTGGTAGCAAGTTGTATTTTGACCATAACTCTTTACTCTAGTGGAATTTTCACATGGCACATAAAAGTGAAAACACTCTTAGTAACGTGTCTAATCGTGGATTCAAAGGGTTTGACCTGATTCAAATGGCCAAAATAATGTCCCTACCACCTACGTGACATGAAAGAATTTTGTATCTACATGATCATAAATACACCATATGCATATTTCAACATGCTAAAAATGACGGAACAAGCAAGGAGTATCCTTGTGCACTTCTAACTAGCCCATACATACCTATGTATATATAAAAGTAACTGATATTGAGGTAGGTTTCACAAGGAAAAAGGGTAGTAGACGAATTATGATCTAGAATAATTCATCATATCTCTTCAACTCTCCCTCTACCTCAATCTTTGATCCAATTTCTCAATCTTGTGGGAATTTTGAACCCACGAGTCCATATATAGTACAAAACTTGAGAAGGTAGATGATAGGTCATAAAAGACATCCAAGACATCATGAGCATAATGTATATCTATTGGAACATTAAGAAAATCTATGATGATAGGTGCATAAGAGAAACTTCTAGAAAATTCCATAGGTACACCCATTTCCCCCAATTTGAGATTCATGTCAGTTAGTGAAGGACCTCCCAACTTCTAAGTAGCACCGTCAAGTATCCTCCCTCTCGCCCTCTCCCTCCCCTCCCACAGTGCCCCCCCCCCCCCCCCCCCCCCCCTTTCCCCACCTTATATCATGTACGGTGTATGCATGTAATTATTCAAGACTACCCCTATTGTATACACTTATGTACATTCTCCAAAACCCCCCTCTTTTTCACTCATGTGATACCATATGAAAGTACACAGTGAATCCCCCCAAGAACTAGCTTTGCCACCTTTTCCTCTGTCACTTCAACTTTCAAATTTTTGGACATTGCTCTACAAAGTGACTATATTTTCCGCACATGTAGTAGCTAAAATTATGTCTAATAAAGTAAGCTCTACCTCTATCCCCTGACCAATTTTTTTTTGATAGCATCCTCTTCTGGCCAAATTGTCGGTACCAACTCCAATGTCGATGTTCTTAAAGTAGTTAGTACCAACCAAATTGCTGGTACTAACTCAAAATTGTCAATGTTCTCAAGTAGTTTCTCCTAAATATTTTGAATGGTTCTGTGTTTGTCAAAGCTATCATGGAAACATTTTTTCCCTCCTTGAAATGATGAATTTTGATCCACAAGTACACAAAAGCTTTGCAATAAGTGTACTAGCAACATTCATTAGAATTTTGATTTCACAATTTTTCCACAAGTACCCAAAATCTTTTTTGTAAGTGCACTGGCAACATTCATTATTAGAACAATGTTCTTTGGATTTTCATTTTGTGCACCAAGTCTCTACTTTCCCTACTAGAGGACTGGTCCTAGAGATATCAGAGATCTTCTTGGACACCACCTCAATCTTGTTACTTTAGTCTCCCTTTTTCTTACTCTTGGATGTGCCTTTTAAATCACTATCTGAAGTGCTGAAGTTGCTTGACGATCCTTCAATAGTGTTAAGAGATAGAGAAGGAGAGAGCTTGAGTTGTTCCAAGCATGCACACACACACACACACACACACACACACACACACACACACACACACACACACACACACACACACACACACACACACACACACACACACACACACACACACACACACACACACACACACACACACACACACACATGCTGTTGTTTATATGTAGTTTAACTCCTTCTAGTATATAGGAGTGGCTTGTTGCCACTTCTTAAGTACATTAACTGGGGACTAGTCTCAGTAACTTGTATTGGCATGGGAAATCTCTTGTTAAAAATGGTTTGAATTCAATAGGTGAAATTCTAAATGGGAAATTAGTGGGTGGATTCTTAATATATTGTACTTAACACCTTAGGAGTTAAGTGGGATAATGGGATTTTGGGCGGGCTCGCCTGACTCTGTATACGTTGTCCTCATCTGCTTGATAACATGGTGGCTCCCTCCTGGCGGCATATGCTCTACAACATGCTCTCTCTCTCTCTCTCTCTCTCTCTCTCTCTCTCTTTGTGTGTGTATGTGTGTGTGTGTGTGCGAGCTGGCACTAATGGTTCTTCTCCCTCATGAAGTCGGACCCGCCATACTGTTGTGGAAGGAATGTGGCTATTGGCACCAAACCCTATAAAAGGTGAGCTTCCATGCTCACTTAGCATTGGTACCTAGGTGCTTCTATGGTGTGTGTGTGTGTGTGTGTGTGTGTGTGTGTGTGTGTGTGTGTGTGTGTGTGTGAAAGGTTGTTTGTACCTTGAGATTGTGAGGGTTTTTGCCCGCAAATGTGTGTATTGTTAGAGTGGTTGGCTCTATGGTGAAAGGCAAAGACAAGCAAGCTATTGTGGAGCTGGATGCTCCGACTAAATCTCAAGAGACTTAAGACACTGATATGGACTATCGTCCGAGCTGCTTGGTTGTGTTGTGATTCACCTTTGGTATGGTAATAGAACTCGTGCATGTTCTTGGCTATACTAAGTCGATGTATGACTATTATGTTATGCTGATTATTGGCAATTTCTAATGAGTACCCTTAAGTATCTACGGCACTGGTTTCTTTTTACTTATTTCAAGTTCAATGAATTATTTCAGTATATGTTTACTAACTTGTCATAAGCGTGTATATGAGCAGTGCAATACATTGAAAGATTTCTTCGATGCAGGATAATGGTTACCTTGTGATTTTTTTAGCTAAGAAAGTAATGATTGATGTTTTCTCTTACAACTTGGTGGATGACCCTATATTATATGGTAGGTATTGGCTTACTTTGGGGGTTTAAGATAAGCGGCTTGGTCTATTTCTTTGGGACAACTGCTGTGGTTATATTTCTCTGATGAGATGCCTCTGGGGTTTGTTATTGAGCTTGCCTTGTTGCTCAGATACGGTCTACGCATGTTGATCATTGTGTGACAAATCTTTGGCAAAGTTGCTCATGTGGCCGAATATGGTTGTGAATATGGTTATGAAGGGTTGTGAAATGTGGCCGAGTATGGTTGTGCATGGTACCTTATGGCTGCTCATGTGGTTGAATATGGTTGCTTATTGCGTTAATTTCATGTTATTTAAAGGGAATTGTCGGCACACTCCCTTGGCTTCTGGAACAACTGGGGGATTCTCGAATGTCCCACCTCTATGTGTTTATGATTAAGGGGAATTACTATCTTTTATGTGGTTTTTCGACTCCATCTAGGAAGGTGTAGTGTATACACACTTACTAACATCTCTTTGTGTTACATGCGACTCCAAAGTATAGATTGACTACACATATGAGCACTATTACTGACCCAAAAATAATAGCAGCAATTAATGCCAAACTCTCTAAAGTTAAGAAACATGTATATGTGGCCCACTTTGGGGCTAAAAAGCCTCATAAAACTCGTCTCTGGCCTTATCTCATGAGAGCTTCCAAAGCAAAAGGGGGTCCACTTGGTTTCCCTACAACCCCTTGTAAATGAAACTATCTCTAAATATATGTTATGGTTAGCTTTACCTTTCTTACTATTTGTCTTTTAGCAATCTAGTTGGATGACATCTATAACATGTGGGATACCCATGCATGACCTGCATATGGTGCCAATGCTAACTATATATTGTGTTGTTTCCATGGGTGCAGGTGAGGGTTACCTTCTCAACTATGGTTTTCAAAGTTCCTTGGCTTGAAGATGGTGGTCTTATATATCTTTAGGGTCTTGATTCTCTTGTACTTGTGTATAAAGACTGTTATGTACTATGAATGGGAATTATACCACCTTTTCATTGACATAGTTTCTAGTGTCTTTTGTGATTTGAAAGGATTCTTTGGTGTATATGTTATATTGTTATTGGAACACACACACACACACACACACACACACACACACACACACACACACACACACACACACACACACACACACACACACACACACACACACACACACATAAAGATGGAGGCAAAAGATTGTACTTATTCTTCTTCACACAAACTCAAGGTAAGAGGTCTACAAACATAAGGGAAAATAAAACATAAAAGGGGAACTAGTACAATGGTCTAGTATGAGCCACTAGTGAGTGAGGTGAGTAGATAAGTGTGCCATCACTCTAGTAGGTAGACCAGCTTGGTGTAGTACAACTGTAGTATCATTGGTGAAGATATGTGCATCCACCAAGGGGCACCACTGATGATGACTGTTGGTGGTAGTCATCCAAGAGTCGTACATGTTGAGCTTCACATCTCAACACTCCTCTCAATCTCAATGGCATCTCTCATATGCCAAGCATCACTCAAAACCATCGAAGCTTTGCCTCTCCAAGGACCTTTGTGAAGATATCTGCAACCTGCTCATCCATCACCACATACTCCAAGTCGATGTCACTTGCTAAGACTCTCTCTTTGATGAAATGGTAGTGCACCTCAATGTGCTTTGTCTTGGCATGAAACACTAGATTTTGTGCCAACTGTATGCTATTGAGGTTGTCACAATAAATGACAACCAACCTCTATACCTGAACTCCAAAGTTGTGAAGTAGCAATCCCAAGCATGCTACCTCATATGTCGCCACTGTAGCACCCTTGTACTCTGCCTTTGTACTCAAAAGAGAAACCATAGGTTTCTTCTTGTTGCTCCGTGTGCTATCAACACTCCCAAGTGAGAACATGAATCCGCTAGTAGACCTGCAATCGTATGTACTAACATCCCAATCTTCATCTGTGTAGCCATAGAGATGCAACTCCACATCAACCCTATAAAAGAGTGCATAATCCAAAGTAGTACTCACATAGCAAAAAGTGTATCTCAGTGCATCCGAGTGTGGTTGCCTGGGAGACTACATAAAATGACTCACCAATCCAGCTGTGTAGCTCAAGTTTGGATGTGAGATAGTCAAGTAGATCAAGCTACCCACAATCTTCCTGTACATGGTAGCATTATCAACAAGCACTTGACTTGCATCATTCCCAACTTCAAATTTTGATCTAAGGGCATTGAAATTATCTTACAATCTTCCATACCATACTTTTTCAACATATCCAAATAACACTGCCTTTGTGATAGCCATATACCTTCTTCTATGCAAATAATTTCAATGCCCAAGAAATACCGCAAGTCTCCCAAGTCTTTCATGTCAAACTCCTGCATAAGTAGAGCATGCACACCCTCTACCTCAGCCACATTATCACCTCCAACAATCTAGTCATCCACATAGATACACATTACCACAATTCCTGCCTTATTCTTGCACACATACAATGAATGGTCTGCACCAGACATCTCAAAGCCCAATGAAATTAGAAATGCCACAATCCTCTCATACCAAGCTTTATGTTCTTGCTTTAGCCCATGCAATTCTTTCTTAAACCTGCATACAAGGTCACATAGCCTCACATTTGCATAACCTTGTGGATGCTCCATATACATATAGTTTCCTCCAAATCTCCATTTAAAAATGTATTCTTTACATCCATTTGTTTCAACACCCATTTTAATGCTGCAACCACTGCAATAAACACATGAATGGTAGCCATCTTAGCTACAGGACTGAATGTCTCCTCATAATCAATCCCGTAAGTTTGTGCATAACCTTTGGACACAAGTCTAGCCTTGTACTTGCTCACACTACCATCAACATTATGCTTTATTTTCTAAACCACTTACATCCAATTGCCTTCTTTTCCTTTGGTAATGGCACCAACTCCCATGTTTCATTTGCATCAAGTGTAGCCATCTCTTCATCCATAGCTTGCCACCATTTTTCATCCTTGACAGCATCCTTAAAAAATGTGGGTTCTACTTCCTCTTCTATAATATTTTCCATAAATACACAATGAATGATCCACATAACTGTCATAAGTCAGTCTCTGCATAGGATTTCTTCCTCTTTCTGACCTGCGTGGTCTAGGATCACTTCCTAGTGCCCTATTCCTTGCTTGCATTCTTATTGCACCTAGAGTATTCACAAAGGGTATGCCAAACTCCTCATCCAAACTCATCTCAGCACCACTACTATTGCCATCATCATAAACAGCACTCAAATAATTGTTTTGCCGCCTTCTATTTATATAGTCACGTTCAAAGTGACCATGTATTCCACAACCCCGACATGCTACATTTCCGTGTTGATCTGCATTAGCTCTGTGCATTTCCATGACCTCTTGGGCTCCCTTGCCTCAAAAGTTTCCTCAACCACCACCTATGTTCTGACCTTGATTATTGTTATGCTATTGTGCTTGGTGGTTGCCTCTTCCTTGGCCTCTTCCACGACCTATACCACTTCCTCTTCCTCTTCCTCTGTGTTGAAAAGGAAATGTTCAGAATTGTTTCCACCCTGCATAGAGGAGTCTTCCTCAAGTTCCTTCTCTTGAACAATCAATAAGGACATCAAATCTGTAAACGAGTGAATGTTCTCTCAAAGATGGATGCCAATTTTACCCAAACATCGCAGAAAGACTTCTACTTTATAATCATCATTGATTGTAACACGAATCGATGCAAGTGACTCACATATGTTATTTATCTTCAATGAATAGTCATTGATGGACAGGCTTTTATTCTACATAGTATTTAGCTCAATCTTCAATTGCAGCTTCCTTGCCTTTGTGTTGGTCACATCCAATGATAGCAAAGTGTCCCAAGACTCCTTAGGATATTGAGCATCCTGGATATGCCCAATCATAGTGTCCTATACACTGACAAAAATCTTGTACATGACCTTCTAAGATCCTTGGTTCCAATCTTTAAATGTCTTAATTTGCACAACACTCGCACCTTCCTTTGGCAGTGGTGGTGCTATCTCATGCTCTCCATCAATGTAGTCCCAATAACCTTTGCCCATAAGGAAATTGGTCATTCTGAACTTCCAAGCATGGAAGCTGTTCTTGTCTAGCTTCTCATTGACAATCTGGTTAAGCCCATCATTGTTGGATGACATGTTTCCAACCCTTTACACAGTCTTCAAGTAGCCTGCTAAAAATAGTTGGTTATCATTTGTAACCACAATGTGCGTACATACACTTGCTTCACTATACTAAGCAGTATCTGTGGATACTACAACAAAACCAAAGCTTTCTGCACCACATATATGTAGAGTCTTGAACCTTAGCATTTATGCATGCGAACATAATCTAACTCCAAAATGGAGGTCAAAACGTGCCCGAAATGGAATTTTGGCCCACAATTCAGTCCAAAGGACTAAATAGAATCCTAAGATGCACACTCAAAATCATTTCAATTGGAGATCGTTGATGATGTCTCCCGGGAATATCGAAGCCGCTTCCTAGATTGCTCTTGCTTGTTGCTCCAAGATCCTCAAACACAACCAGACTTTGATACCATGTCAAGAGATAGAGAAGGAGAGAGCTTGAGCTCTTGCGAGCACACACACACATACAAACACACAAAGATGGAGGCAAAATATTGTACTTCTCTTTCTTCACAAACTCAAGATAAGAGGTCCACAAAACATAAGGGAAACTACAACATAAAAGGCGAACTAGTACAGTGGTATAGTATGAGCCGCTAGATAAGTCTGCCATCACTCCGGTAGGTAGACCACCTTGGTGTAGTACAACTGTAGTATCATTGGCAAAGATATGTGTATCCACCAAGGCGCGCCACTGATGATGATTGTTGGTGGTAGTCATCTAGGAGTCATACATGTTGAGCTTGACATCTCAAAAAATAGAAGATTCATTAGAGCTGGAACTCTCTTTCCCTCTTTCGACTTTTTCTTTCTTAGCTTATTGATCCAGTATTAAGGCCCTTTGCACCAGATTATAAATATTTTTGTTAGTGTTGGTACCTCCTATTCTTTGAGTTTCTTGCTTCTAAACCCACTCAAGAACCATGCACTCATTTGTTTCTCTAATGATGGTTCATTCAATTGCATTGGGAGCTCTTTAACATAGCTCCTAATAGATAGTTTCCCTTGCCTAATTTTATCTAGTTCACAGAGGATATCCTCACCCTTATAGTTCTCACTGTATTCAAACAAAAAAGAAATTTTGAGCTGATTGTAAGTTATTAGTTTGCAAAATGGATAATGGTTATTCTCCTTATTACCATACATATGTGGTAGTGATGTCTGTGAACACACTTAGGATTGCCGGGGTATATTTTCCCTCACTAGGAGCATTTTCCCCCATGCATTATATATACACCCATCATTCTAGGGCTAACTTATCTTTCATTTTGCACTAAAAAATATACTCTCTATTGTGTGCCTTGAGATTCTTCATTTTCTCCAAGTTGTGTGTGTTTCCTTGCAACCCTATTTCCAACAATTGGTATCAGAGCAGGTTACATCCTCTAAGGCATAGTCGCCAGCATCGCCGGCACCTGCTTGCTCACTTTCTCCAATTTTAGTGAGCTTGGTGAGTTGCAATAGGTCATCAAATACTTTGGGAAAGCTCGTAGAGCTCGGTTTTCTCAGAATTTCCATTAGATCTCGTTTCAGACTCCATCCACTGCAAGTAGTACTATGCAAGAAATTTTGTCTTTTTGTGCAAAATTTTTGTCGATGCAATTTTGTGCATAATAGGTTCCTACAGTCTTCTTTGGGTTGTGCTATATAGCATGCATTAGTCTCAGAGGTAGCTCCTCTTTTTGAGCAGTTTTTACATCAGATCTAGACACTCACCATGGAAGATGTTTATTGCTGGTGATAAACTAGACGGGGACAATTGCCCAATGTGGGCTTACATATCTCCTTGTGTCAAAGGGAATTTGGAATGTTATGCAGAGCATTGATGAATGTTCAGATTCTATGGATATAGGAGCTGTTCAGGATGTTGCAGGTTCTGACGGTAGGATTGCTACTGCTAGAGCTATTTTGCCTGTAGCTGAGTAATCTTGTTGGGATGTTAGCGATACGCATGTTCATGATATAATTGCATTATATGTGAAGCGCACTATTACTCCTCACACTCGCTCAACTAACTTAGCTTAACAAGCTTGGGATATTTTGGCTAGTCTTTATGCAAGTTGCAATGAGACTAAAATTGCATTGCTTGTAAAGAGCTGGAGTCAAAGATCATGCATGAGAAAGATGACATGGACACTTTCCTTGCTAGTGTGAAGGATAATAATGAGAAACTCATTCCTACAGGCAAAATCATTTTTAACAGTACACTTGTGCAAAATGGTCTTGATGCATTGCCAGATTCTTATCAGACTTTTGCCAGTATTTGGAGACTTATGACCCAAGGAAATCATGATGCTGTCAAGTTTGATGCATTATGAACATTGCTATTGCAAGAGTCATTTTCAAGGAAGAACAAGGCTAAACAACACTTTTATTGCATGCTCAAAGAAAAGGTGGTGACAAGAATGTAGCCACTTCTCAGGGTTCTTCAACGAGTGGTAAATCACCTGTTCCTAATACTTTTGTTGGTAGCACCTTGTGTGGGAGTTTTGATGAAAAGGACAAGATGAAGATGCATTGCCATTATTGCAACGCTAATGATGATCACTTGATCAAGCAGTGTCCTAAATTGAAGACAAAAGAGACCCAGAAGAAAGAAGCTTGTTCCACTACAAGTGCAACTATTGTAGAATCTTCTATGAAAGGAGATTGTGATGCTGATGTAGATGCATATGGGCTTTGAGTGAAAACTACACTTATAATCCTTCTTTTCATGATGCATGTATGTTAGTTGTTGTAGATTCACATGTGTGGTACTTCGATAGTGGTGCTACAAAGAACATTACCTCACATTATGACTTGTTTACCTCTCTCGAGTCTGTGTTAAGTATGGAGCCTGATTTACCCCTTGTAATTTTATGTGTTAAAAACGCACATTTGTAAGGCCCCCATTATGAGGAGAAGCCATCGTGCGTGAAGAAAAATAACCCGCCGGAAAACAAAATCACTCGCTGGAAACCAAAATTTTAACGCCCAATCTCGAGCCTCTCGGCTTCGTCGGAATATTCATTTTTGCCAAAATATTATGGCTGGCCGGCGGCCGAAAAGTGGTCAAAAAACGACTGGTCGGTTGGCCGGTAGTCAATGGCCGGTGGTGGTTGGTGGCTGAATTCAATGGTCGGTGGCCGAATTCATAAGCGGACTTGTCTTCTCAAGGGCGGCCATGCATGGGCAGATTGGAGGGTCCGATTTGGACTTATCTACACAAGGGCGACTACACATGGTTGCCTCTCATGAGAGAGGGTAGACCTTTTGGCCTATAAAAGGAGGCCATTTACCACACACATTTCATAGTGTGAAGTTGATGCAACAAGGTGGGTGTGAGGTGGTGAGAGTGAAGCAAGGCGGGAGCTCTATTAAGGGTATAATCCCTTTGTAAACTACTTCTTGTTTTGAAGTACTAAAGCCATTGAGTGGCTGCTTTCCCATGGACGTAGCCCACATTGGGTGAACCACGTGTATTGTGTGTACTCTCTCTCTCTCTCCCTCTTCTCTATAATCTCTTGTGTGTGAAATCTATCTCTCTCCATTAAGTAATCTACTCAAATATCTGTTTAGCTACGTCATATTTCTTAACAACTAGTATTAGAGCAAGGTTTGCTTGTAGCTAAAATATCTCAAGGAAAGGATTCCTTGAATTGAGTGGGAGTTATGGAGGAGGAAGGGAACCTTAAGATTGATAAGTTCAACGGTAAAAACTATCAACATTGGAAGATGCAGATTGAAGACTATCTCTACCAGAAGGACGTCTATTTGCTACTAGGCGGTCTTACGAAGAAGCCCGCAACAATGGCAGATGAAGCATGGATTGTCCTTGATCGAAAGGCACTGGGAACAATCCTGTTAAGCTTAGCGTCAATGGTGGCCTTCAATGTTTTGGAGATGAAGACCACGGAGGACTTGATGAAGTCACTTGACGACTTCTACGAGAAACCATCGGCATCCAATAAGGTATTTCTTATGAAGTGCTTGTTCAATCTAAATATGGCAGAGAATGGTTCAGTTGTAGAACACCAAAATGACTTTAACACAAACATAAGTCAACTTCGATCGGTGAAAATCAATTTTGAAGATGAAGTGCGAGCTCTCCTTATACTATCATCTCTACCGGATAGTTGGGGCGGCCTTGTGATGGCTGTAAGAAATTCTATTTTTGGTACAAATACTCTTAAGTTTGATGATGTTGTGGGTGTTCTCCTAAGCAAGGAAGTACGAAGGAGAAGCATCAAGTGCTGCACTGTCAGTGGAAACAAGAGGAAGGCCTAAGGATAGGTTCAAAAACTAAAAGGGTCGTGATTGCTCAAGACGGAGCAAGTCATGCACAAAGTCAATTCTTCAATGTTGGAACTGCGGCAAGAAGGGCCACATCAAGAAGGATTGCTGGTCTAAGAAGAAGAAGGAGACTGAGTCTCAAGACAACAAGCCAACATCAGAGGCCAATGTGGCAAGTAAAGTAGAGCAAGATGATCTAATTCTCTCATTAGACAATGTGTCTAATTCTTGGATAGTAGATTCCGGGGCTTCATTCCATGTGACACCACACAAGCAACATTTCCAAGATTACACCAAAGGTAATTTTGGTATGTATACTTGGGAGATGATGAAGCTTGTGAGATTGTCGGCAAAGGTACAGTTTATGTCAAAACTGCTAACGAAAATGAATGGAAGCTTAAAGATGTTAGGCATGTTCCTTCTCTTTGGAAAAAATTGATCTCTAAAGGACAATTGGACGATGAAGGTCACAACATTGCATTTGGAAACAAATGGTGGAAGATCTCAAAGGGATCTTTGGTGGTTTCCAAGGGAGAAAAGGTTAGTACACTTTACTTGTGTACTATCATCATACAACCTTCAGCTTGTGCAACAACTATAGAAGTTAACAGTGCGGTGTGGCACTACCGGCTTGGGCATATGAGTGCCAAAGGAATGCAAATCCCTCAAACAAAGAAGCTTCTGTAAGGTTTGAAAAAAGTGGACTTAGAGTTTTGTGAAGATTGTGTTTATGGTAAACAAAAGAACTTAAAATTTCAAAAATCAGGAAATGAAAGAAAAAATAAAAATCTTGAGTTGGTTCATTCTGATGTTTCGGGTCCTGCAAGTACACCATCACTTGGTGGTTCATTGTACTATGTAACATTCATAGACAATGCGACTAGAAAAACATGGGTTTATGTCATGAAGAATAAGTCCGATGTATTTTCCATATTTTAAAGGTGGAAAGCCTTTGTGGAGAATGAAACAGGTACCAAGGTTAAATGCCTCAGATCCGACAATGGAGGTGAATATTGCAGCCAAGCTTTTGTGCTACCAATGGAATTTGGAGGCAAAGGACAACCCCAAGGACACCTCAACAAAATGGGATTTCAGAAAGGATGAACATGACAATCATGGAGAGCACGAAGCATGCGGCTACATGCAGGCCTACCACTTGAGCTTTGGGCAAAAGCTGTAAGTACGTCTGTGTACTTAATCAATCGGTCACCCTCAATGGCATTGGATGGGGGAGTTCCACAAGAGGCATGGACAGGTAAACCGGTGAATTATGCATTTCTCAAAGTGTTTGGGTGTGAGGCTTTCATGAACATAGATAGAAGCCTAAGATCAAAGCTAGATGCAGAGTCCAACAAGTGTTTCTTCATTGGCTATGGAGAAGGTGACTTTGGGTATCGCCTATGGAATCTTGTAGATAGATGGTAAAATCTTAAGGAGTAGGGATGTAAATTTTAACGAAAAAAATATGTACAAAGATTACTTAGAAAGAATATAAACAAAAGAAACAGGTGATGAGTATGTGGAGCTTGAGGACGGTGAAGACTCAAGGACTGCAAACGGTGAAAATGTGCAACAACGTCAACCAATTGAGGAACCTCACCCTATTCCCCAAATATCTACAAGAGCAAGTAGACCTCCAAAAAGGTTTGTTCCTTCCTTCAACCATCTCTTAATCTCAGATTCTGGAGAGCCGGAATCATACGAAGAAGCTATTCAACACGATTCCAAAGAAGAATGGATGAAGAGCATGCAACTGGAGATGGACTCACTACATCGCAACCAAACATGGGACTTGATTGAGTTCCCTGAAGGTAAGCGGGTACTTCAAAACAAATGGGTGTACAAGCTGAAGGAAGAAGAAGGTGGGAAGAAAAGGTACAAGTTTAAGCTTGTGGTAAAAGGGTTTTCTCAAAAGAAAGGTATTGACTTCAATGAAATATTTTCTCCTCTTGTAAAAATGAACTCAATTAGGCTTGTCTTAAGCCTTCAGGCTGCTCATGATCTAAATCTTGAGCAAATGGATGTAAATACCGCATTCCCTCACGGTGACTTAGAGGAGGAAATTTACATGCTTCAACCAAAGGGGTATGAAGTAAAAGGTAAGGCGAAAATGGTTTGCAGATTAAAGAAAAGCTTGTATGGTTTAAAGCAAGCATCAAGACATTGGTACTTGAAGTTCGATCAATGGATGTTAGATCATGGATTCAAAAGATGCAACTCAGATCATTGCGTTGATGGCCGATTTTTGAAAGTCAAAGAAAAAAAGAAAAAGGTTTATTTTTCCTGTGCCGGAACCTTAGCGACACCATCAGAAGGCTTAAGCAACGGCCTGGCACTGTTCCTCACAGCCCATGCAGGTGGCCCGACTAATCCTCTCTCTCTATCTCCCTTGTTGCCTACCAATGGCCGATCACACACACACTCTCTCTCTCTCTCTCTAATATTATCTCTCTTACCCGCACCCCGTTGACCCTCTATGACCCCCCCCCCTTATTGGCCACCCTCGGCCAGGAGCGGCCTCGAGCACCCACCCCCTTCTATCGCTTTCTCTCTCGCACTCCCACTGTGTCGAGCCCATAGCCGCATACGAACACACTCTCCCTTGCTCTCTATGCAAGCCGGTAACCCAAAAATATTCCCTTTGTCTCCCCCACCCGCTCGCATCACCCTTCCCTCGGCCTCACTCTCCCTCCCATGGCCCGCTACACACCCCCTTTCCCTCTCTCCCCACTGACTCTCTCCCCTTCTCTCGTCCTTTAGCTACCATGCGAGACGGGCCCGGATATCATGCCCCTACCTCCCCTCTCGTTGTCATAATAATCAATATCTAAGTCTCCTAAATGATTTTCTCATATTAAACTGATCATTTAATGTGGTGAAGTGCCAGGGGAGAAAAAGCTAGAATATTGGTTAAGCTAGTAGACCGGCCACAATAGGGAACCAAAGGAGGGAAAATAGGGATCCAAAAGGGGGGCCATCTGCAAAAGAGCCATGTGCAACAATGGGCTAAAAAGACCCTAAGGTTCAGCCCATTAAGACTTCCAAAATGCTAAGGTTCCAAAATTCAAAGGTCAACCCTAGGGGAATTGGATGCTTTGTGTGTGTAAAAAAAAGTCTTTGCATATCCCTACATGGGAGGGGGCGAGCCTTTCTTCTAGGGGATGAGAGAGAAAGCCACACACACACACACAAGCTCCCTTTACACAAAATGAATGAGGGACACATTCCCTTTACACAAAGGGAATGAGGGACACATGTCAGCTCCCTAGGCCAGATGCCCACAAGGTGTACCCAATTCCTATTGGATGGCCTTAGAGGTGGACCAATGAGAATTAGGCTAGAGTAAATCTAGTTTAATTAATTTAAAAACACTTAATAAAAAGAACCAATGAAAATTAAGTCTCCTGGATGATTATTGGACAATCCGTGAAGGGGTCCAAAAGGAATTGAGTAGCCCAATGGGCTACTTAATTCCTATTGGTCCGAATGGGGAAAGGTCCAATGGGGATTTAATTCATTTAAATCAATTAAGTTTAATTGATTAAGCTCTCACAAAAGGGGAAAGGGGGGCACATGTCATAAGGCTATCACTTATGCTGCTTAATAGCCATTGGCTTGACTGGGGGAGGTCCAATGGGGAGCCTGCAAGAGAAAATAGCAAGAGGGCTCGCCCAAGAGAGAGAGGGGGCTGATTTTTGCAAGGCATTATCACACACACACTCACACAATCTCATGTGTGAAGAAAGAGAAGACTACTCTTCCCAAGCTTTAATGGAGAGCTCATCACCTACTCCAAGCTTGTGAGATAGAAGCCTACATCAACACACTCTTGGCATGTGGAAGCAAATCCAACCAAGAGCCAAGCTTCAATGCATGCTCATCTCCTCTACCATGCTAATTACTAAGCTAAGCTATGCTAATATGAGTGATTATGTGAGGAGATGTACATCTTTCTCGTAAGATACTCCTTCTTCCTCTCAATCTACTCTCATACCCTGCTAGCTCTCACCATCTTCGAAGGTGTGTGAGGTCTTGGGTCTGAGAACGGGGATAATTAAAGTTGTGGTTGCTAAGTGTTTTGCTTAGTGCATGAAGCTTTCATCTTCATTGCACTAGCTAGTCTTGAAGGAACACAAAGAATTGTATTGTACAATGTCTCTCTTGATGGTAGAAACCAGAATACAAAGCCTTTTGGAGGGGGGACCGGCTCCATGCAAATCTGGTCCTCAACTGTTGTCAATAGCTTAATTTCTCTCTCTTTTGAAAGTATTGTTGATGCTATCTAACTAGGTGTTATGCTTTTTGTTGCTCTCTCCACCCAAGCACTCTTGTAATTCTCATGAGGAATCTATTCTAATGAAATGCCTACTATGTTCATGCTAATTTCCGCTACACACAAGTTTTTAGGCCATTAAATGTTACACTCGTCCACACCCCCTTAGTCCATATTCCCCTCCCCCTCTGTTTTCTACCCCAACCCTAGCGGACCAACAGCTTTATATTCCCCCCCCCCCCCCCCCCCCATCTTCACCTAGACCTACCCATCTTCTCTCTCTCTCTCTCTGTTGGGAGAGTGGCCCAACAGACCATGGAAGGAATCTCTCTCTCTCTCTCTCTCTCTCTCTCTCTCTCTCTCTCTCTCTCTTCTCTCTCTCCATTCCTTTCTCCACCACACACATACCCCCTATCCTCTCTCACCCATTCCCTATCAACACACCACACCCTCACACACTCTTTGCCCCCCCGGTGGGAACCCGAATTTTAATATATACTCTCTCTCTATAACTCCCAAAAATACACGTGGACTAACCCCCCCCCCCCCCCCCCTCATCACCCTCTGTCGCCACGCCGCCACCTCCCGTCTCTTTCTCCCGGACCCAACCCGAAGACATAGTGCCACACACACCTCTATCCCCTTGCACCCTCACCACCTACCCATCCTCTCTCTCTCTCTCTCTCTCTCTCTCTCTCTCTCTCTCTCTCTCTCTCTCTCTCTCTCTCTCTCTCTCTCTCTGTGGCACCCTCACCCTCGCAGACCGCTATTTTGTCTCGCTCTCTTTCTCTCTCTTCCTCTTCAGCCCGCAACTCAATAAACGGATGCTCTCTCTCTCTACCACATACACACACAGCCCGTAGGCGCAGCTCTCCAGCACCACACACACCCACACAAACTCATTCACACACACACCTCTCTGCACACACGGCCCGCATGGCCTATCTCTATCTCTCTCCCTCGTAGGCTTGTGAAGGCGCATAAAACTCTCTCTATCTCGCTCTCTCTATACACACACCACACACACACACACCCTCTCTCACATACACCATTCCCCCCCACCATCCTCGCGTAGTCTGCAACAGCAGGCCGCCAACAAAATAAAATAAAATAAATATATAATATATATATTACATACATAATAAGGCCCCGTTCCCACGCACACTCGCGCACCCACATCTATATATATACACAAATACTCGCTCATGCACCCATACGTACACACACGCACAAACGCACACACATGACAACATACAAAAAAAAGAGGATCCTATGACAATGACGACCTCGACAAAAGAAGAAGGAAAACCCAAAGCACAAGCCGCCAACAACAAAAAGAGGAAATGCACCGAAGGCATGCCCCAGCCGACCCCGAAAAGAAGTACGCGCTACACCGACGCACCAGCACCACACCATTCGCCGGCATCATGCAATCATGACGTCATTTTCAGTAATTTGTAGGTTATGTTCAATATTTCTTCAGTTTTCACCCAAGCCTTGTAAAATTCCCAATTTGTAAATTCCCTCTCTCTAGGTGATGGTCACAAAGGCCCACCTAGAGATTCTCTTTTTTTTTCTTAATAACCTCCCAAAACAAAGCAAGGGGTCAACCACACCGGGCCCACCACTTGCTTTGTCTCCCCGATTAGCTTACCCTAATCACACCGGGATTACCATAATCCAAGCAGCCAACACCTATAAATTGGCACTGAGATGTCACTATCGGAGGGGCAGTTCATGAGAGGTCGGCACTTGGTAGAGTGTAGTGGGAAAAGTTGACACTATTGGCATCACGGGGAGGGGGCTTGTGTGTTGGTTTACCTTGGGAATTGCACCATGTGAAGGGAGCCACGTCCACCTCTCGACTCTAATGGTCAATGCACACACGTATACACGCTCTTGGTAGCAAGATTCACAATCATTGAGTCGTCTTAGAGAACGCACCAAGTAGTTTTCACCATTCTTTCTCCCTACCTCTCTATCACCACGGTGTGCCGCCTCGCTGAAAGGAAGGTCATTGTAAATACTGCAAAAATAATTCACCCTCACACCCCCGAGGGTTTTTATCATTTGTCAATCTGTGTGTGTGTGTGTGTGTGTGTGTAGGTTTGCGGTGTTCATATCATCGTGGTCTGCGTCCTAGCCGCTCAAAGCTAGGTGGTGCCCCCTGTTCGCTTTACTGTGATAGGCGTGAGGTGTGCCATTTGGGCCTCGGCGTTTTAGAGGCCACCGGGGTTCAGTTTGCTCCCGTCATTTGGTGCCCCCACTGAGGAGAGCTTAACCACTATTGAGCTATTAGAAGCTTGACAGGAGCCGGTGCTGTTTTGGTGTCGAAAGACCCTCTCTTCTATTCCTTGGAATTAATGGTATTCGAGCCGCGGGTACAGTAGCTTGAGTGCTTTTTCTAAAGAGGTAAAGAGGAGTAGCAACTAGGGCTTGAAGTGCCAAAGTACACCTAAAAATTTTACACCTAAAAGTTGTTAGATTGGCTGACAATAGTAAAGAGAGTGAAATTAATGTTGATAACTTTGATTTTGCTCATGAGCAAGCCACTAATGATGCTTCAATGCTTGTTAACTATCTTGTTTCTAGGCTTCAACAAGCCATGGGCAATCCATCTCTCCAAAGCGAAGTGCAACGGCAGCTCCGTGCTCACGGGATTCTCCAAGCTCATCACCATGACGAGAGAACACCTAGGAAGCCTCCTTGTTAGACTACCAAAAGAGGTCTCTCTCCGATTCGGGAAGAAGAAGAGAATCCGTACGAAGGGCTCAAGAATTTATTTCTTGATGATGCATCTCCTTCCCAAAGGAGAACTCAAGAGCCTCCACCAAAGGAACGAGAAAGAAGTGAGTCTCCTGCCACCTCGGCAGAGATGGCTCCATGAAGACGGTGGGCTAAACGCTCTCCATCACCACCAAAGCGGAGAAGACCATCACACTCTTCTCCATGCCATAATTCAAAGAGGGATGATAAAAAGCAAGAGAAGAAAAAGGCAAGAAAGAGGACACCCTCTTCTCCATCTTCTTCATCCTCTTCCTCTTATGAAAGTGATGGTGAAGACAACAAAGATCAAGACAAGAAAAAGGCGAGAAAGAGGTCACCCTCTTCTCCACCTTCTTCAAATTCTTCACCTTTTGAAGAAAGTGATGGTGCAACCTTTGAACCATCAAAAAGAAGAGGCCATAGGAAATCCTATGCCGCATGGAAGAGGTCATCCAAGCTGAAGAAATTCAAAGAGGGAGGGAAGAGCATCTCTTTCCTTACCTATGATGGTACCTTTGGTGCTATGGAGAAAGTCTTGGCCTTTATCCAGCAATTCGATGCGGCGTTTGGAGATGAGGGCTTCACGGAGTCCTCTAAGATACGCCATGTAGCTATGAACTTTCAAAAGTCCGCCAGGCAATGGTGGTCTAGCCTACGAGCCAATGGTGAAGTTCCACGAACATGGAAAGCTTTAAGAGCTTCCATTATGAAGCAGTTTTTGGCCACCGATGCCAAAGACAAAGTACTCACCGAATGGCGAAGCTTAAAGCTCTCTCCTTATGAATCCATCCACAAATATGTAGACAAGTTTTGGGACCTACAACTCAAAGCCACTGTCTTCAAAAATTTGGATTTTGGAGAGCAAAATCAACAATTTTGTGTGGGCTTAACCGAAGAACTGGCGGAGTATGTCAACTCCCAAAGGCCACATACCATATCGGCGGTAATACACCATACTATGGTGGCCTCTTGAATCAATTTCCAAATGGGGGCTAAAAGAAATAATAAGCCCACGGAAAAAAAGGGTTCCAATGAGCCTAAGGGGAAGGACAATGTCCAAAAGTCTCCTAAGGGCAACTCCAATAAAGCTAAAGAGAAGGGAGTTTACAAAGGTAAGAACAAACTCTTTCCTGAAGAGCTTGAGCATTATTGCAAGGATAACCGGTGTTTCAAGTGCAGCGAACAAGGGCATGCGTACCGCGCTTGTCCCCAAAAGAACAACCGTCAAGATCCTCCTAGAGCTTCCTTGGTTGAAATCCAAGAGGAGGAGACTCACCAAACTCACCACAAAGGATCTCCTCTATGCCATGCTTGGGGAAAGGTAAGAGAACATGATGCTTTTATTCTCATTGACCCTGGTTCTACTCACAATTTTATATCTATAGAGTTGGCCACCAAGCTAGGCATACAATCCTACTAGATGGGAGATGTCCTACCCGCAGATAGTGCCTTCAAGGGGCAAGAAGCTTTAGTCACTCCCTTAATCGAGAAATTGAGGCTTCATGTCCAAGGCTATGTGGACAAAGAGGACTTCTTTATCTCTCCTCTCAAGCATGAGGATGTAATCCTAGGGGCACCATGGTTTGACCGCCTGGCTGCCGATGTTAAATTTCCTGAAAGGAGAATCTCCTTTAAGTTCAGGGAAAAAGACATGTATATAGATGCTAAGGAATGGGTAACACTATTCCCATTGTACATACACCAGCTTTCAACAAGTCAATAAAGAGCTCTATTTCCGTGTACATGATTTTTGTTAAAGGTTCTCAAAATGAACCTAATGCTTTAGCAAAAGAAAATGAAAGCAACCAAAAGGAATTAGAGTTATCCAATTTTCTCAAGGGGTTTCAAGATGTTTTTATTGACTACATCCCTTGTGAGCTACCTCCTAAACAAGGTAATGATGACCATGCAATTGAACTTCTTCCAGGAAGTTCACCGCCTAACAAACCTCCTTATAGAGTTTCTCAAGCTCAACAAGAGGAGATTATGCGGCAAGTGCATGAGTTAGTTGAGAAGGGCAAAGATGGCACATATCGTATGTATGTCGACTATAGAACACTAAATAGGATCACTATCAAGAATAGGTTTCCCGTTCCACGGGTAGAAGACCTATTTGATAAGCTACAAGGATCAACCTACTTCAGTAGGATTGACCTAAAAAGTGGCTATCATCAAATAAGGATAGTTGATCAAGACATTGTAAAGACCGCATTTCGCACCACATTTGGTCTTTACGAATACATTGTCATGCCTTTTGGCTTGACCAATGCACCAGCCACATTCAACCGCTTGATGGAGAAGCTGTTCAGGCCTCATCGAACCTTCATTGGAGTGTTCTTTGATGATATTATCATCTACTCTAATTCATTAGACGAACACAAGCAACACCTCCAGGTAATATTTCAAGTTTTAAGAGAGAATAAACTTTATGTTAATCAAAAGAAAAGTGAATTTTTCTTGCAAGAGATTAAGTATTTAGGTCACATTATCTCTCAAGATGGCATCCAAATGGATCCATCAAAGTTAGAGGTAATAAAAGGATGGCCTAAACCAAGGAATCTTCATGAACTAAGAAGCTTTATAGGTATGTGTGCATACTATAGACACTTCAAATAAAAGCTCTCACAAATTGTGGGACCATTACATGACCTAACAAAGAAAAGCGTTAGGTATACATGGTCTGCTAAAGAGAACAATGCTTTCGAAAAGCTTATCTCTCAACCTGTACTTACACTACAGGATCTCTCAAAACCATTTGAGGTCCAATGTGATGCTTGTGGTGATTGCCTTGGAGCTGTTTTACTCCAAGAAGGGCACGCCATAGGCTATGAGAGTCGAAGGCTCGACCCTGTTGAGCAAGCTCTAGGCATATATGAAAAGAACTCCTTGCAGTTCTACATGCCTTATACTCATGGAAGCACTATTTATTGGGGACTCCTTTCATTCTGCGAACGGATCACCAAAGTCTTAAGTACTTCATGACGTAGACCAAGCTCTCCGACAAACAAATGAGGTGGGAAAATTTCATTTCGCAATTGCATTTTCATATTGCTCACATTGCTGGCAAGCATAATCAAGTAGCTGATGCACTCTCAAGACGGCCGAGAGTGAATGCGGTTTCCATAGCAACTCACAATGATCTATCTTCAATGATAGATGAGTACGCTATTGATCCCGATTTTAGAGATGTGATTTCAGCCCTTGCATTAGGGAAGAAAGAAGAACCATTTACTTTACAAGATGGTTATCTTCTCTATGCCAATAGACTATGCGTTACTAACTCACTACGTGAGAAAGTAATGTATGAATCTCATGCTCCACCTTATGTGGGGCATAGAGGGATTCAGTCTACCTTAAAGGGAATTGAAACACATTTCTATTGGCCTACCATGAAAGTGAACATACAAGAGTATGTTTCTAAATGTGAGGTATGCCAAAAGACAAAATTTGATAGAGGGAAGCAACTTGGATTGCTTCAACCCTTGCCAATCCCTAATTCACTATGGGAGAGCATATCCATGGATTTTATCTTTGGATTGCCTAAGTCTATCCATGGGAATACGAGAATATGGACGATAGTAGACAGGTTCAGTAAAAAAACTCATTTTATACCTGTCAAAAATACTATCAAAGCCCATCAAATGGCAACCCTATTCAATTCACAAATTTTCAAGTACCATGGCTTGCCAATGTCTATAGTGTCGGATAGAGATCCTAGAATGATCAGTAATTTTTGGAAGGGTCTCTTTGAGAATTTAGGGACAAGGCTAAACTTCTCTTCGGCCTATCATCCACAAACGGATGGCCAAAGTGAAATTGCTAACCTAACTATTCTCAATCTACTAAAAGCCTATGTAACGGAAGTAGATCAAAGATCCCAATGGGAGAAGTACTTACCCTTAGTGGAGTATGCTTACAATAACACTGTACATACTTCCACGGGAAAAGCACCTTTGGAGGTAATTGAGGGAAGATCAAAAAGTCCCTTGCTACTTAAGGTACATGGGAAGATCTTCACTGTAGATGAGTATAGCCGAGACCTACAAGAATATTTTCAAAAGATTAAGGATGCTATCTCTATCTCACAGCAAAGGCAAAAGGATGCTGCTGACAAGCACAGAAGAGCCCAAGCCTTTAAAGAAAATGATTGGGTCTTGTTAAAGTTTCCCAAGGCTCGATTAAGGCACACGACGGGCAAGAATCCTATGGGCCACCAAAAGTACTATGCTAAACTAGCAAAAAGGTACTATGGTCCCTTCTAGATTCTTAGGCCAATCAATGAGATGGCCTATCAACTCAAGTTGCCCAATCATTGGCTCATACACAATGCTTTCCATGTGATCCTATTAAAGTATTACAAAGGAGAGCCACCTCAAGAACCAACTATTGAAGACCCACCGGAGATCGAGGACCAAGAAGAGGTGCTGCAGCCGAGTCCATTCTCCGACATGAAGACAAGGTACTAAGAGGCGGTAAGACTATCCGACGATATCTTATTAAGTTTAAGAATTATCCTTTTGAAGATGCTAGATGGATGCAAGGCATACAATTAAAGGATAACCTAAACCTTGTCAATGCTTACAATGCTTCCCAAGAGTAAGCAAATGTACAAAATGTTAAAAATGAACAAAGTTTTTTGTCTTATAAGACTCTCTTTTTCTTTATTGTGCACAAAAATGAAGTAGTATGCATGCTTAGATCAAGTTTGCGGAGACGACGTCTCCCAAACACCAAGTAGAGCTTGTCACTCTACTATGGAAGACTGATAGGACTAATGTGCAGACATGCTTGCGGCAGCCTCAGGCTCTCAAGCGCCAAATGGACTAGTCATCCATTGTGGAATGATGTCGTAGGGTAACATAGGGATCCTCTATCCGCTAAGAAAAGGACTCATGAATATGATTTAGCTTCTCTACACCATAGTCGAGGACGACTATGATTTCAAGAGAGAGGTAATGTCATAATAATCAATATCTAATTCTCCTAAATGATTTTCTCATATTAAACTGATCATTTAATGTGGGGAAGTTCCAGGGGAGAAAAAGCTAGAATATTGGTTAAGCTAGCAGACCGGCCACAATAGGGATCCAAAGGAGGGAAAATAGGGATCCAAAAGGGGGGCCATCTGTAAAAGAGCCATGTGCAGCAATGGGCTAAAAAGACCCTAAGGTTCAGCCCATTGAGACTTCCAAAATGCTAAGGTTCCAAAATTCAAAGGTTATGTCCAAAGGTCAACCCTAGGGGAATTGGATGCTTTGTGTGTGTAAAAAAAAGTCTTTGCATATCCCTACATGGGAGGGGGCAAGCCTTTCTTCTAGGGGATGAGAGAGAAAGCCACACACACACACACACACAAGCTCCCTTTACACAAAGGGAATAAGGGACACATGTCAACTCCCTAGGCCAGATGCCCACAAGGTGTACCCAATTCCTATTGGATGGCCTTAGAGGTGGACCAATGAGAATTAGGCTAGAGTAAATCTAGTTTAATTAATTTAAAAACACTTAATAAAAAGAACCAATGAAAATTAAGTCTCTTGGATGATTATTGGACAGCCCGTGAAGGGGTCCAAAAGGAATTGAGCAGCCCAATGGGCTACTTAATTCCTATTGGTCAGAATGGGGAAAGGTCCAATGGGGATTAAGTTCATTTAAATCAATTAAGTTTAATTGATTAAGCTCTCACAAAAGGGGAAAGGGGGACACATGTCATAAGGCTATCACTTATGCTGCTTAATAGCCATTGGCTTGACTGGGGGAGGTCCAATGGGGAGCCTGCAAGAGCAAATAGCAAGAGGGCTTGCCCAAGAGAGAGAGAGAGAGGGGGCTGATTTTTGCAAGGCATTATCACACACACACTCACACAATCTCATGTGTGAAGAAAGAGAAGACTATCTCTTCCCAAGCTTTAATGGAGAGCTCATCAACTACTCCAAGCTTGTGAGATAGAAGCCTACATCAACACACTCTTGGCATGTGGATGCAAATCCAACCAAGATCCAAGGTTCAATGCATGCTCATCTCCTCTACCAAGCTAATTACTAAGCTAAGCTATGCTAATATTAGTGATTATGTGAAGAGATGTACATCTTTCTTGTAAGATACTCCTTCTTCCTCTCAATCTACTCTCATACCCTGCTAGCTCTCACCATCTTCGAAGGTGTGTGAGGTCTTGGGTCTAAGAACGAGGATAATTAAAGTTGTGGTTGCTAAGTGTTTTGCTTAGTGCATGAAGCTTTCATCTTCATGGCACTAGCTAGTCTTGAAGGAACACAAAGAATTGTATTGTACAATGTCTCTCTTGATGGGAGAAACCATAATACAAAGCCTTTTGGAGGGGGGACCGGATCCATGCAAATCCGGTCCTCAACTGTTGTCAATAGCTTAATTTCTCTCTCTTTTGAAAGTATTGTTGATGCTATCTAACTAGGTGTTATGATTTTTGTTGCTCTCTCCACCCAAGCACTCTTGTAATTCTCGTTAGGAATCTATTCTAATGAAATGCCCACTATGTTCATGCTAATTTCCGCTACACACAAGGTTTTATGCCATTAAATGTTACACTCGTCCACACCCCCTTCGTCCATATTCCCCTCCCCCTCTGTTTTCTTCCCCAACCCTAGTGGACCACCAGCTTTATATTCCCCCCCCCCCCCCCCCCCCCCCCCCCCCCCCCCCCCATCTTCACCTAGACCTACCCATCCTCTGTCTCTCTCTTGGGAGAGTGGCCCAACAGACCATGGAAGGAATCTCTCTCTCTCTCTCTCTCTCTCTCTCTCTCTCTCTCTCTCTCTCTCTCTCTCTCTCTCTCTCTCTCTCTCTCCATTCCTTTCTCCACCACACACACACACCCTATCCTCTCTCACCCGTTACCTATCACCACCCCACACCCTCACACACTCTCTTCCCCCTCGCCTGGTGGGAACCCGCCTTTTAATATATACTCTCTCTCTAAAACTCCCCCCAAAAATACCCGTGGACTAACCCCCCCCCCCCCCCCCCCCCCCCCCCCTCTCATCACCCTCTGTCGCCACGCCGCCACCTCCCCTCTCTTTCTCCCGGACCCAACCCGAAGGAGTAGTGCCACACACACCCCTATCCCCTTGCACCCTCACCACCTACCCATCCTCTCTCTCTCTCTCTCTCTCTCTCTCTCTCTTCTCTCTCTCTCTCTCTCTCTCTCTCTCCTCTCTCTCTCTCTCTCTCTCTCTCTCTATCTGGCACCCTCACCCTCGCAGACCGCTATTTTGTCTCGCTCTCTTTCTCTCTATTCCTCTTCAGAAAAAGAAGCAGGAAAACCCAAAGCACACGCCACCAACAACAAAAACAGGAAATGCACCGAAGGCATGCCCCAGCCGACCCCAAAAAGAAGTACGCGCTACACCAACGCACCAGCACCACACCATTCGCCGGCATCACGCAATCACGACGTCATTTTCAATAATTTTTAGGTTATGTTCATCATTTCTTCAGTTTTCACCCAAGCCTTGTAAAATTCCCAATTTGTAAATTCCCTCTCTCTAGGTGATGGTCACAAAGGCCCACCTAGAGATTCTCTTTTTTTTTTAATAACCTCCCAAAGCAAAGCAAGGGGTCAACCACACCGGGCCCACCACTTGCTTTGTCTCCCCGATTAGCTTACCCTAATCACACCGGGATTACCATAATCCAAGCAGCCAACACCTATAAATTGGCACTGAGATGTCACTATCGGGGGGGTAGTTCATGAGAGGTCGGCACTTGGTAGAGTGTAGTGGGAAAAGTTGACACTATTGGCATCACGGGGAGGGGGCTTGTGTGTTGGTTTGCCTTGGGAATTGCACCATGTGAAGGGAGCCACGTCCACCTCTCGACTCCAATGGTCGATGCACACACGTATACACGCTCTTGGTACCAAGCTCCACAATCATTGAGTCTTCTTAGAGAACGCACCAAGTAGTTTTCACCATTCTTTCTCCCTACCTGTCTATCACCATTCTTTCTCCTACCTCTCTATCACCACAGTGTGCCGCCTCGCTGAAAGGAAGTTCATTGTAAATACTGCAAAAATTATTCACCCTCACACCCCCGAGGGTTTTTATCATTTTTCAATCTCTCTCTGTGTGTGTGTGTGTGTGTGTGTAGGTTTGCGGTGTTCATATCATTGTGGTTTGTGTCCTAGACGCTCAAAGCTAGGTGGTGCTCCCTGTTGGCTTTACTGTGATAGGCTCGAGGCGTGCCATTCATTCCCCGGTGTTTTAGAGGCCATCGGGGTTCACTTTGCTCCCGTCATTTGGTGCCCCCACTGAGGAGGGCTTCTAAGACCCTTCAGTTTACAATGCTGGAAGTGACGCATGCCATCAATCATGGACGAATGGCTAAAGGAATTTTCTAACTGGAGGATGAAAGAAGAGGAGACTAAGGAGGTACTAGCCACCTTCATTGAGGTACTACTGCCAGGCTGCAGTGTCGTCAATATTCAAGAGGTAAATTCTCCATCTCGTGTTGCTCGTTCTAACCACAAATTGAGAGAATCAGGTGGGAGCTCGGTGAAGTGCCATCACTGTTGTCAACCAAGACACACTGTCAATGAGTGCAGCAACGAAGGCAGTGAAAGTGCTGAAATCTTCTACATCGACATTCATCGCGAAGAAGTCATTCACATCAAAGAAGTAAAGAAAACGGTGAGGCCTCTTTTCCCTAAAAAAACTGCAGTCAAAGTTATAACCTTTACTCCAAAGTGGCCTAAAGGGGCTGCTCGAGCCAAAGGTAAGGAGAAGTTAAGCTAGTCTGGAAACACATGACCCCGAAGGGAGAAGCATCTGTCCAAGCAAGTGCTTCAAGCTCAGAAAGCCGGATTGTACCCAGCTTTCCAAAGAGGAAGTCATCCGAAGCTAAGCGGCAGAAGGTCGCCTATCGATTTGCACGACGCATGCGAGTGCTACCAATCCACTTCGACAATCCTGAAGAAGAAGTGGTAAGAAGATTCCCATGTCCTAGGGAAGAGTGGTTCGGCTACTGCTCTCGCTGTTTCAGAAGACCGGTAGAGGATCTTCCGCCTCTCCCTGTACAACTTATCCTGAAGAAGCTCTCTACCACAGGTGAAACCCAGTGGACTGGGGATAAGTTGCAACTGAATGGAGTAGAATTCATGCAACACGCAGACTACGGAGATTACCTGCAATTGCTACTAGCCAAGAGGCTGGGAGTGGTCAGACGCGTCGCCATCACCCCGTATGTGCTGAGCGACGAAGGAAAGGTAGAGCCCATGAAAGGCGACGACCTCCTGTGGATGTGCCGACTCATCAACACTGGCATGGTAAGAGTATAAGTACGTATTCCACCCTCTGTGCATGATAGAAAACGGGCCGGCGGCATTTCCGTTCGATTCCTACAACATATGCATGTGAATATCTATGTAGATAGGAAAGTCTTCTACCAACAGAAGATCGTATACCTATTCGGTGCGGTGGTACTAGGAGAAATCCTCAATTCCCCAAACCCTATCATTCTCCCCATATTGGATTACCATCATTCCTTTAATATTTCTATCTTTATCCTGTTTTAACCTATCCACCCAACCCTGTAAAAAGCCGCTACTGTTGTTAATGTATTAATCTAAATTTTATTTTTTTTGGTAATTTTTTGAGTCACTACCATGGCAAGTGTTTCTTTCCCCACATTCAGTGGAAAGAAGGGAGAAGATCTCACCACCGACTTTTTGGATGATTTCGACATTGCTTGTGTCATTTCTAACAAATATAACGACGCTTTACGACTTCGAATTTTTTCTCTATTGATGAAAGTAGAGGCCAAAAGTCCTGGTATAATGAATTGCCCCAGGCTACCAAGAATGCATGGATGTGTTTAGAGCTGCTTTTGTAAAGAGGTTTGGTGGAGGGACAACCTCGGAGAAGCTATGGCAGCTACTGACGGAATTGAAGCAGGGAGGTTTGCTAGAGTATGCCACCTACGAGTCCAAATTTGTGGACTTATGGGAGAGATGGGTTGCCTCACTGGAGGAAGGAAAAGGAGCGCCTAATTTCCTAAAGAAGGACCATGTCATTGTTGGTCTATGGTCACCGCTTAGAGAGAAGGTGAAGGGAAGGTTTCCTGCAACATATGAGTTGGCAGTCGAAGTAGCCCGCCTTAAAGACAAAAAGCTGCGCATGCAAGCAAGAGTAAATGAGTTAGAGGAAACAAGCTCGGCCCGACCAACCCCAGTGACTGCAACACAGCCAGTCATAGAGCCCAACCGCAAGAGGCATCAGAAGAGCAGCAAGACCTGTTGAGTGCATCACCACCCAACTAGAGAGTTTATCTGTGCATCTGGTGCAGAAAGGGCATGCACCTGTCAGGAATCCAGAACAAGGAAGACGACAACGAAGGCAGAACTAAGAGTACCACTGTTACAACTGCGGGGAAGACGGCCATGGAATGTAGTGCTACCCACACCCAAGGAGGCAGAATTTCAATAGAGGGGGGAAACAGAATCATATCTCTCCGCCAAGAGCAAGACCATCACCACCTAGGCAATCAGGGCCGATCCCACTGGTCCAAATTCTTTGACCACCTGTACAACGACAACTACCACCCCAACCTCTCATTCCACCACTACCCCCACCGCTTGCTGTGAACCAAGCGGTGAGTGTTATTAGCATGGAGGCTAAAGGGAAGGCAAAGGTAGAAGAATCAGTTTGAGAGAAGCACAAAGGAAAAGAAAAGGTAGAAGAAGTGGATTCTATGGGAGTGAAGCGTGCCAGGCATGAGGAGGCCTCTCAAAGAGAAGAGAAGATGAAAGGGAAGGCTAAGTCTAGCAAGCAAGTAGCTAAACCACGACGGAAAATAGACATCGTGGACTTCTCACTAGGTGAGTATGCAAAATCCTATGACTTAGTTCAGGATGTGTTAATGCAGGGCCCGAAGATAACTTGGCCCCAATTACTCCACCTTGCACCAAGAATGAGGAGGCAATGGACAAAAATGGTAAGTACCAGGAAATCAAGACCGAGGATAGTTAGGGCTATCTCTGGAAGGGATCTTGACGACATTCTACCGACCATGGATGCTCACATCAAGGGGCAACGAATCTCAAACGTCTACATAGATGGTGGCACACAAATATGCATCATGAGTGAAAAGATGATGCACCATCTAGGTCTAGAGGTAAGTAGGCCAGCACCCTGCTGAGCCAAAATGGCAAACAATGTAAGAGTAAAATGCGTAGGCATTGTGAATGCGGTCAAAGTAAAAGCATTCAATACAGAAGTGGAGGTAGAAATCTTCGTCATGCCACACAAAGGGGAGGGCTACCCCATCATTCTTGGGAGGCCTTGGCTTATGGCTATGGAGGCTAAACAAGATTGGAGCACCGGAATAATTCAGATGAAGGACGCTAAAGGGAAGTCCATATTCTATGACATGAGAACTAGAAAGTAGCACAACATGATCTTGGAGGCTTCAGAAGATGAGACCACCATCGACTATTCTTCTACCTCAGGAGAAGAGACAACCACCACCGACGAAAATGATAGTAGCATCGAAGTGATGTGGGTCATTCTTAAAGACCCAAAAATATTGGCACAATCTGAAACACCCCCGACAAACCAAGAGGAATCATCAGGTACGCAGTCCTTGGAGGATGCAGGTAAGTTACAAAAAATTCTCTCAAATGAGTTAACCGATGAAGAAAGGAAGGAGTATGTCTCCATGCTAGGTAACTTCACTACTTTGTTCATTGATGGCTATGATAAGATCACAGGAATTACAATAGTGCAACACCACATAAAACTCAAGGAAGGCAGTAAACCCGTAGTGCAAAAGCTTAGAAGACTTGGAGTAATCCAACAAGAGGCACTACTTAAGGAAGTGAGAAGTTTGCTACAAGCAGGTTTCATCTACCCTGTTGAAGACTCAGAGCGGGTCTCCCCAGTAGTAGTCACACCAAAAAAAAATTGTAAGTGGAGAGTCTGTGTGGATTATAAACCTCTCAATGCAGCCACAAAAAGGGATCACTTTCACCTCCCATTCCAGGATGAAATACTCAATGAAGTGGCAGGTCACGAACGATACACAGTGTGCAACGGCTACTCAGGATACTTCCAGATTAGCATTGTGGAAGAAGATCAAAAGAAGACAACCTTCATCACACCTTGGGGATGCTTTGCTTACAGAGTGATGCCGTTTGGCTTCACTAACGCCCTGGCCACATTTCAGTGCTATGTGACCTTTTTTTTCCAACCCTAATTTGGAACATCAATACGGGTTTTCATAGATGATTTTTGCATCTATAGTTCATGATCCCTTCACGTAAGCAAAGTCTATGATGTCTTAACCAGGCTACAAACCTTGGGTGGCCAGCTCAACGTGGATAAGTGTCACATTGGTGAAAGCAAAGTCACTCTCCTTGGCCATGTAATTTTAGCAAAAGGGATTGAAGCTGACCCTAGCAAGATCCAGGCCCTGGTATCTTTGTCGTCACCCACCACCGCTAAGCAGCTGGTTTCTTTCCTTCAGAAGGTAAGATACTTAAGCAGGTACAACAACTCACCCAGAGGGATGTCTTCTCATGGAGTGAAAATAATGAATAGCAATTTACTGAGGTAGAGCAAATCCTAGCTAAGCTTCCCACTATTTCACCTCCTAAGTGAGATGAGCAATTTTATGTGAACCCTAGTGTAGGAAGTGATACACTCGGAGCCGTGCTAATGCAAAAGGACCCCCAAACTTCTTTCATGCGTCCTATTGAATTCTCTAGTCGTGTCATGATCCCGTTAGAAAAGGGATTTACTGAAGTAGAACACATGGTTCTAGCACTAATGTTTGCTACCACAAAAAACCGCTCCTATCTCCTGCCTAGACCCTTTGTAATCCTAACAATGGAAGAGGTTTTCCCATATGTAATGCGACACATGGATGTCTCATCTAGGATCTCAAAGTGGTTAAATAGATTACAAGAGTTTGACTACACCATGCAAGTAGAAAACTCCACCAGGGCTAGTTTAGCAGGAATTCTCACTCATCGCCATTATGAGAAGAAGCTGAAGGTCAACATGGAAGGGAAGGAAGAAACACCAATGGTAGAGAGTCCTAGGCTAAAAAGAGCTTACTCTCTTTTCTTTAGGACAGAGCATACAAGAGAACAATGGACCAGTCTGCAGCAGATGGCATAGTCATTTTCAATGAACAACAAGAAAGAGTATTCTCCATTGGGCAGTTATTACACTCCCACTCGAACAATGAAGCAAAATATGTAGCCCTGATTCTTGGGTTGGAACAATGTATTTCACAAGGAATTCAGTGCCTAAATGTGTTTGGCGATGCTTTGCTTTTGATAAGGCAGATAAATGGCACTTGGGTTTGTAAGAATCAGGGTTTACTTGGTCAACTACGCCAAGTTAAGGATCTTCTAAGGAAGTTTGAAGCAGTGAAACTATTTCATGTCCCCAGAGCAGAAAATCAGGAGGTAGATGCTCTAGCCAAAGAAAGAATACAAGACGTTCCCGTAGGAGCCATCAAACTGAAGCTACCCCTCTTTCAAGGTAGTGATGCTATGCCTGATATCATTAGCTTTCTAGATACAGGAGAATGTCCAGAAGGATACACCAAAGGCCAGAAGCAGTGGTTGGTCAGGAAGGCTACTAGGTACCGCCTTGTAAACAACCACTTGTATTGTAAGGGCAAGGGTCAAATTCGCAGGCGGGTTCCAACATCCATTGAGATCACAGAGGTAATTTCAAGTTTCCATGATGGCGTCTGCGGCGGCCATTTTGCTCTAAATATCACCAATAGGAAGATTCTACAAGCTGGATACTCTTGGCCTAGTTTGAACAGGGATGTACACCATTGGTGAAAAACATGCAAGGCTTGTCAAGTGACCAGTGATTGCACATTAACCTACGAGCCACAAACTCCTATCATCTCATATGGTCCATTTGAGAAATGGGGAATAGATGCAATCAGTCCTTTACCAAGGGCCCAATCAGGTAAATTGTACATCATAGTGGGTGTGACTACATGACTCGATGGGCAGAAGCAACAACCACCACCCGCATTAGAGCCCAAGAGGTAGCAAAGTTCATTTTTGAGCACATCTGTTGCGGATTTGGCACTCCTATGGAGATAATATCAGATAGAGGACCAGGATTCAGAGGTGATTTGGTGGGAGAACCGATGAAGAAGTTAGGCATCACACTCCGACATTCCACACCATACTATCCACAATGCAATGGTCTGGTAGAGAAGGTAAACGGAATGATTTGCAAAATCATCACAAAGCAGGTGAACAATCACATAGGGGACTGGGATAAACATCTCATGGCAGCTCTTTGGGCCTACCGAACGACGTTCCAAACATAACTAGGTTTCACCCCTTTCTATCTACTTTATGGGAAGGAGGCAATTCTACCCATTGAGGTACAGATAGCCAGCTTATGAGTTTTGGCTAGCCAGATACAACGTCCAATTGTAAATCTCAGAAACCACATCTTGGATCTGGAGAGGCTCCAACTAGATAGGGAAGAAGCAATCAATCACTATGCAACATAGGCAGAACGACGGCGTCTCACTTTCAATCAAGGACTGAAAGAAAAGGGAATGGAAAAAGGTATGTAGGTGCTGAGGTACGACAACAGATTTGACACCAAGAAGGACAAGAAATTTCAACCCAGATGGGAGGGACCATTCATCATCAAGAAGCGCTATGACAACGGCAGCTACAAGCTAATGGAAGCAGATGGGAGAATTCACAAGACTAGGGTCAATGGATGGAGACTGAAAAGGTATTTTCTTAAGTTTGATCTAGAATTCATGCTAGTCATTCTAGAAGAGGGAGAACCCTCTAACTCCACAGCTAAAGATGCAGAAGAAGGGCTAGAAGCATGAATGCCTCTAGCCAAAAGGAGAGGGCTAATGATGGCCGATTTCTGAAAGTCAAAGAAAAAAAAGAAAAAGGTTTATCTTTCCTGTGCCGGAGCCTTAGCGACACCATCAGAAGGCTTAAGCAATGGCCCGGCACTGTTCATCACAGCCCATGCAGGTGGCCCGGCTAATCCTCTCTCTCTATCTCCCTCGTTGCCTACCAATGGCCGATCACACTCTCTCTCCCTAATATTCTCTCTCTTACCCCCCCCCCCCCTTCCTGGCCACCCTCGGCCAGGAGCGGCCTTGAGCACCCACCCCCTTCTCTCGCTTTCTCTCTCGCGCTCCCGCTGTGTTGAGCCCATAGACACAAACAAACACACTCTCTCCCTTGGTCTATATACAAGTCGGTAACCCAAAAATATTCCCTCTCTCTCCCCCACCCGCTTGCCTCACCCTTCCCTCGGACTCACTCTCCCTCCCATGGCCCGCTACACACCCCCTTTCCCTCTCTCCCCATTGACTCTCTTCCCTTCTCTCGTCCTTGAGCTACCATGTGAGACGGGCCCATATATCATGCCCCTACCTCCCCTCTCATCCACACCCCCTTCGCCATATCCCCCCCCCCCCCTTTGTTTTCTCCCCCAACCTTGGCGGACCACCAGCTTTATATTCCCCCCCCCCCCCCCCCCCCCCCCCCCCCCCCCCCCCCCCCCCCTCTATCTTCACCTAGACCTACCCATCCTCTCTCTCTCTTGGGAGAGTCGCCCCGCAGACCATGGAAGGAATCTCTCTCTCTCTCTCTCTCTCTCTCTCTCTCTCTCTCTCTCTCTCTCTCCATTCCTTTCTCCACCACACACACACCCCCTATCCTCTCTCACCCATTCCCTATCACCACCCCACACCCTCACACACTCTCTTTACCCCCCCTCTGTGGGAATCCGCCTTTTAATATATACTCTCTCTCTCTCTCTCTCTCTCTCTCTCTCTCTCTCTCTCTCTCTCTCTCTCTATAACTCCCAAAAATACCCGTTGACTAAACCCCCCCCCTCATCACCCTCTGTCGCCACGCTGCCACCTCCCCTCTCTTGCTCCCGGACCTAGCCTGAAAGCGTAATTCCACACACACCCCTATCCCCTTGGACCCTCACCACCTACCCATCCTCTCTCTCTCTCTCTCTCTCTCTCTCTCTCTCTCTCTCTCTCTCTCTCTCTCTCTCTCTCTCTGGCGTCCTCACTCCCTCAGGTCGCTGCTTTGTCTCGCTCTCTCTCTCTCTCTCTCTTCCTCTTCAACCCGCAGCACAGTAAACTGATGCTCTCTCTCTCTATCACATACACACACAACCCGTAGGCGCAGCTCTCCAGCACCACACACACTCATTCACACACACACACACACACCTTCCTGCACACACGGCCCGCATGGCCTATCTCTCTCTCTCCCCCTCGCAGGCATGTGAAGGTGCATAAAAATCTCTCTCTCTCTCTCTCGCTCTCTCTATACACACACCACACACACAGAGACCCTCTCTCACCCACACCATTCCCCCCCACCATCCTTGCGTAGTCTGCAGTAGGCCGGCAACGAAAAAAATAAAATAAAAATATAATATATATATTATATACAGAATAAGGCCCCGTTCCCACGCACGCTCCAGCACCCACATCTATATATATACACACATACTCACTCATGAACCCATACGTATACACACACGCACAAACGCACACACATGACAACGACGACCTCGACAAAAGAAGAAGGAAAACCCAAAGCACGCTCCGCCAACAAAAAAAAGAGGAAATGCGGCGAAGGCATGCCCCGGCCGACCCCGAAAAGAAGTGCGCACTACACCGACGCACCGGCACCACACCATTCACCGGCATCACACAATCACGATGCCATTTTCAATAATTTGTAGGTTATGTTCATCATTTCTTCAGTTTTCACCCAAGCCTTGTAAAATTCCCAATTTGTAAATTCCCTCTCTTTAGGTGATGGTCACAAAGGCCCACCTAAAGATTCTCCCTTTTTTTTAATAACCTCCCAAAACAAAGCAAGGGGTCAACCACACCGGGCCTACCACTTGCTTTGTCTCCCCTATTAGCTTATCCTAATCACACCGGGATTACCATAATCCAAGCAGCCAACACCTATAAATTGGCATTGAGAGGTCACTATTGGGGGGGGGGGGGGGGGGGGGGGGGGGGGGGGGGGGGGGGGAGAGGTCGGCACTTGGTAGAGTGTAGTGGAAAGAGTTGACACTATTGGAATCAGGGGAGGGGGCTTGTGTGTTGGTTTGACTTTGGAATTGCACCATGTGAAGGGAGCCATGCCCACCTCTTGACTCCAATGGTCGATGCACACACGTATACACGCTCTTGGTAGCAAGCTTCACAATCATTGAGTCGTCTTAGAGAACGCACCAAGTAGTTTTCACCATTCTTTCTCCCTACCTCTCTATCACCATGGTGTACCGCCTCGCTGAAAGGAAGGTCATTGTAAATACTGCAAAAATAATTCACCCTCACACCCCCGAGGGTTTCATCATTTGTCAATTTGTGTATGTGTGTGTGTGTGTGTGTAAGTTTGCGGTGTTCATATCATCGTGGTCTACGTTCTAGCCGTTCAAAGCTAGGTGGTTCCCCCTGTTCACTTTACCGTGACAGGCTCGAGGCGTGCCATTCGGCCCCTCAACATTTTAGAGGCTGTCAGGGTTCGGGGTTCGCTTTTCTCCCATCAGCGCCTACACGAAGAATTTGGGAGATGGGAAGTTCATCATCCTAATGTTGTATGTTGATGACATGTTGATTGCAAGTGCTAACATGCAAGACATCAAAGACCTAAAAGAGGAGCATTCTAAATATTTTTCAATGAAAGATCTAGGTGCTGCAAAGAGGATACTTGGCATGAAGATATCAAGGGAAAGGACGAAGAAGACAATAAAGCTATCTCAAGAGGATTACATTGAGAAGGTACTAGAAAGTCTTGCAATGCAAAATGCAAAAACGGTTTCTACACCTTTGGCTGGTCACTTTAAACTAACCAAGGATATGTGTCCAAAGACACAAGAGGAGATAGCATATATGTCTAAAGTTCCATATGCTGCAGTGGTAGGTTCTCTTATGTATGCTATGGTTTGGACAAGGCCAAACATTGCACATGTAGTGGGAGTTGTAAGTAGGTTCATGGACAGCCGAGGTAAAGAGCACTGGCAAGCTGTGAAGTGGATACTTAGGTATCTAAAAGGGACAACAACAAATGCTTTGTATTTTGGAGGAACTGATATTTTTCTAGAAGGGTATGCTGATGCAAATATGGTGGGTGACAAAGATACTCAAAGAAGCACTACTGGCTATGTATTCATGGTTGGAGGCACAGTAATAAGTTGGGCTTCAAAGCTACAGAAAGTGGTCTCACTTTCTACCACGGAAGCAGAGTATGTAGCAATGATAGAGGCAAGCAAAGAAATTATGTGGCTTCACAGATTCTTAGAAGAGCTTGATTCAAACAAGACAATTGTGTCTTGCAGAGTGATAGCCAAAGCGCTATCCATCTTGCAAAGAACTCAGCTTTTCATTCAAGGACAAAGCACATTGAGGTGAGATATCACTTCATACGCACTCTTTTGGAAGAGGGAACACTAAAGCTAGGAAAGGTGCATACAAGTGAAAATCCTGTAGACATGTTTACAAAGGTGGTCAACAAGGAGAAGTTAAGCTTTTGCTCATCTTCAATCGTCATTCAAGGATAAGAAGCCAGGATGGAAAGCAGTCACAGGTTTGGTTGGAGGTCAGTCTCCAAGTGGGAGATTGTTAAGTATGGAGCCTGATGTACCCTTGTAATTTTCTGTGTAAAAAACGCACATTTGTAAGGCCCCCATTATGAGGAGAAGCCATCGTGCGTGAAGAAAAATAACTCGCCGGAAAATAAAATCACTCACTGGAAACCAAAATTTTAACGCCCAGTCTCGAGCCTACTAGCTTTGTCGGAATATTCTTTTCGTCGGAATATTATGGCCGGACGACGACCGAAAAGTGGTCAAAAAACGACCAATCCGTTGGCCGATTGGCCAGTGGCCGGTAGTCAATGGCCGGTGGTAGAATTCAGAAGCGGACTTGTCTTCTCAAGGGCGGCCACACATGGGTGGATTGGAGGGTCCGATTTGGACTTATCTACACAAGGGCGGCTACACATGGTTGCCTCTCATGAGAGAGGGCAGCCCTTTTGGCCTATAAAAGGAGGCCATTTCCACACACATTTCATAGTGTGAAGTTGATGCAACAAGGTGGGTGTGAGGTGGTGAGAGTGAAGCAAGGCGGGAGCTCTATTTAGGGTATAATCCCGCTGTAAACTACTTCTTGTTTTGAAGTACCAAAGCCATTGAGTGGCTGTTTTCCCGTGGACGTAGCCCACATTGGGTGAACCACGTATATCGTGTGTACTCTCTCTCTCTCTCTACTCTATAATCTCTTGTATGTGAAATCTATCTCTCTCCATTAAGTAATCTACTCAAATATCTATTTAGCTATGTCATATTTCTTAACAGTTTGTCCCTCATGGGAATAGAGTCATTTGTGCCAACAATGTCTCTTATCCAGTCTAGGGAGTTGGAAAGATTGTGATGAATGCTCCAAATGGAATTTCTTTTACACTTGTTGATGCACTTTATGTACCTGGGATTAAAAAAAAGTTTCTTTTGTATGTGCACTTGCTAGACTTGGTCTTGTTGTGAAATTTGTGGATGACAAATGTACAGCTCATGATCTCAATTTTGATGATAAAATTGTTTCATCAGGCATTTTTGTGAGGTGGGATGTATAAGATCACTTTCTGTGAAAAATGTGGATTTTTTTTTGCAAATCCAGTTGTGGATTCAAAGGCTGTTTCATATGCAAACTTTGGCATGTACGTTTTGGGCATGTGAATTTGGCTAGCTCACTACGTTTGCAAAAATCTGATATGGTTGATTCTTTGCAACCTCTTGAAGCACCTGTGAAGCATGTCTATGAAGGCTATATTTTGGGTAAGATGCAACATTTGAATTTTTGAAAGGATGGTTCAATTAGGGTTGCATGCATATTGCAACTTGTGCATAATAATGTGTGTGGGCCTATGCAAACTCTTTCCTTTGGCAATTACCTATACTTCATGACTTTCATTGATGATTACTCCAAGCATGCATGGATGTATCCACTTATACCTAAGTCCAAAGTATTCATGTGCTTCAAGCAATTTTTGGCTATGGCTGAAAATGTCTCTAAATGTAATATGGGCATCCTTCATTCAGATCGAGTGGGGGGAGAATGTGTCTCATGAGTTTACTGCATTTTTGGCTTGTTTTGAGATAAAACACCAATGTATGATTCTATATACACCTCAGCAAAATGGTGTTGCTAAAAGGAAAAATAGGTCGCTTACGAAGATGTCACGATGTATGGTCAAGAGTCAAGCTTTTCCACATTCATTTTGGCTCGAGGCTATCATGTATGCTACTAATGTACTTAATAGGTTTCCTATGAGAGATTTGTAGTTTATGACTCCTTATGAAGCATGGCATGATAAAAGGCCATCTATTGATCACATGCGCGTTTTTGATTGTTTAGATTATGCTTTGCTGCCACAAATAAAATGCAAAAAATTGGATGATAAGTCTCTTAAATGCATTTTTGTTGGTTAGACTACTAAAAGCAAAGGTGACATGTTGTACCATCCACAAACTAAATGTAACTTGGTTTCAAGAGATTTTGTGTTTGTGGAAGATTCTATTCATAATTCAGCCTTTGTTGTCATGTACTAGAGACAATAATGTAAGCTCATAAGAAATTTATGATAGTTTGTTGCATCTTTATAATAAACTTAAATGTAAATTCCAAGAGGCAAACGTACAACCTATGCGGTTTTTTGAAAATGCTACGGATTAGCCTATTACTAATGCAGATGTACATGATATACTTGATGTGGAAAGGGTTGAGAATGAGCAGGCAAGAGGTATGCCAAAATGGCTTGTGCATAGTTCGTATGATAGTAAATTGGATGCACCTATGTCTAGTCGTACTTGTTTAGGTTCTTGCCACGCATCTTATGCATCAGATTGTTATGCTTTGACTGTTTCTAGTTTATGTGATATTGAGGAACCTCTATCTTTTCATGAAGCACATAATTCAAAAAATTGGATGGCTACCATGAAATCAAAAAATAATGCACTTATAGAAAATGACACATGGAATTTATGTGATTTTCCTCGTGACACAAAGGCCATTGGCACGAAGTAGGTTTACAAGTTGAAATGTGAGCCAGATGGTGAGATTGATTGCTATAAGGCTTGACTTGCTGCAAAAGATTATGCACAATAGAACGACATAGATTATGAAGAAAATTTTTCTCACTTGTCGTATGACTACTTTTTATTTTCTATGTGTATTGGCAGCTCATTTTGGATGAGATATACATCAATAAAACATTGTTACTGATTTCTTGAATATGATATATTTGAGAAAGTTTATGTTATGCAACCTCACAATTTTGTCATAAAAGGACAAGAAGATAAAGTGTGCAAATGTTAGAAAGCTTTGTATGGGTTGCAAGCATAAGGGTATCAGCCAATGACCCTAAAGCCTATTGCTAAGGAGCCAAAGATATCTGAGATGAATTTAGTAGATCTCAGCAAGGCCATCCAAGAGAGTCTTAGAGACAATTGTGCTCTGCAAAACAATAATATGTATCCAAGAAGGAAGCAACAATGGTGCTCAATATGCTATGGTTCGCATAGTACGAGTGAATGCCCTAATTTTAGAGTAAAATTCAATGGGAATTGCAATGCCTGTGGGAGGTATGGTCATCAAGCTAAGAATTGCATGGCATTTAAGCACGCGATGGCATATAGACCAACCTTAGCATGGATGGACACACCTTGAGTGCCTGCATTGATGCCGATCCCACTTCTTGAACAAACATCACAACACATGGTCCCTAGGGCCCAAAATGTTGTTCAAACAACACGCTTACCATCTCCAGTGCTAGGACCGCAACCACCACATCCAAGAATCACTTTTGTGAATCAAGTGGGTTGTGAGTGATCTATTTCTTGTTTGGAAGACTGTGAGGAAGATATAGACCCTAATATTGCCTATGGGATTGATGCACTTGAAGAAAGTCCACAATACTACATGGAGGACTATTGGGGACAAGTCAAACCTGTCTATCAAGTAGATGCTCTTGCTGCAAGAGGCCAAAATATCAATTACACTGCCAAGAGACCACCTCTTCAATGCTATGAGTGTGGAGGTCTACATTGTGTAGCCGAGTGTCCTATTAGGCTACAAAAGAATGCTACACTAATGCAAACCAAAAAAGCGAGCACATCTACAATGCCGATACTCATGTGTAATCGATGTGGCATAGATCATTTGATTGCCCAATGTCTGAATAATCCGAATGCACCGAAGATCAGCCATTAAACTTGCTTGAGGTTACCAATGAGCCATCACAAATTACACCTATGGTACCAGTAAATGTACTCACATGATCGATGCTCCAAAAACAAAATTAAATTTTTGAAGAAAGAGACATGGCATCAATTTCCCAATCTCAAAAAAAGAAGAAAACACGAAGGGAGGTAACTTGATTAGACCCACTTGATTAGACCCAAAGGGACCTAGAGCCAGAAAATCTAAATTACAAACATAGTGTTCCCTAAGCAACAACAACCTCACAAAGTCCATAGACCCCTAGCCATACCTAGTGTCATCCAAGAAGAAAGTGACGTAAAGTCATGGGAAAGTGGATGTACTCACTTCTTGTTGGAAAGAATGTTTACAGAGGGACTACTTGACCCTATTGAAGAAATGGAGATCCCATCTTCCCCACGTCAAGGGTCTAAATCCCAAAAGGTGTCGTTCAATATTGCCAAATTGATGAGTTTCATGGCTTTAGAAGTTAGAACCACCATCATGTCCAAACTATATGGAGACCCCGATCTATTCTTAGCTCTTCAAGATTTCCTCAATGGAGAACTGAAAGTCAGGCTACCACAATTTGCACAGATGGATGGAGCTAGGGAGATGCAAATAGAGGAGGAACACTTAGATCCACAGCCCAACCTAGATGAGAACTCTGTTGTCGAAATATCTGTTAACAAGTTGGGACAATAGTTTGAGGGCGATGAATCCAATGTGACCACACCAATCACTACCAAGGGATTAACTGTGAAGGGAATCCTTGATGGTGGCATTGGGGTTGGCATTGTGACTAAAAATTGCTAGGAAATTATGGGAAGACCTCACCTTGGGAGTTGTGGCATTTCATCCCCCTCAGGTGTTACCCAAGTCGTCCCCCTATTTTCGCAAGTGTCTATGGTTGCTGCTAGGTGGACCCAATCCACATTGTCAGACTCAGTCATCCCAGGTAGAACATCCATATAAGGAGAATCTTCCCCAACATCCGTGTCTATTTTACGTGTGTAACAATACTGCAATGGGGCCGAGTGAACTGTGGTATCAAATCTATGATCAATTATAAATCTGTTTTCTAGAGGATGTGCTAGACTAGTTACAAGATCCACTCGAATGACAGAATCTTGGAACTGCAAGTAGACATGGTTTTTAGACCAGTCATGAACCATTTTTGCTTCCCTCATGAAAGGACGTCCTAAGATCATCTCAGATGTCATAGTGTGCTTGGAGAAATCCATAACAATGAAGGTATTTCTTATTTTGTGTCCAAAGACCTTGATCTTTAGATCTTCTAACATCCCAATAGGTTTCACAATAGACCAATTGGCCATCTTTACTACTATGGTTGTGGTCGTACCCTTAAATATGCTAGAATCAATGCATATAGCTTTTGATGACCTACATGATGAAGGCTTGACTGACATTGGAACCAATAGCATCTCACAAGACTATAGCCCAAACAATTCGAAGTCAGAATCATCAACTGAAATTGACTCTGAGGATGACCAAATTAAGTTAAATCTTAGTGCAAATGTGCGGACAAACCGTTCAAGGCCCAGTGGTACCCTAGATGACAATCTATCCAAGAGAGCAGAAGACACAAGTAGTGATTCATCTAGTGACTCTTCACTAGAGAGCCACCGTAATAAAAAATTAGACAAGAAGAGTAAGAGATATAAGAGGCGACAATATCGAGCAAATGTGTATGCTATAAGAATTGAAAAGAAATCTACCATGGAATGGCTTCATTATATAGGGACATGTGATGCTCATTGGAAGCTGGTTGATAACTGGGTTGAGTACCTTCAAAGTGTTATGTGGTATAGTCCACAACCCATTGACATAACATAGCTAGAGGCTACAGAGAAGCCAAAGTTGAGTTGTATCGTAAGGAGACGACAAAATCAAGAGTTAGCTCAACAACAAAAGGAAGCGAAAGTGAAATCACACTCCACAGAACAACAAGATCCCACAGACTTACACCCTGCACTTGATCATTTCAAATTCTACACCACACAGGAGTGTAAGGTTGTGTATACAAAGGCTCAAAGAAAACCTATCGATGGAAGCAATGGAGTTTATGATGATCAAGTGATAGTTAAGGAGATAAAGTTAGCACACCCAGGAGAAGAGTCCAAACCTGTTTTCATTGCCCAAGATTTGATAGAAACTGAGGAGTATGTACTTAAAGAACTTCTCAAGAAATTCAAGGATATATTTTCTTAGACATATTATGATATGAAAGGTGTTCCACCTTCCATGGTGCAACACACAATCCCCAATGAATAGCATGGCAAAACCAGTCCAGCAACGACCCTACCCAATGAATCCTAAGTATGCAAAGATTGTTCAAGAAGAAATTGAAAATCTTGTCAAATGTAGATTCATATACCCTATTGAGCACTCAGAATGGCTATTTCCAATAGTGATTATGCCAAAAAAGAATGGAAAACTCAGAGTGTGTATGTATCTCAAGAAGGAGGGACCATTACCCCTTGCCATATTCGGAACATGTGCTTGAAAGAGTTGCAGAATAGGAAGCTTATAGATTTTTAGATGGGTACTCTGGTTACAATCAAATCACAATTGTGCTAGAGAACCAAGCTAAAATAGCCTTTATAACCAAATTTGGAGTATTCACATTTTATGTTATGGCTGTTGGCTTAACTAATGCTCTTGCTACATTTCAAAGATTAATAAACACTGCTTTTAGAGAATATTTGAGGGAGTTTTTGCGAAGCTTTCTCAGATGACCTTTGTGTTTATTCCTCTTGGAAAGAACATCTATCATGTTTACAAAAAGTGTTTGAGAAGTGCATATTGTATCACATCTCCTTAAACCCTTTCAAATGCCAATTTTGGTTTAAACATGGAGTCATTTTGGGGCATATATTGTCCAAAAATGGGATATCCACACATGAGGAAAAAATTAAAGCCATTGTTGATTTGTCACCACCTACAAACTATAAAGGAGCTCGAAGGTTCATGGGCCATGTTGGTTATTACCGGCGGTTTAGTTTAAACTTTGTCGAGATAGCTCGTTCATTGTACAAGCTTCTCATTGAGTTCCACTAGACCACAGAGTTTGACCATGCTTATGATTCATTGAAAAAGACTTTGACATGCGCTCCCATTCTACGAGTGAACGATTGGAATAATGTAATTTTCCATGTGCATATTGATGCATCAAACTTTGCTATTGGGTGTGTTCTAGCTCAACTAGGAGAACATAAATTGGACTATCCCATTAGCTTTGCAAGTCGTCAACAACTGAATGATGCTAAGAGAAACTACACCACTACAGAGCGGGAGGGTTTAGCTACGATTTACGCAATGAAGAAATTTTGCTACTACCTTCTAGTCAACAAGTTTGTTTTCTATGTTGATCATCAAGCCTTGTTGTATCTAGTAAATAAACCTTGTTCCACGGGAAGAATTACACGATGGTTGTTAATTCTCCTTGAGTTTGATTTTATCGTTGTGGTGAGACCCTGGTAAAAGACATGTCATGGCGGATCATTTGTCTTGCATATCCAATGGTGAAGCTCCTACTAAATTCGATGATGAATTGTTTGATACTTCCTTATTTCTAGTCAAGACCATGTCTGAATGGAGTGAGAAGATTGTGAACATTCTAGTTAATGGTTTTCCACCCAAAGAGCTTCGTAAGGATATAGCTCAAAAACTGTTAAAAGAATGTGAACCTGTTCTCTCATTGCAAGAACTCTCTACAGGCTACTAGGGAAGGACGATATTCTTAGACATTGTGCCCATGAGGATGAGTATTTATACATAGTGCAAGAAGCCCACATGGGTATAGTCGGAGGACATTTCTCAGGGGAACTAATGCTATAAAGGTGTTGCAATCATTAGGTGAAATTTGGACTCACAAAGGGGCCCTTTAAGGAGTTTGACTTTTCCTCTCTCTACCAAAACGGTCACATGGATAAATTTTTGCAAACAAACTCCAAAGTTGGCGGGTGTTTGATAGTTAGAATGTCCTCTTCAAGCTGAACCAGGAGAACATAAATTGGACTATCCCATTAGCTGATGCAAGGTCAACTGCCAAGTTTCTCTTTGAGAACGTTATTACAAGATTTGGTTGTCCCTTTGAGATTGTGAGTTACAATGGCACTCATTTTATACATGGAGTGATAAAAGAATTCACTACCAACTTCATGATAGCTCACCATAAGTCAACACCTTAGTATTCACAAGCAAATGGCCAACAAGTTGAGAGTACCAACAAGACCTTAATTTCTATCTTGACCAAAACGGTCGAAGCTCATCGCATAGATTGGGATTTGAAGCTAACATCAGCTCTATGGGTTTATCGTACTTCTTACAAAGTGGCTATTAATTGTACACCATTCAAAATGATATATGGCCAAGAAGTAGGTATGCCATGGGAGTTTGTAATTCCTAGTGTACGTGTAGCTTCACAAGAAGGTTGGGATGGTAACCCTTTAGTTGAGTGCTTATATATCCTTGAGAGGTTAGATGAAGAAAGACAATTGGTTGTGCAAAATGCACTTGTGGAGAAAGATAGGAGGAAGAAATGGTTTGACCGTCATCTAAAAAACAAAGATATCAATGTTTGTGATAAAGTCCTTATGTATGGAGTGCGTAACGAGAAGAAAAAGTTGAAATATGTGGGAAAAGGTCCATATAATCTGTTGTCATACGGAGTGTGATGTCAGTTGGGAAAGCCATCCCTATCTGAGAATACTATCCAAGTCAAGGGTGTCAACAAGAACAAAACCACGATTTTTGGAATCTAGCACACTTTTGTCAGTTATATAGTAGTTCATATACAAAGATCAAAGCTTTGAAACAACCGCCACCTACCATTGTATATATCCATACAAACAAGAAAGAGTTTTCACCTCATGTTGCAAGTTCACCACCTACAACAACGTTGCAAATAAAATCATGGGAGAGTACCTTACCGCCCTTGCATCTAGATGAAACACATAGGGCGATCGAAAACTATTGGTTAAAGCCTTCACCCATAATAACGTGGAACAATTGGTTTCAAAAGGTGACGACATCATTCCAAAAGGTATGATCTACCCAAGGAACGGGGGAGTGTTTGCTGACAGTCATTATTCACTCACTCCCCTCTTAAACTCCCTCCCTGACCTCGCAATCTACAATTATAGGGAATGTATATATAAAGCCTTATACTCACAAGACAAAAATAAAAAAGTAAAAGAGCAAGAGCCACCAAATAAAAATATGGAATCCTACGAGTTCTATACATAACACAAAATCATAAAAACACATTATGCACAAGGAAAGGACCTTTTGATACTCTTATAATATTTTTACTCTAACCATCATCTATCTATGTGTACAGATATGGCTAGTACAATAGAGTTATCCACTCCTACCTTGGGTAAGAGGTACCCTCTTTACTTTGCACAAGTGTTTCACATAGTCTACCCGATGCTTGCATGTGAATGGAATTTGGTAGATACATTAGCGTGTGAGAGGAATTTCAAGGAGTTAGAATGGCTGATAGGTCTCTTGACCACAACTGATCCATACTTAGTAGAGGATGTCTCTCTGATTGCACAAACTTACCCACTTGACCAAGATGACTATAGATGTCTAGTGATGTTCTTAGTGAACATTGGTGCCTCTAATAATGAGGAAGAGTGACATGATTATACAGATGGCACATATGGTCTCGTGGACGATGACTTTGTTTTTCTTGATGATGACGAAGATAAGGGTTTAGCCTTACGGTTACCTCCCAACCTCTACAATGTCCTCTTACCTTGACTCTCTAGGGGGGGGTGCAAATAATTAGGTTAGGGTTCCTTATGATGTTTGATTGTGTTCAATAAGGGTTGGTGCCTCTTCCCACTGATGTGCCTCCTAGAGGTATTCTTTGTGTTTTCTAGTATGTACAGGAACGTGTTGCTATTGTTAGGATTTGGACCTTCATGGAGTCTTTCTCTCGTTCACTCTTTGAATCAAGCACGATCGTCAACACGAACAGGGGTTTCTTGTCCATTAGCATTGCCCCTTGTCTTTTTTTTGTATCCATGTTTGTCTACTTTAATTGTGATTGGTAGCATAATGTTTCACACATTTGCTTAGATTAAACATTAGATTCTATATAATTTCTTGTCGTAATCCCTTGTCTAGGTTTCAGAATCAAGCAGTCTGATTAAGCTAGTTTGACCAAGTTAGGAGTTAAAGATCTTCTCTTAATACCATGGGGAATGCCTTCCTAATAATCAATGGTTACTTTATGTTCTTAATCTAATTTAGGCAGCATTGTGTACAATGTACTAGGGCTTTCTAGTGGGCTTAGTCCCTATTGACCTTTAGCTTAAGTATTGTAAAGGGAGTTTACTAGTGTGATGGGCTTGGGGAGGGTAACAATGTTATATGACCTCCCAAAGTTACAAAATTAAACTGCTGAAAACGAACAAACAAAAAAATCAGAAGTGCCACAATATAAAATCTTAAGCTGGAAGAGAAATCCCAGCTTGATTTGGTACTTCACTCACATGTATCGCCTATGGTACCAGAGCCCTAGAGGTTCCCAATGTGGGCGCTTTTCCTTGAAAAGAAAAAAATCCAAGGCATACAAAATAAGCAAACACATCAAAATTGAATTAATGAGAAAAGACTTTGGGCGGTCAAAGAAAAGGAAATAAGTCAGGTGATGATTTCATGAGCAATTCCTTTTATTGTAGCTTAACTACAAGGTCTTCTAGGTATAGCCTCTAGTCAGCCCTTGAACATCAAATACTTTGCTCTCACGATTAAACAGCTTAATTGACCAGCAAATATTGAGAAGCTTACCCATGGTATGAATAGTTGATCTCTAGTGCCTCTTGACTGTTAAGTTAGCGACCCCAGACTTGTTTAGTTTTTGACCTTTACAATTGTTTATGTGTTTGATTATATTACAATTTAATATTTATTGTTGACAAATTGTTTAATATTCTATTACCAATCAAGTTGTCTGCCTACAACTGCATATGATTTTTGATTGTATATGAGAATGCAATTACTGTGCCAATTTTGTTTGATTTTGCAGCGATGAAGAAGACTAAGGACATTCAATCTCGAATGCTCTTCCACCTCGACGAATGGGCTTCATCTCAATAGCTTTCGATGACAAAATCTACATCAGGAAGGGGGGCATGTTAACCAACAGGCCATACAGTGGAGTCAATATTGGGCAAATAGGAGGCTTGGCGACTGCCCAACGCTCCCTATCGCTTAGTGTTGACCTTGGTGTTAAAGCCATTACAAACGACAATAAAGACCTTGGGACATGTTAACTGGCAACAAAAAGTCAAACAGTGGAGTCACTATTGGGCGAATGGGAAGCTTGGTGACTGCCCAACACTCCCTATCGCTCAGTGTGGACCTTGGTGTTAAAGTCATTACATGCGACAATGGAGTCAAAACCGAGCGAATAGGAGGCTTGGTGACTGCCCAACGCTCCCCGTCTCTTTGTAAGGTTTTCAGTTTCTGAAACCTTAAAGGTTGTATAAAGCTTAATCAAACTGATATGATTATTGAAAAAGCAATGTAGAATTGTCCGACCATGGCAAATATTGGTATTTTTGAAATCTTAAGCACAGCAAACCCCAAGCTAGAAATTTTCAGAATTGAATTCCGATAAAAACTGGCATAGTTATGACCCCTGGAAGTTTACACCGTGAATTGAGTAAAATAGGCAAAATTGAAGGGTTGCAGTAATCATTTAAGCATAGACTTTATTAAAGTCCTCCTAGATATTTACGAATTAAGCAAAAATAGGTCAAAATATAGCATAATTGATATTTTAAAAGCTGACAGGTAATGGGAGGGTCATCACTGACCTGCCAGGGACTCATTTAGTAGCAGGGGTCATTTTTTGACCTGTAGGGGGACTGCTTGAACTGCAAGCAACTGTTTTTTTAAGCCTGTGAGAGCTTAAGAGTGCCGGAAAACTATAAATAGGACCCATAGCTTCACATTTTGGACAGACTCGGAGCCTTGACACACTCTCTCTCATCTAGAGAGACCGCTATGCAGAAATCATTAGAGATTAATCTCTAATTGATTAACATAAACGGTAATTAGTCTAATCTTTCTTAATTAGCAAGGTTAAATTAAGATATTTGTTAATAAATCAAAGATTAGGCCTATGTATGCTCCTCAAACCTCTCTTAATTAATTAATCTCTGCTGATTATTAGAATTAAGCTTAGTAATACTAAGCTAATTAATTATCCTATTATAATAGGGCTGAAATCAGCCAAATTAACGATGAATTAATTGTAAATATATTAATTAAGATTACATTAAGATGAAGTAATTATCAGAGATGGATTAGATAGTTATTAATCTAGGAAAATTAACCTATAATTTTCGGAGAAGTTTTCCTAATTAATTAGGCAGAATTATTCTGTGTTTTTGAGAAATTTTAATAGGAGAAATTAGTAAATGAATTTCAAATGATGTGATATATTTTTCAGTGGTTAATTAGGTGTTCAAGAACCCGTGATAATTAGGAGAAGCTCAGAAAATTAATCTAGCTAATTACTTTAGCTAAAATACCCTGTTTTTTGAGTAATTTAAATAGGGGAAATTAGTAAATAGAATTCAAATGTTGTGATATATTTATCAGTGGTAAATTAGGTGTTCGAAAACCCGTGATAATTAGGAGAAGCTCAGAAAATTACTATAGATAATTAATTTAGCATAAATACTCTGTTTTTTGAGAAATTTAAATAGGAAAAATTAGTAAATGGATTTCAAATGTTATGATATATTTATCAGTGGTTAATTAAGTGTTCAAGAACCTGTGATAATTAGGATAAGCTCAGAAAATTAATCTAGATAATTAAGTTAGCAAAAATACTCTATTTTGTGAGTAATTTAAATAGTGGAAATTAGTAAATTGAATTCAAATGTTGTGATATATTTATCAGTGGTTAATTAGGTGTTCCAAAACCCGTGATAATTAGGAGAAGCTCAGAAAATTAATCTAGATAATTAATTTAGCAGCAATATTTTGTTTTTTGAGAAATTTAAATAGGAAAAATTAGTAAATGGATTTTAAATGTTGTGATATATTTATCAGTGGTTATTTAGGTGTTCAAAAACCTGTGATAATTAGGATAAGCTCAGAAAATAAATCTAGCTAATTACTTAAGCAAAATTACTCTGTTTTTTCAGTAATTTAAATAGGGAAAACTAGTAAATTGAATTCAAATGCTGTGATATATTTATCAAGGGTTAATTAGGTATTAAATAACCCTTGATAATTAGGGGAAGCTCAGATAATTAATCTAGCTAATTATTTTAATAGAAAAACTCCGATTTTTAGACAAATTAAATAGGGAAAATTAGCAAATAGATTCAAATTGAATTGAGTTATTTATTAGAGGTTATGAAACCAGTGATAATTATGGTGATCTCAGATAATTAGTTTAACTAATTATCTTAGTGAAATTACGTTGTTTTTAGGGGTAGATTCAAGGGAGAAATTAGTAAATCATGTTCTATAATTACATGCTGTTTATCAGACCTATATTATAGGGTAAAAAGACCGTGATAATTATGCCAAGGTTAGAAAAGTAGTATAGATATTTATCAAAGTCAAATTACACTATTTTTAGCTAAAAACTAAAGAGTAAATCATGCTATATGATTACATGCTATTTATCAGAGCTATATTATAGGGTAAAAAGACCGTGATAATTATTTCAAGGTTAGAAAAGTAGTATAGATATTTAGCTAAGTCAAATTACACTATTTCTAGCTAAGAACTAAAGAGGAAAATTAGTAAATCATGCTATATGATTACATGCTATTTTTCAGAGCTATATTATTGGGTGAAGAGGCCGTGATAATTATGCCAATGTTAGAAAAGTAGTATAGATATTTATCTAAGTCAAATTATACTATTTTTAGCTAAAAACAAAAGAGGAAATTTAGTAAATCATGATATATGATTACATGCTATTTATCAGAGCTATATTATAGGGTAAAAAGGCCGTGATAATTATGCCAAGATTAGAAAAGTAGTATAGATATTTATCGAAGTCAAATTACACCATTTTTAGCTAAAAATTAAAGAGGGAAATTAGTAAATCATGCTATATGATTACATGCTATTTATCAGAGCTATATTATAGGACAAAAAGGCCGTGATAATTATGCCAAGGTTAGAAACATAGTATAGATATTTATCTAGGACAAATTACACTATTTTTAGGTAAAAACTAAAGAAGAAAATTATTAAATCATGTGTTATAATTACATGCTATTTATCAGAGTTGTATTATAGGGTAAAGAGTCTGTGATAATTATACCAAGGTTAGAAAAGTAGTATAGATATTTATCTAAGTCAAATTATTATAATTCTAGCTGAAAATTGAAGATGGAAATTATATAATTAAGTTAGAAAATAATAAGATAATTACCAGAGGTCAAAAATATCTTTATCTACTTGTGGTAGTTATACCATAGTTAATTGGTGAGGTTAGAAAATTATAATTGACGAAAAGTCCTATTTTTAGCGAATGATTAATTCAAATAAATAGACTTTGTGGTCAAAAGTTTTTAGGAAAATTATAGTAACTGTAAACCTATGATATAAAGTTGAGGAAATGAAATATTTAAGAGAAATTAATTACAATAAATATTAAGCCCAAAATAAGTAGATTATTAGCTTAAAAGTCAATGGGAAAATTAGAGAAAAAGATATAGAAAATTATAATAAATTTAGGAGAGCTTAGAAAACCCTTAGGGAAGCGGTGGAAAAAGTATAGACAAATAATAAATTACTAGGTCAAGAATTTATCAATTAAGACTATAAATTTAACCTTGGATGGGTTACGGTTGAATACAAAGGTAAAGTCTAGATTTTGAACTATTTACCTAATAATTAGACGTCCTTTTTATAAGGATAAGAAGTTATGATACCAAAAAGAACCCGAGAAAATCCTACATCTGATGATGAGGAAGTAGCTCCAAAACAAACTAGAGCATCGCACGACGACGAAGCCGAGCCTAGTAGTAGGCCTACGGAGGAGAGTCTTCAGGCGCCAGCGCAGCAGCAAATGGCCAATCAATCCTAGGTGGGTGTCCCATTATTCAATTAAGTCTTTAATTAGTTTAAGTTATTTTATAAGTTAGCATTGCATACGTAAGAAGGATAAACTGACTGAAAACGGAAGGTAACTTCCAATGTACATTTGTTTATAATATAGGAAAGAATTTTTTGGGTTAAAACTGGTTGAATTAGGAAAGATATGTTTGATCATCCTTAAGATAGCTTGTCTCAAGACACCTCCGACTACTTGATATAAATTGATGATAATGATTGGCTTTCTAGCCACGGTTAAGTCGGTTATCCCCATGAACGATGAGTTTCTACTCCGTGTCATGTCTTGATGTTTCTACATAAGTTAGGATACCGTTTTTATCCTAGGGGAGCCGCCCGGTTGTATGGGCAACTGGTTTGGTGTATGGGCACCCGGAACCTTGGGTGGGGGTTTATCCACTCCGGATGGGTGCCGTTTTTCACCCTTAGGTGGTCTTGAGACAAGAAGAGTACTGGTCATGGTTATTATGGATAATGTTTTGATTGACAGTACCCTGTCTTAAGTTTAAAGATGTTTGTTTTCTGAAAGAATGCTTTCAATGCTGTCTTCAAGGAATTACTGTGATGGAACGTTAAAAGAAACCATTATTTTAAATGTTAAAACAATGTGATAATAAGATAAATGAATCTTGTGTGAGTGCGGGGTGGTAAGTGGGGATTGAGTAAGGTTGTCAATCATGGACGGGTGGACCTGATTAGTCATGTAACTATCCATTTTCGCACACTAAAACGTTTTATAGAAACTTCTCACTTGGAAGAGGAATCCACCAACGGCTGTGCCCTCACATATGTTAGGGGGAAAAAAGCGTTGGCTAAGGAAACTATAATCTGAATGATGAAGTTATAGGGCCGGAATAAGAATTTTTTTAAGGCCGTTTGAATACATTGTTCCGTTTCCGCTGCGAGACAGGACTAGGTCTGCTTCTAAGGCTATAGACCCAAGCCATTGTCAATGGTAAAGGTCTATTCCTTGGATTTTTCTTGTTTAGAGACTCCGATTTTTATAAGGCCTAGAGACCTGTCAAGGATCCCATCCCGATCTCGGTATAGGCGGGTTGGAGACATTACACTCTTGGTGCTGACCTTGGAAAATGGGCATCGGCGCAGTTAACACCCACGGATACCACATTGTTTTGAGTCAGGGACCAGGCTTGTTTGTCCTATAGGTGCTTGGGTGATTGCCGATGAGAGGCGCACCACAAATCTCATTTGATATTATTTTTACTTTCATCAGCCATTGTGGGTGTCCATGTGTGAATGGGCAAAACTCTTATAAAAGGTCCATTTGACCTAAAAATCCTCATTCTCTGAGGTGTAAGCTAAGAAGTGCTCTTGCTTCATCTCTGTCTCCTTCTTCTTTGTGTATGGGTGTGTGTATGCTAGAGAGAGAGAGAGAGAGAGAGAGAGAGAGAGAGAGAGAGTGATCGAGCATTGCGGCGACATCGGCGGCGGCGAGGTGTTAGTAGCGACTAACACAGACTACACCAATTATGCACCAAGTTGTGGATGTGCTATAGTGCACAATATTTTCTTTTCATTGTATAGGGCCTTGGGCTCATTTAGGAGTTCCAAAGTTGTATAAGTTTAGGCTAAAGAACTCAAATTTATCCCATAGTTAAAGCGTTTGAGGCCCAAAGCTATAAAAGAGCCCTATGCTTAATGAGAAGTCATTCTTGGGTGAGTTCTCCTCTTTGTAGAGTGGATGGTAATGAGGCTCATGAGCTTTCCATGCCCATGTAGCTCTTGATTTCTAATAGGATCAATTACACTTCCTTTCTTATTAGTCTTCCTTGTTTGATAATGTGGAGTGAGATTGTATTAGTGTGAAGGTAGATCTCTAATCCCTTTTTTGAGTTAGTCTCTTCTATCCACACCATTGGCCATGGTGTTTGAGGGCTATGCCTTCCTTCTCTTCCTCTCTCTCCACAAGGTGTGCAGTTAGTGTGGGTGCATATGTAGTCGCATTGAGGGGATGTGTCGGAATGGACACACTAATGCGAATCGGAGTAGGTATGTTAATTGCATGCTTGCACAATGTAGTTGTGTGATTAAGAGTTGTGAATAAAGTGATTGATGTGAGAGGTTAATTCCAATCACATGATTGTGTGCAAGTGATTAGTAAGTGTAGTGGTTGATTAGAGGAAGCCCTTTCCATGGCTTCTCTCTATGATGAGTAGAAGGATCCCTCGAATCCTCTATGTCTATACATCCTAGGCTCCTGATTCCATGCCCACAACAACATAACCCAAAGTTATCGACGCTCTATATATCGACGCCCATACCTTTTCACACGGATATCGACGTTCTTTGACCCCGTCGATATACGCATTGATAAGTGCATCATAGACGCCCTATATATCGACGCCCGTACCTTTCCACACGGATATCGACGTTCTTTGACCCCGTCGATATACGCGTCGATATGCGTGTGGAAATACGCGTGGAAAGGCAAAATTTTCCACGCGTATATCGACGGCTATTTCGATGCGTATATCGATGTAGTTATTGACGCTAAAAAATTGGGCAAAAAAAAAGGGAACCCGCACGCAAGGGCCATTTTTTCCCTCAATGCGCGCGCTCAGATCTTGGCCGAAACCTGCTGCGCAGGTATTATGTCACTCTTCCCCCCCCCCCCCCCCCCCCCCCCCAACCCCTCTCTCTCTCTCTCTCTCTCTCTCTCTAAACATCGTGTGTGTGTGTGTGTAGGAAAGAGAGAGAGAGAGATCGGTGTGTGTAGGAAAGAGAGATATATAGATAGATAGATAGTTCTATTATCGTACTGGGAGGTCAAATATGACCTATGGGACCAAATGAACATGTCACGTGGTGTGAGTGGAGTTCATAAGTGACTCTCGATGCTCAAAAATGGCTGAAATGAGCGTCGCAATAGAGAGTCCACATCGTGGTTGGGAGAGGAAGGTATGTAGGGAGAGATCATGGCTGAATATATGGGGAAAAGAGGACCTAATGTGGTCAAAAGCTGAGCACTCAAGTAGTGTGTGGTACTCACTCTCTCGCACTTGACGAGGGCATAAGGTCCAAAGTCGATGACACTCCTCGCCAGTGCCCCAACGTCCGGTCTCGCAGCATAGAGAATGGGAGCTAAGACGAATGGAGGCAATGGTGCGGATCGCACTCAAAGGGATGGGCTCAAGGATGTAGGAATGGGTTCGGTTACCTCGTTCCGAGAAGAAGAGAGATTTGTAGTTTGGGGCAACGTGTGTGGTGTAATGGCTGAAGCAAGAACCTCTGGATTTCTTCCAAGCCGTGATACATTGGCGTTGTAAGAAGGCCTCATTAACTTGGGAGTCGATCGACGCATCCTTGACCAAGTGACATGCATCCCATCTTCCAAACCATTTCTTGATATCAAGCATCCACCCCGAACTTAGTATTTTGCTCTTGCATGTCTTTTGAACCATTTGACTTGCTTCATATGCGATTCTAGGAAGTCGATGCAAAGGGCCGCGTTGTGTCTTACGCATGTACTTCACAACCCTTTGCATATCCAAGACCTCAATGGAAAGCAATCCGGACTCAAGAAGTAAGAGCATGTAGGGTGTTTGTGTCTTGACTTGGAGAAAGTTGGTGAGAAAACGCTTTTGGACATTCTCAAACTCTTTCCAAGTAGACTTTCCGATGCTTCCACCCCACACCTCCACTTCATAAAGAAGCACAGGTGTCACCAATGTCTCAAAGAGATACTTTTTGAGAGCCTAACACTTGATCTCTCCTGCATTGCACATGTTCTCAAATGCATAATAGGCCCTCTTTCCGGCTTCCAAGCGACGCATTGCACAATCCTTCCATTTATGATTGGATGGAACCTCAAGGCCATGGTACTTGAAGTGATCTACCACTTCAAGTTTCTCATTGTTATATACAATGCATGGATTTTCGTCATTGAGGATCTTTACAAGCATAACCTTGGTTTTGGATCCATTCACGATCAGCCCGCTATGTAGGCAAAAGTGTTCTAAGACACTCATAAGCTTTTGTGCATCTTCTAAGGTATGTGCCAAGAGCACTACATCATCGGCATAAAGCAAAAGCATGATCACCGCATTTCCAATCTTAACCTCTTCTATGCCTTCTTGCTACATAAAGTCAAGAACCATGCATTCCAATTCATCAATGAGTAGCCCAAAGAGGGTTGGGGAAAGTGGGCATCCTTGTTTGACACCAATAGTGCTTGCAAAAAATTCTGAAATTCCATCTCCCATACGTAATCGACATATCACTTTTTGGTAGATACGAAAGACTGCATGCATAAATTCTCTCGGCACTTGAAGGCTTTGCATACGTCTCCAAAGATTTCCTCGCGGTACCATGTCAAAAGCTTTCTTGAAATCCACAAAGCAACAATACAACTTTTTTCCTTTCAATCGAGACGCTTCCATAAGAACTCGAAGAGTGACAAGGTGATCAATAGTGCTATGATGGTTTCGAAAACCTGCTTGGCCAAGTGCACGTTTTCCATTCTTTTCAGCCCATTCACTTATCTTCATCTCCATGATACATCCAAAGAACTTTGCCATTAAAGAACCAACCATTATAGTGCGATAGTTGTTCACATTGTTTACATCTCCTCTTTTGTGCAAAGGTTTGATCCAATTTGCACTCCAATCATGAGGCATGCCATACTGAAGTGCAAGGTTAAACATATCGCATATCCAATATCGTGTTTTCTTGCTTGTCCATTTAATCATTTCAGCCTTGACACCTTGAAGGTCACCTGCCTTGCGAGTAGCAAGTTTCTCAAGCGCGTGACATACATCTTCAATGGTAAAGAAGGGAGACATAAATGGAAGGGAGCTACAACCCTCCATCTTATCAACATTGGGTTGCTCATAGAGATTCTTACAATGCATATACATATCCTCAAGAGTCAAGTCACCAAAGCTCTCAACGCGCTTGCCTTTTAGATTTTGCCAAAACTTGCCACATGCATGTGCTTTCTCTTGTGCTAAAAGAAGTTGTTTTTCGACTTCCCACCTTCTCCTCTTCTTTTGAACAAGTGCTTTGTATGTGTGTGAACATTCCAAGTAAACTTCCTTATCTTTGATTGCATCCAATCTTAGCAAGTGTTTTCGGGCTTGACTACATTCCATGTCAAACCATTTCTTCTTGGTGCTACCCTTCTTAGACCTTTTGCAAGACATGTGTTTCGCCGAAAAGCATTCCTTCGCACAAGAGAAAATTACTTCTTTGAAAACTTTCCACTTGCATTCTAATGTCGGGCTCCCTTGATGCTCTATCATGATTAACATTTGGTCCACCATATCAGCATATATAAGTGCTCGTTTGAAGTCTAGACGTAGGTACAAATGATTCACATCATGATTGGAGGCTACATGCTCGGGCCGTTTACCACACTTGAGGTCAATACATAACATCCTATGATCCGATTCCGGATTCCAGTCACCAAGTGTAAAGCTTTGTATGCATTCTAGAGTGGCTTCCAAGAACAACATATAGTCAATCACGCTAGCACCAATGTGCTTTCTACATGTAAAGTCATTGGTGCCTTGCCATAGCGATACACCATTTGCAATGAGCATTCCGGTACTATTGCACATATGTAGAAGTGACTTTCCATAGTGATCCACTTCTTTTGCATCATTAGAACTTTGATTATACATGTATGAGTCATCCATTCTTCTTGAGACATGCGGCATGTCTACTTGTTGTGTGTCGTGTTGTAGCATATTTGTGCGAGCATTCATGTCTCCAAAAACAATGACTTCACCTTGATCCTTGTAATGAGCAATGTCTTCCTCTAGTTCAACAAAGGGCTGATCTCTATCCATATTCAAGCAAGCATAAAAGTTGGAGTCATAGTAAGGAATGTAGCAACCGGCCACAAACATGACTTGACCATTTGGTGGGCTGATTTTCAGCCATAAGTAGCGTTTATACTTATCTTCTTTGACAATGGAAACATCTTTCAAACCCTTTTTGGTCATACATGCTACGCCTCCTTGGCCTCTTCGTTGCTTTGCATTTTTGGCCCACATCAAAGAATGCACATCGTATTTGTCAAATCCAAGAATGCGTTGCGCATCATGCTCCCATGTTTCGACAAGAAGTATCACATCGGAGTCATTGGTAAGCTCATCAATGCCAATTCCCGCATTCCATGGATACCCGTTACAATTCCAAAAGCTTATTCGCAAGCGTGAGTTGATCTCATAGATCATGTGTCCCTATTTGTTGGGTGGACTTGTATCCTCCTTAAGTGGCTTTTCTTCTTGAGGTGATACCTTAATCTTCTTGCTTCTTTCCTCATATGCTTTGCGACGTACATTTTGTTGCATAATAGTGCGATCCTCATATACATTACAACCTGTTCCTTTGAGGTAGATCCAACCATTGTCAAGGATGATCTTTCTCTTTACCTCATCAGCCATGGTACATACAATAGGTCTTTCTCCCGAGCGAGGGACTCCTTGTTTTCCAACTCGATGTGCATCATAAGCCATGATTCCTGACATGCCAAAGTGTGTAGCAAAAAACTCTTCAATAGCAACTGCAAGAGATTGGGGTGTTTCCATGCTTTCCTCCTTGATTCCACGAATGACGATGTTCTTTGAGCGTTTTTGTCGTTCGTGCAATTCTTGAGTGTCCACATTCTCTACATTCTTTGCTTGGACAACGGCTTGCGTGATAGGAGATGTAGAAACCACATTATCCTTACATATATCAGCCCATGATTTGGATGCATTTCTCATCTCACATACATCATGTCGTATTGTATCTATTGTTTTCTCTTTCAATACATGATCACTCTCAACTTTGCTCAAGCGCTCTTTCAATACATTCATGTCAACAAGAGAGCGTTTACATTCTTGAACTTCATTCTCAAGATGCATCAAGCGTGTTGTTTGCATTTCAAGAACCTTCTTGAGGTGCTCATTCTCCACAATGAGAACTCTTAAAGTACCATTCTCCATTGCAAGTGCGCGCAACTCTTCACCTTGTTTGTTGACGGTTTCTTGTAACGAGATGAAGTAAGCCATGATCATTGCTTCCGTTGTTGTAGATGATGTGGTTGGATTAGCATCCAAATTCCTTGGAGATTTTGCATCATTCTCTATGGCGAGTGTGGCTTTTCCACCCTTGCAAGTTTTGTCTGACATTGCCTTCAAGTCGGCAACAAAAACGCAAAGTTTTGACAGTTTTTTCAGTTCTGAGATGTTGTTACAGCAAAGCCTTCCATTACACAGAAAAATTATGTCTTTACATCAATGCGTAGAGAGCTTCGTGCTCTTCGATTGAGGCTATAGATCACCTAAATCGGAGTTCGGATGAGCAAGTTATGGTCAAAAGAGTGAACTGCTGTCTACTAGGTCAAAAAACGGTTGAGAGAGAGAGAGAGAGAGAGAGAGAGAGAGAGAGAGAGAAGTGTGTGTGCGTGTAGGAAATTAAAGAGAGAGATAGATAGATAGATAGATTTTATTATCGTCCTCGGAGGTCAAATATGACCTATGGGACCAAAGTTACATGTGATGTAGTATGTGTACGGCTGATGAGTGACTCTCGATGCTCCAAAATTATAGTGATGAGAGTCGCAATGGAGAGCCCACACTTTGGCTGGGAGAGGAAAGTGTGTAGGTCTAAGTTATGGCTGAAAATGTGAGAGAAGCAAGTTCGGATGTGATCAAAAGCTGAGCACTCTAGTAGTGTGTGGTACTCAGACTCTCAAACTTGCAGTGAGCATAATGTGCACAATCGATTTGACTCTTCTCCATTGCCCCAACGTCCTATCTCGCATCAAAGGAAATGGGAGCTAAGCCGAATTGCTGCGATAGTGCGTATCGCGGACAAGGGAATAGGCTCAAGCATGTAAGTGTGAGTACGATTTCCTCTCTCAGCGAAGAACATGGTTTTGTAGTTGGGGGCAATATAGGTGGTGTAATGTATGAAGCGTGACCCACCAGATTTCTCCCAAGCCGTAATACATTGGCGTTGTAGAAAAGCTTCATTCACTTGAGAGTCAATTGAAGCATCATGTAGCAAGTGTAATGCATCCCATCTCCCAAACCACTTCTTTATGTCTTGCATCCATCCCGTGCTCAAGATCTTGCTTTTATGTGTCTTTTGAACTTTTTTGCTTGCTTCCCATGCAATTGTAGGAAGTCGATGTGAGGGGTTTTGATGCATCTTTATCATGTACTCCACAACCCTTTCCATGCCCATAACCTCAATTGGAAGAGATCCCGACTCAAGAAGTAGGAGCATATATGGTGTTTGTGTTTTAACTTGGAGAAAGTTTGTAAGAAAACGCTTTTGGACATTCTCAAACTCTTTCCAAGTAGACTTTGAGATGCTCCCACCCCACACTTCAACTCCATAAAGAAGAACCGGTGTCACCAATGCATCAAAAAGATACTTCTTGAGAACCCAACACTTGATGTTTCCCGCATTACACATGTTCTCAAATGCATAATATGCTCTCTTTCCCGCTTCCAAACGACGCATAGCACATTCATGCCACTTGTGATTGAATGGAACCTCAAGGCCAAGGTACTTAAAGCTCTCAACAACTTCAAGTGTCTCGTTGTTGTACACAATGCATGGCTTCTCCTTATGGTTGGTTTTCACAAGCATAACCTTTGTTTTGGATTCATTTACAATCAGCCCACTATGCAAGCAAAAGTTCTCAAGGACAACCATAAGCTTTTGTGCATCTTCTAAAGTGTGTGCTAGAAGCACTACATCATCCGCATACAACAAAAGCATGATTACCGCATTGCAAATAGTGACCTCTTCAATGCCTTCTTCTTGCATAAAGTCAAGTACCATTTGTTCCAATTGATCGATGCATAGACCACAGAGAGTTGGTGACAATGGACATCCTTGTTTAACCCCAATAGTGCTTACAAAAATTTCTGAAATTTCTCTTCCCATGCGCAATTGACAAATCACCTTCTCATAGATTCGAGAAACCGCAAGCATAAACTCACTTGGCACTTGGAGTTCTTCCATCCTTCTCCACAAATTGTTACGTGGAATCATATCAAAGGCTTTCTTAAAGTCCACAAAACAACAATACAATCGCTTGCCTTTCAACCGACTTTCCTCCATGAGAACACGAAGAGTGACAAGATGATCAATGGTGCTATGGCATCGACAAAAACCCGCTTGTCCCTTTGCACGCTTGTCATTCTCTTCAGCCCAATCACTCAATTTCATCTCCATTATGCACCCAAATAACTTTGCCATAAGAGACCCAATCATTATAGTCCGGTAGTTGCTTACATTCTTTACATCCCCTCCTTTATGCAAAGGCTTAACCCAATTACTACTCCAATCATAAGGCATACCATGTTGAAGTGCAAGGTTGAACATATCACACATCCACTCATGGGTAAAATCTCCCGTCCATTTGATCATCTCCGGCTTGATACCTTGAAGATCTCCCGCTTTGCGAGTGGCCAACTTTTCAAGCCCACCGCATACATCCTCAATAGTAAAAAAAGACGGCATACATGGGAGTGAACCATAAAATGACATTTTTTCAGTATTTTCTTGCTCATATAATTGCCTACAATGTGTGTACATATCCACTAGACTCAAGTTACCAAAATTCTCAACCCGCTTGCCTCTCAAGTTTCTCCAAAATCTTCCACATGCATGTGCCTTTTCTTGGACTTGAAATTCTTGTTGCTTTACTTCCCATCTTCTTCTCTTCTTTTGAATCAATGCCTTGTATGTATGCAAATGACTTTGATAGTTGTCTTTGTCCATAGTTGCATCAAGCTTTATCAAGGACTTTCGAGCATCTTGACATTCTTTATCAAACCACCTTTTGCGTGATCTATCTTTGTTGATACCATGGAGATGCTTTATGGCAAAGCATTCTTCCGCACAAGAACAAATAGCTTTCTTGAAAGCTTCCCATTTAGTTTCCAATGGTGCATCACATTGAAGCTTTGTCATCCATAATTTTTGCTCAACCATTTCAATGTACATTGGTGCCCGTTTGAAATCCATACATAGTGATAACTTCTCTTTCCTTTGGCTGAGATTATCATGCTTAGTTGCTTCTCCACATGAAAGGTCAATACATAAGGTGCGATGGTCGGATTCCGGGGTCCATTGACCAAACATAAAACTCTTTATGCGATACATGATGGCTTCAGAGAGTAGCATATAGTCAATCACACTATCCCCATTATGTCTTCTACATGTAAATCCATTGGTTCCACTTCACAAAGATACACCATTGGCAATGAGCATACCCGTGCTATTACACATGTGTAAAAGTAACTTTCCATAGTGATCCGGCTCTTTCTCATCCATTGAAGTACGATCATACAAGTGAACTTCCTCCAACTCCCTTGAAATGTATGGCATATCAAATTGTTGAGTATCATGTTGCAATGTTTTTGTGCGAGCATTCATATCCCCAAATACAATAACATCACCTTCACCTTTGAAATAAGCAATGTCCTCTTCCAAATCAGGAAATGGTTGATCTCTATCCATGCAAGCATAAAAGGGATAATCATGATGAGGAATGTAGCAACCGGCTACAAAAATGGGTGCTCTTTTTGGTGTCATAATTTTCAGCCATACATAACGTTTGTACTTGTCATCTTTCACAATTGATACAAAATCTTCCAATCCTTTCTTAACCATACATGCTAACCCTCCTTGTCCTCTTCGTTGCTTGAGATTCTTTGACCACATCAATGAATGTACATTGTAATCCTCCAAGCCGTTAATCCTTTGTGTATCATGCTCCCAAGTTTCAACAAGAAGTACAACATCGGCTTTGCTTGTTAGTTCATCAATGCCAACCCCCGCATTCCATGGGTATCCATTACAATTCCAAAAGCATATTTTCAATTGTAACTCGGTCTCATAGATCACGCATCCCTATTTGCTTGAGAGACTTGCCTCCTCCTTGGGCACATTTTCTTCATGAGAGATTTCCTTGTTTTTATTATTCTTTTCCTCATATGCCTTGCGACGCATATTTTGTTGCTTAATAGTGCGATCTTCACATACAAAACATTTTGTATTCCTCAAATAGATCCAACTATTATCAAGGATAATCTTTTGCTTGGTCTCATCCGGCATGGTGCATACAATTGGCCGTTCTCCCGAGCGAGGAGCTCCTTGCTTCCCCACTCTATGTGCTCCATAGACCATAACTCCGGACATGCCAAAGTGGGTTTTGAAGAAATCTTCAATAACAATGGCAAGAGAAGGAGGTGTCTCTAACTTCTCTTTGGGAATTCCATGAATAACAATGTTCTTGGAACGTCGCTCCCGTTCCTTCAACTCCTCCACATCTACATTCTCAACATTCTTTGTTTGAACCATAGCTTGCATGAGTGAGGAATTAGAAACCACATTGCTACCACATACATCAGCCCAAGACTTGTTTGTGCATACATTTTTCATGTCGCATACATCCCGGCTCATAGTGTCAAATTTCTCCTCTTTCAATACATGGTCATGCTCTACTTTGCTCATCCGCTCCTTCAAAGCATTCAAGTCCACAAGAGAGCGTTTACATTCCTTGACTTCCTCTTCAAGTTGCATCAAACGTGTTGTTTGCATCTCAAGTGTCCTCTTGAGATTCTCATTCTCAACCACAAGTACCCTTAGTGTGCCATTCTCCATTGCAAGTGCTCGTTCGCCTTGTTTGTTTACGGTCTCTTGTAATGATACCAAGTACGCCATGATCATGGTTTCCGATGTCGTTGGTTGGGTGGTTGTGTTGCTATCTCCACACTTAGGAGATTTTGGATCATTTTCCACAATGGTTGTGGACCTTGTTGAAGAAGAAGAACCCTTGCGAGTGCCGGAAGACATTGTATGTAAAATAGGAGATGAGAATCAATTTTGTTGAACCTGTTCACTTCGGAAATGCTGCTACAAAAACGCCTTTCATAACTCTGAAAATTTCTGTCTTTACATCAATGCGTAGAGGAATTCGTGCTCTTCGATTGAGGCTATAGATCACCCAAATCGGAGTTCGGATGAAGAAGTTATGATCAAAAGAGTGGACTGCTGTCTACTAGCTCTCTCAGTGCAGAGACAGAGAGAGAGAGAGAGAGAGAGAGAGAGAGAGAGAGAGAGAGAGAGAGAGAGAGAGAGAGAGAGAGAGAGAGAGTTAATGTATGTGTACAAAATTAAAATTAAAGAAAGAAATGAAATGAAATGTTATATTAACATCTTCAAAAGGCCAAAGTGACCTATGAGACCAGAATGTGGTGGATCTAATACAAAGTCAGAATAACAAGATGACAAAATGACAAAATAAAATATTATGGAATCCTAAACTGCTGGATGCAGACTAAGCAGCTAAAACAGAAGGCTGGGATAGGTAAATCATAGGAGATCCAGCATCTGCGGCCGCTGGCGGACCTCATCAATCTCCTCCATGGTCAGTAGTCTGACTGGGCGTTGTGCATGTCGAGCCAAAGTGACCTGGATCGTCTGATGCAGCCTCTGTCGATGTTGTGTAGTCTGGCCTCCGCAGTCGTGGGCGTCTGGATCTCCCTAGCTCAGTCGCTCGTTCGATCAATACATAGAGAGAGAGAGAGAGAGAGAGAGAGAGAGAGAGAGAGAGAGAGAGAGAGAGAGAGAGAGAGAGAGAGAGAGAGAGAGAGAGAGAGGGAAGTGGAGAGCGAGACAGAGAGAGAGATAGGGAAATAGGGAGAGAGAAAAAGATAGGGAATAGAGAGAGAGATAGATAGATAGATAGATAGATAGATAGTTCTATTATCGTCCTGGGAGATCAAATATGACCTATGGGACCAAATGAACATGTCACATGGTGTGAGTGGAGTTCATAAGTGACTCTCGATGCTCAAAAATGGCTGAAATGAGCGTCGCAATAGAGAGTCCACATCGTGGTTGGGAGAGGAAGGTATGTAGGGAGAGCTCATGGCTGAATATATGGGGAAAAGAGGACCTAATGTGGTCAAAAGCTGAGCACTCAAGTAGTGTGTGGTACTCACTCTCTCGCACTTGACGAGGGCATAAGGTGCAAAGTCGATGACACTCCTCGCCAGTGCCCCAACGTCCTGTCTCACAGCGTAGAGAATGGGAGCTAAGACGAATGGAGGCAATGGTGCGGATCGCACTCAACGGGATGGGCTCAAGGATGTAGGAATGGGTTCGGTTACCTCGTTCCGAGAAGAAGAGAGATTTGTAGTTTGGGGCAACGTGTGTGGTGTAATGGCTGAAGCGAGAACCTCCGGATTTCTCCCAAGCCATGATACATTGGCGTTGTAAGAAGGCCTCATTAACTTGGGAGTCGATCGACGCATCCTTGACCAAGTGACATGCATCCCATCTTCCAAACCATTTCTTGATATCAAGCATCCACCCCGAACTTAGTATTTTGCTCTTGCATGTCTTTTGAACCTTTTGACTTGCTTCATATGCGATTCTAGGAAGTCGATGCAAAGGGCTACGTTGTGTCTTACGCATGTACTCCACAACCCTTTCCATGCCCAAGACCTCAATGGGAAGCGATCCGGACTCAAGAAGTAAGAGCATGTAGGGTGTTTGTGTCTTGACTTGGAGAAAGTTGGTGAGAAAACGCTTTTGGACATTCTCAAACTCTTTCCAAGTAGACTTCCCGATGCTTCCACCCCACACCTCCACTCCATAAAGAAGCACCGGTGTCACCAATGTGTCAAAGAGGTACTTTTTGCGAGCCCAACACTTGATCTCTCCTGCATTGCACATGTTCTCAAATGCATAATAAGCCCTCTTTCCGGCTTCCAAGCGACGCATTGCACAATCCTTCCATTTATGATTGGATGGAACCTCAAGGCCAAGGTACTTGAAGTGATCTACCACTTCAAGTTTCTCATTGTTGTATACAATGCATGGATTTTCGTCATTGAGGGTCTTTACAAGCATAACCTTGGTTTTGGATCCATTCACGATCAGCCCGCTATGTAGGCAAAAGCGTTCCAAGACACTCATAAGCTTTTGTGCATCTTCTAAGGTATGTGCCAAGAGAACTACATCATCGGCACAAAGCAAAATCATGATCACCGCATTTCCAATCTTAACCTCTTCTATGCCTTGTTGCTGCATAAAATCAAGAACCATGTATTCCAATTCATCAATGAGTAGCCCAAAGAGGGTGTGGGAAAGTGGGCATCCTTGTTTGACACCAATAGTGCTTGCAAAAAATTTTGAAATTCCATCTCCCATACGTAATCGACATATCACTTTTTGGTAGATGCGAAAGACTGCATGCATAAATTCTCTCGGCACTTGAAGGCTTTGCATACGTCTCCAAAGATTTCCTCGCGGTACCATGTCAAAAGCTTTCTTGAAATCCACAAAGCAACAATACAACTTTTTTCCTTTCAATCGAGACGCTTCCATAAGAACTCGAAGAGTGACAAGGTGATCAATAGTGCTATGATGCTTTCGAAAACCTGCTTGGCCAAGCGCACGTTTGCCATTCTTTTCAGCCCATTCACTTATCTTCATCTCCATGATACATCCAAATAACTTTGCCATCAAAGAACCAACCATTATAGTGCGATAGTTGTTCACATTGTTTACATCTCCTCCTTTGTTCAAAGGTTTGATCCAATTTGCACTCCAATCATGAGGCATGCCATACTGAAGTGCAAGGTTAAACATATCGCATATCCAATATCGTGTTTTCTTGCTTGTCCATTTAATCATTTCAGCCTTGACACCTTGAAGGTCACCTGCCTTGCGAGTAGCAAGTTTCTCAAGCGCGCGACATACATCTTCAATGGTAAAGAAGGGAGACATAAATGGAAGGGAGCTACAACCCTCCATCTTATCAACATTGGGTTGCTCATAGAGATTCTTACAATGCATATACATATCCTCAAGAGTCAAGTCACCAAAGCTCTCAACGCGCTTGCCTTTTAGATTTTGCCAAAACTTGCCACATGCACGTGCTTTCTCTTGTGCTAAAAGAAGTTGTTTTTCGACTTCCCACCTTCTCCTCTTCTTTTGAACAAGTGCTTTGTATGTGTGTGAACATTCCAAGTAAACTTCCTTATCTTTGATTGCATCCAATCTTAGCAAGTGTTTTCGGGCTTGACTACATTCCATGTCAAACCATTTCTTCTTGGTGCTACCCTTCTTAGACCTTTTGCAAGACATGTGTTTCGCCGAAAAGCATTCCTTCGCACAAGAGAAAATTGCTTCTTTGAAAACTTTCCACTTGCATTCTAATGTCGGGCTCCCTTGATGCTCTATCATGATTAACATTTGGTCCACCATATCAGCATATATAAGTGCTCGTTTGAAGTCTAGACGTAGGTACAAATGATTCACATCATGATTGGAGGCTACATGCTCGGGCCGTTTACCACACTTGAGGTCAATACATAACATCCTATGATCCGATTCCGGATGCCATTCACCAAGTGTAAAGCTTTGTATGCATTCTAGAGTGGCTTCTGAGAACAACATATAGTCAATCACGCTAGCACCATTGTGCTTTCTATATGTAAAGTCATTGGTGCCTTGCCATAGAGATACACCATTTGCAATGAGCATTCCGGTACTATTGCACATATGTAGAAGTGACTTTCCATAGTGATCCACTTCTTTTGCATCATTAGAACTTCGATTATACATGTATGAGTCATCCACTCTTCTTGATACATGCGGCATGTCGACTTGTTGTGTGTCGTGTTGTAACATATTTGTGCGAGCATTCATGTCTCCAAAAACAATGACTTCACCTTGATCCTTGTAATGAGCAATGTCTTCCTCTAG